>NW_027149841.1:0-300000 GCF_031143425.1 Pleurodeles waltl | reverse complement strand
AAGTAGAAGAGTGGCAAAGTGCAAAAGTTCGAAATAATATTATTAATTACCAGGCAAGACAAGTTTCAAAAGCAAATGCCAATGTAGCACAGTAAATTTATAATAGAAAATTATCAGGAAGCAATAGCTTGGGTAGAAGCATTAGCAACAATAGGGTGACCCAGAGCAGAGGCCAAAAACGACTAATTGAAACAAGCATTGGCAAAGCCAATAGGTCTTGCCTATACAAGAGCTATTGGCTAGTTTTGCCGTATTGTGCACCAGTGTAGTTCCTGTTCAGCATGGCTAAAGGTTAGTGGTGTGGAGTGTCAGAGTGGAGTAGGGGAGTACAGTTTCATAGAGTGGATTTGTATGGATGTTGCAGAGTGGAGTAGGTGGATTAGATGTGTCATAGAGTTGAGTAGAGGGGCGTGGGATTCATTGGCAGAGAGTGTTGTAGAGTGGAGTGGGGTGGGATAGGGTGGAGTGGGTTAGAGTGGATTGAGGTACTGGAATGGATTCAATTGAAGTAGAATGGGGTGGATTGGATTGCAGTAGAATGGGGTGGATTAGATTGGAGTAGAATGGGGTAGATTGGATTAGGTTGGATTGAGTGGAGGGGGTGGATTGGATTTTAATAGAATGTGGTGGATTGGATTGAGGTGGATTGAAAATGGGTGATGTGGATGGGATGGGGTGGATTTGAGTGGGGTGTATTAGATTGGATTGGGTGGCTGGTTTGGATTAGAGTGATGGGATGGATTGGATTAGGCTGGGGTGGGGTGGATTGGATTGGGGTGGGGTAGATTGGATTGGGGTGGAGTGTGTTGGATTGGATTGTGGTGGATTTGAGGGGATTGGAGTGGGGTGGGATGGATTGGAGTGCAGTGTGGAGGGTGGATTGGAGTGCAGTGTAGTGGATGGATTGGGTGGGATTGGAATGGGGTGCACTGAACTGGGATAGGGTGGGGTATATTGGATTGGGCTTGAATGGATTGTAGTGGGTTAATTGTACTGGATTGTGTTGGAGTGGGGGTGGATTGTAGTGGGGTAGGCTGGATGGTTTGTATTAGAGTGTGGTGGGCTGAACTGGGATGGGGCAGGCTGGAGTAGAGTGTGGTGGATTGGAGTGGAGTGGAGTGAGATGGATTGGAGTGTGATAGATTGTAGTGGGGTGGAGTGGATTGCAATGGGGTAGGGTGGATTGGGGTGGGGTGGACTGGAGGAGGTGGATTGGGGTGGGTTGGATTGTCATGGGGTGGGTTGGATTGGAGTGGGGTGAGGAGGACTGGACTGGGGAGGATTGCTTTGAGGTAAGGTAGACTGAATTGACAGGGTGAATTGGACTGCAGTGGGGTGGACTTCAGAGAGGTGAAATTGAGTGGGGTGGACTAAAGTGGGGTGACTGGAGTGGGAAGTATAGGATTGGGGTGGAGTAGAGAGGAGTGAGGTGGATGGAACTGAATGGGGTAGATTGGGGTGGGGTGAGGTAGATTGGATTGAGTGTGGTGGATTGGATTGAGGTGGACTGGATAGGGATGGGGTGGACCTGATTGACCTGGGGTGGATTGGATTGGATTGGGTTGTGGTGGATTGGAGTGGAGTGGATTTTGGTGGACTGGAGAGGAGTGGGGTGGGGTGGATTGGATTGGAGTGGGGTGGATTGGATTGGTGTGGGGTGGATTGATTGGAGAGTGGTGCACTGGATTGAAGTGGGGTAGATTAAGGTGGTTTGGAGTGGGTTGGTTTGGATTATTGTGGACTGGATTGGATTGAGTGGGGTGGATTAAAGTGGATCGTATTGGAGAGGGGTGGATTGTATTAGAGTGAAGTGGATTGGGTAGTGGTGGACTTGATTGGAGTGGGGCAGATTGGTTTGGATTGGGGTGGGTTGGATTTGAGTAGGATGGGTTGGATTGTAGTGGGTGGGATGATTAGAGTAGGTTGGATTGGATTGGAGTGGACTGGGTGGGTTTGATTGGATTAGAGTAGGGTGGGTTAGATTTGAGTAGGGTGGGTTGGACAGCAGTGCAGTGGATTGGACTGGTGTGGTATGGACTGGAGTGGGGAGAGTGGACTGGACTACAGTGGAGTGGGTATGGTAGATTGGGGTGAAGTATATTGGATTGGAGTGGGGAAGATTGGAGTCGACTGGATTGGGATGGATTGGGTTGGTGTGGGTGGATCGATTGCATTGGGTTGGATTATGTGGGGTGGATTGTAATGAATTGGAGTGGGGTGAATTGGGATGGAGTGAGTTGGATTGGGACAAGGTAGATTGGATTGGAGTGGGACAAATTGTTTTGGACTGGAGTAGTTTATTTGACATTGTAGTGGGGCAGGTTGTTTGAATTAAAGTTGGACAGATTGGAGTGGGGCAGTTTGAAATGGATTGGAGTGGGGCAGGTTGTTTTGGATTGAAGTGGGGCAGATTGTTTTGGATTGGATTGGGGCACATTGAAGTGGGAAGATTGTTTTGGATTGGAGTGTGGGCAGATTTGAGTGGAGTAGACTGTTTTGGATTGGAATGGTGCACATTGGAGTGGGGTAGATTGTTTTTGATTGGAGAGGGCAGATTGTTTTGAATTGGAGTGGGGCAGATTATATTAGGGTGGATTGGAGTGGGGTGGATTGTGTTGGTGTGGAGTTGATTGGATGGGAGTGGGGTTGATTGGAGTGGGGTGAATTGGGATAGAGTGGGGAGGATTTGGATTGTGGTGTGGTGTGGTGGACTGGATTGGAGTGGGACATATTGTTTTGGATTTGAGTGGGGCAGATTGGAGTGGGGCAGACTGTTTTTGTTTGGAGTAGGGCAGATTGTTTTGCATTGTAGTGAGACGGGTTGGAATGGGATGGATGGAGTGAGATTGTTGTGGATTGACATGGGGTGGATTGGAGTGGGGCAGACTGATTTGGATTGCAGTCGGGCAGATTGTTTTGGATTGCAGAGGGGCAGATTGGAGTGGGAAAAAATGTTTTGTATTGGAATGCAGCAGATTGCAGTGGGGCTGATTGTTATGACCTGGGACAGATTGGAGTGGGGCATATTGTTTTGGATTGGAGTGGGGCATATTGTTTTAGATTGGAGTGGGGCTTATTGTTTTGGATTAGAGTGGGGCAGATTGGAGTGGGGCAGATTGTTTAGATTGGAGTGGGGCAGATTGATTTGGAGTGGTGCATTTGGAGTTTGAATAGAGGGGGTGAATTGGAGTAGGGCAGATTATATTTGGGGGTTGGGAGGATTGAAGTGGGGTGGGTTGGAATGGACCTGCTTGGGGTGTGGTGGATTGGTGTGGAGTAAAGTGGGTTGGATTGGGGTGGATAGTAGTGGGGCGGATTTGAGTGGGATGGATTGGGGTGTACTGCATGATTATGTGTTAAAGCACCATTTTAGAGATAACACAAAATAAAGAAACACTGTCGATTTGCAATATTATGAACAAGTTAATTGTCATCTTTTGACAACAGCGCCCACAAGCAAAACCAAAAATAAACATGAGTGGAAAGTGAGAAAAGATGATTTGCCAAAATAAAAGAAAGCCAGCTTTCAAAAATAAAACTTTGCTATTTTGTTTGTCCTGTTGGGCACGTTTTTGTCAATCACAAGCCTTCTGTTTGCAGGGCACTAGAAGTTAAATAGAACAAATAGTACCTCGATCACGTCGGGAGCAGCGGAAATGCACTAATTAAGTTGAATCAATTAGTGCTTGATCCCTTCTCCACACAGAGGAAAGGAATTGATGCCAGACGTGCCTTGATGAGTTACCAGGCTGTAAGAAGACTGCCAGGAAAGCCAACAAATGATGAGCAACAGGTGGGCTCCAAGCCCTTTACTGAACACAACAGAGTCTCGCAAGCGAGACACACGTGATAGTCCATGCACTTGCAGGCTCAACCCTAAAAAGGGGAGGAAAGGGCCCATGGGCAGAAGGTGCACCTGTATTAAACCGGCCACCTCACTCCCACACAAAGACACATTATCTGATCTTTGCTGTTTCAACAGCGACGGCTGCCGGCGGCTGCCTTCTGCCTTCATTTCCAAGGTGGGAGTGTGAACAAAGAGGGCTCTGGGAAGGCTCTGACACTTTCTGCACACACCAGCAAACCTTGCTCCTTTTAGTTATGCTGGTTTGGCACATCTGGCTTCAGCTGTAGCTCCAAATTCTGATGGCTCCAGGCACTGCCAGGCCGGGCCCCTCCATCGTTCTTTTTTCCCACTGCCATCTTTTCTCCACACAAGTTGGTTTTGGCTCCCCACCACCATCAAACAATTATGCCGCCCCTGCCAAACAAGCATCTCCTTTCTCACCCTTTGCTGCACATCTCGTGTTTGTGCCTGACCATTTATTTGTGCTCGCTGGCTCCTTCTCTCAAGATGAAAATAAGATGGATGTATTCGCTAGGTGATTCCATCATTAACTGTCTAAAAAGTAAGATTGTTGTGGGATGTCACTAAGGCCTGCCAGCTCTTATCTGATGGTAGTCCATCATTCCATGTCCTGAGCATGTGGAGCTTTCAACTTTCCTTTGTGGGACGCTACACTGGCATGTTATGCCCCACAAAATCCTAAAGAAGCAGGGCATGCTGCCTGTCTACCACCACACAAAGCATCTTGCATATGTAAAAAATAACCTGCAGTGTAGGTTCAAAGTACCACCACCAGAATGCATATTGTGCTTATTCCTATACCATTACTTTGATTGAAAACATCCTAATATTTACTTTCATGAATTTCCCTTCCAGTTCCAGGTATGGTGAAGAATCTAAGTGCTATTAATGTCACCACACACTCTGTATTTCTGACCTGGCTACCTCCAGATGGAAACAAGATCTCTTATTTGATACATGTAACAGGAGAGCCATCGCCCTCTCTGGAGGTGCAAACTTAGTGGGTGCTCATTTAAGACCTCACCCCAGGAAATTTGTACACCTTTTTGGTGTTTGTCCTGGTGACAGATGCCCCAGTGTGAGGGCAAAGAGTGAGAATTTCCAAATACACAAATGAGATGATGTAGCCGTATAGTTTACTGATTTTTCATGATATCCCAAATGTGACAAACCAGTTTTAAAATGAGATGAAATGTGCTTTGAATTGATGTGATTCTAAAGTGTTGATGTTGTCTGGCTGGATATTGTTTCACAAAACCTGTAAGTAGCTACTGTCAGTCAGTCAGTCAGTCAAATTATCATTATTTTGCTAAAGAAAAGCCATTAAAGCACAGACTAAAAGAGTTCACAATTGAAAATAACAAGTTTAAAAAGAGACTAAAAGCAAAGTCTTACAAGAAGTCACAGCCTCGTACAAAAGCAGCCATATGCGTTGGACTTAAAGCATTACAATTCCCTATATGTATTTCTAATTCTCATTGCACAGTGAACAAAGTTAGCCATTGCAACACAATATTCTAAATTGCACAGTTTTTGCAATAAGATAAATCTAATCTTGAACAAATGTAAAAATGGGGTTAGAAAGCACTTCCTGGGTTGGGAGTATAGATGACAAAAAAGTGTAAAGTGCATAATGCTTTGTTTAGAGGTATTATCGCATGGACAACTTGGCAATATTGTGTTCCTATCGACATCCCTGGGAAAGGCCACTATTAAGTGTAATGAGTTAAATGAAAACCTGGTAAAATAAAATCTACAAAAAAATTGATGTTAAATAAAAATCACAACTCAATGATGTTTTAAACAGATTTTAATTGGTACTACTGCCAAGTTTGTCAAAATTTGGCTGATGACAAATATCCCGCCTTTCTCTAAATACCTCTTTCACCTGAGCCACTGCATCAGGCTTAATATTTAACCAATTATAAAGTAGCTCTGGGAGACCTAATTCTCTAATGCCCTCCTTAATATAGTTGATTCACTGGATCACAAGAGCATAATCCTGGGAAAGATAATCTTCCAATACATCCTTCGAAAGTGAAGTTCCCAATGTACCCCATATTCTAATCCAAAGTAGCAAGGGGTCCAACTTAATATTGTCCTCTATGAGGGACAAACCCACCTCTGAATGACACATAAATGAAAGAGTAGATTGGGGGGCTGCCAGAAGCCTTGGTAAAAATGTATTCTTGACCCTCTGCAACTTGCTACAGAAATATTAAGAAAATAGTAGTGCATTTCTATAACTTGAAAGGGCATAAAATCCAGCTTATAGAAAAAAAACAAATATTGTCTCAGAGAAGGGTCACTTGCAAATGTGGGACTGCATTTTTTCCAGATAAAAGGTGTCAATTTGCAGTTGGGGCCTCCGATCAGTAGGAGTTTCAGTAGTCAAGGGCGGATGTTGAGCTTCCAGTTGCTGTTTGGCTTTTCATGCATAACAAAGAAGTAGTTGCAAGGCTGCTGCTACATTGGTTGGCTACCATGAGGTTTATGAGTAACATAAGGAAGGACGTCCAATGTCCACAGTCTTCCGCCTCCCAAGCACCCACTACTCCATTCGGAGCACATTGATGTTGACCATGGCTGTTGTAGGCGAATGGGAGGTACAGTAGAAATAAAATTCCAGTATGTTCTCCTTGTGTCAATGGAAGTGAGAATCTGTGCCTGCACACTCCCTCGAATTCCCCACCACATTTATCTTTTCAATGGTGGGTGCATGTGCTCAACTCACTTGGTGCACGCTGATCACTTTTTGATATCTTTAATTTTCTTTACAAATTTATACTTATAGAAGATGTGTTTTTCCACCTTTTAAAGATATGTGATAGGAGATTCGTAATGGTAAGCACAGAAAGTGGTTTTGCAGGGTCAATGTATTGCTTCAACATGGGTTGAGAGGTGAATAGATCTGTGGCACATTGAGTGGGAACTCCGGGGCCTTGACCGGGTTACCCCAAGGTTCACAGACTAGATGGAGTCACTCCGCGAGCTTCGATAGTGACACCTGTAACTCGAGCCAGACTTGCAAAACTTGACTACAAAGATTATATTGCCAACTTGCATAGTGATGGGAACAGGGCAGGTGAAGTACTGGTGTGGTTTTGTGGGGGGAGATACCCCACTTCCCCTTGGGACTATTCACATCGAGAAGGGGGGACTGAGTTATTACAAGGCCGACATAAATGCAGCGTTTGTGACCTGTTATAGTGCTTTGTACATGTCACATTGCGTTGCTGCATCAGACCAGAATCAAGTTTTCCTGCGAGAGGTCCCTCTCCCCTACCTGGACCCACTCCAGGATGCAGAGCTAGAGGTACCCTTGCAAGCAGAAGAGATCCATGAGGTGAGGCCATCTTACAAATGGCAAGCAATAAAACACCACGGTACAACTATTTCCCGCTAGAATAATATGTGTCGTTCACCACCTTGCTAAAGTCCCACCTACTGAAACTGTAGAAGGAGGCGTCAGAGGTGGGGATGCGTCCACCCATCCTCAGAGAGAGGCCCAAATTGTAGTACTCCCCAAACCCAGAAGAAATCAACAGGATGGCAGTCTTTCCCTGTTGAATCTTGACACCAAAATATTGGGAAAGATCCTTGTGAACCAGCTGCTGCCAGTAATTGGTAAATAAGTCCACTCCGATCAAAATAGGGTTATACCAGGACGCAACACTTTTATGAATATTCATCAACTACTGAACCTGATGGGGTCTCAAGAGGGAGACGCTGCAGATACCTTAGCGGTGTCCCACGATAGGGCAAAGGCGTTCAACACCCTCAGCTCAGGTTATCTGTGTAGGGTGTTGGAGCACCATGGGATGGGCCCAGGCTTCCTGAGACGGGTACTGACCCATGTACTGCAACCCAATGGCATGTGCTAAAATCAGCATCCACATATCAGACAGTATTGAAATACAGAGGGGGCGCTTGGAAGGGGAGCCCACCATCACCGCTAATTTTTTTCAATTGCCATTGAGCCTCTGGGGCGCTGTCACAGCACTAAGGCAGAGGCTTAGGTGGTACAGGTGGCTGTTTACCTGCACATCGTGTCGCTATACGGTGATGATGCCTTGACTTACTTAGGGGAGGTCAACTCTTTCCCAGAACCTCTTGTGTCCATTCTGGACAGATTTGGGGGCCTATGAAGCCTGTACATAATTTGGCCCAAATCCTGTTTGTTCCCTCTCTGAAACATGGATGAATACACACATTAAAACGTGCTGTGCACGTGGTTAGCGGTTCAACACAATTAGATACTTAGGGGTGACCCTATGTTACTCCGATGTGCATCTAATAGGTGAAGATTTAGAAAGGGCTGTCGCTCCCCCTGTCTTCCATGGGTCAATTGGCGATCGTGAAAATCTTGGTTTCGCCCTGGCTACTGTATCTGTTTTCTCCACAGCCACTGCTGGTGCCGGGATACTGCCTAAGGGATTGAGAACCCAATGAGAGGTGAAAATGTGTGCATTTGTGTATACAGTTAAGATGACAGGAATCACTAATTTTGCAACTTTTATATATTGAAAGTGTGGCTTTTAGGATATGCCCTGAGTGTGGTAAACTAATTTTAGAAGGAGGTGATATTTGCTTTGAATTAATGGTAAATGTGTTTTTTCCTTTGTGTTTTTTGCAAAACGTGTAAAGAGATACATATGTATTCAGAAATTAAAAGTGCATTAGCAGCTGTCAAAACAAAACCAACTTGAAAAAATAACTTCTGTTTTTGATGTTTCATCCTATTGAAGGAAATGAAGACAAATATTTGTGAACAACACAAAGCCTCTTGCTCATGTGCAGATACATTTATTTCTTGCTGTAGAGTCCGTTGGCAAGGGCAGATGCTGATCAAGGGCAAAAGCTGAGCTTGAAGCTGCATTCTGGCTTTCCAAGCATAATAAAGCTGCATGTGCAATGCCAATGCTCTGTTATGGACTGTTGCCTGTGAACAGTATGGGTATCCAAATATGCAGGGCTGAAGTGAGCCATCTCATTACACTTCTTGCAGCCAGCTTCAGTGAGATTGCATTGTTGTTTGGCATAACTATTGTGGAAGAAGAACATGAAATGCAGCAGGCACAGATTTCCAATCTTCCCTCCAGGAATGGTGGAGACACTGTAATCTGTGCCTGCCGCGCCCCCTTGGATGCCTGCCACCTGCAATGCTATAGAGGCAGGACCATGCAGGAGGTGTTGGCTAGGTAAGTATTTATCATGATAAGGATTAACTAAAAGACTGAAAATATCTCATTCCAATTTTGTGCATTAGTTTTAGTGTGCCACTATTTTTACCTTGGCTATCTATACCTTGGCTAATCTCCCTCCCTCACAGTTCTACCATCAGAGCTAGACCTCCAGTTACATTAAACAAGGGAGTTTGGGTTTTTCCAATCAAATCGGGTGATTCAACTAACTCATATTTTTGGACTGAGATGTATGTACTCACTGTGCTATGGGCAGGACATAATGGATGTTGTTGTTGATTAGCAATGGGGCTTGGCAGCACTGAACGAATGGTAGAACATCCATTTCTGCACTCCTGTCCCATGGGAATGTCCAGGTTTCCTTCTTGGCATTTTACACTGGCACCGGCAGCTGTGAGAAACCTGCTTTACCCAAGCACTAACGGTACCTCTACAACCCCTATGGCTTCCTATAATGGGCTCTCCAAGTAGTCTCAGAAAGAAGAATATACCAGGCATTTCTGCCCCATTACTGAATACATTTCATTAGAAATTCTTAATCATTGCTTCATTGCTAGTCAATCCAAGTGAAATTGCTTCTGCATATTCTTTTTTTCAGTTCCAGATGTGGTGAAGAATCTAAGTGTCATCAATGTCACCATGAGCTCTGCATTTCTGAGTTGGTTGCCTCCTGCTGGAAACATGAGTTCTTATTTGATAGAAGTCAGAGGGGAGCCATCAAGCACTAGAGAGGTGCGCTCTGAGTCATTCCTTATTGAAGGCCTCAACCCAGGAAACTTGTATACCTTTTTGGTCTCAGTCCTAGTTACTGATAACCCTAACAAAGGAGAAAGTGTGGGCATTTCTAAAAACACAGGTAAGGAAAAATGATACATTTGTTTTACAGGTATTTTTTTCATGAAACTGTTTTTTAGGAAATGTCCTGAAACAGGTAAATTTCTTTTACAAAGAGTGTTCTTTGCTTGGAAACTATGCGGTTTATGGTTGTTGGTGGTGAGTACCTATATATAGTTGAAAAATCTATCAAATTATTAAGAGCCTAAAATACTTTTTGTATATGATGGATCCAAACATACAAAAAAATAGAACCTTGACTTTAGATACACTGTCCTTTTGAAGATATGCATCATGACAAAAGCATTGGTGATTGTTGCCAATTGCTCCAAGATAATCATCAGACAGGCACTCACAAATCCAAGTCAGATTTGTCGATACCAGGTAGTGAAATAGCATGATAATGTCAGCCCCCTTCTAACACAATCTCAAACCTTTATCTTTAATATGAGCACTCAGTGAGATTATGTTCTTAATATCCCTATTTTTAGCTGGAATAGATAATCCTCCAATGATCGAGTTGTGATCACTGAAGGCACTGGACTTCTTGTCCCATACATTTATCATTCCAGGAACAAACACTTAATCGATTATAATCCCACACTACCCAGTATAGTTGGATGTTGTGTGTGTAAGTCATCCACCAGTTCCACTAGTTCCTGCACATTACACACATCAAAATGTATTCCAAGTTCTTAAAGCACTGCCCCTGTTGTATCCATGTTGGTATAAGAATTATTTGAATGACTGGCTACATTCAAATCAATGAAAGTTTGGCAGTTACCAATTTTTGCATTAAAATTCCCTCCAAAAAATAAAAAAATTGCTGTCCAAGACAGGTACTCTGATATCTAAAGACCTGAATTGCAGAAAAAAGACAGGCTAGATTCTCAATGTTAGGGCTTTAAGTAGAGTCAGAAGGCCGCCCTTCACAGGGCTAGAAAGGGACAGACATACAAGCACTATGAAGCAGCAATAGCCACCTAAAAGTGTCATGAGCAAATACCATATCTCTTGCAGCATGATTGCATCAAATCTAGTGATAAAGTGAATCCAATCCCTATCTGTTATTTTGCTGGCAAGGCCGGAAATGTTCCATCTAGTATTATCTAAAGAATTATGGTGAGTGCTCCCCTGCCCTTACACTGTTATGCAGTAGGCAAAACATTGCGTAGGATGAAAATACATTTGGGGACACCAACATCATTGGTACAACAGGTTTTCTATTCAGGTCACTCAGTCAGTCCACCATGTTCAGATCAGCCAAGACTAGGAAGCGGTTCTCTACTGGAATAGGATAGGTAAATGACAGAGGATGCTCTAACGGTGCTCCAACATGCTGCTGATAAAAGGTGGACTGCAGATGATGGGCAATCAGTAACAACAGCTCAGATGGGGGAAAACTGAAGTAAGCTTCTAGCAAGGGAGGCCTGCTTAAAGTAATTACAATGTAGTCTCCCTTTTAGCCCTGGGTAAAAGAGCCAATCCAGGCTGTTCTCCTCATGAATTATCTGTTTGCATAATCACACTATTTTGGGGTTGATCTGCGGATTCTACAAGTGTTGAGGTCAATGTTGGAAAATTGATCATCATGGTCATTTAAGGACAGGTTTTGGTGAAAGATGTAGACTTGGTAGTAAAGGCAGTGGACGAGGCCATGTTTGAGCCAAATAGCAACGGACTAATCTTGTTTGAGACAATTGGCAATCACCATTTGCATAAACCATGTGTTCTTGCAAGGTGAGCCTAATATGCAAGGGGCTACCAGAAAGGCATGCCACAGGCCAGAAAGCCTCTGGTAAAGCACAGAAAATGTGACTTGGCTCAGAAACTAAACCGATAGCATGCCTGCTCAGACAACTGACAGTTAACTCAAAACATAGGTTCTATAAGAGTCACCCCCATAAGGAGTGCAAGAAACTGATATCTTGGTTAACATTAAACTGATTGAGTTTTCCATGGCCACTAACCATTGAAAGGGGCTCAAATTACTAGCAATGCATGCTTTCAATTTGCTAAGAAATATGATCTGCGTTAAATTGTTCTTGTTCAGTCTCAGACACATAATAAGGTGTTTCTTCAACAATGAGGAATGATTGGAGGTTGATAGAAGACCATGCCCTAATGTTTTTTTCCTTCTGGCCACATGTCCCAACTATTGAGGTGAGGGAGAATTCAGGTTCTCGGGCTTCAGGGAGCATTCAGTCCTCCTCTGCTCTCCTTTAGTATCCCGCACAGCTGGAGTGATGGCCGCACTTTATAGCGCTGCTGCAGGACAGGGCAAGGGCCTCCTCATTAATCTTCACTCCTTCCTGTAGATTTATGAGGCTTGCACTATCACTCCACTTTTCGTTGAGTTTAAAATGTTACATTTTAGTAGACATTTTTACTGTTTTCACCTATTACGTCAATTTAACCTTTATTTTTTCATAGAAAACATGGTGAGAAAAAGTAATAAAATATTATGAGGCCATAGAACATTTATTTTAAAATGTTTTAGTGCAATTCATAAAATGAAAGGTAGAAATTACACACAATCACTAATAAAATGAATGCATCAAAGAACAGTGTAACAATTGTAGAATGCAATTCAACAGTAAATATATCAAATATAGATCAAAAGAGTCTTAGGGCCTAATTACGAGTGTAGCGGTCCTAGGGCCGCCACCCTCACAGAGGCTGTCGGACTCCCGTGGTTGTGGCAGCCCTGCCAACCTACCGCCAGGATCGAAGATCCCAATGGGCTGACAGCGATGCAGGCTGGAATTTGCGCCACCCTGTTGATTACATCCTGGTTCACTGCCATGAAAAGGCTAGCGGAGAACATGTGCAAAGGGCAGAGCAGGGGTCCCCCTGCACAACACCCTTATAATGCGCACTGTCTTCTATGCAGACAGTGTGCATTATGAGGGTACAGGTGCCCCTGATGGGGGCAACATTGCCGCCGGCTCCAGTACGAAATAATTGTAATCATTTACAATTGACCCCACAAAGACAAAAAAGAGGTGACAATTGTTTTGATGACTGTCTGACTTCATTAAGCAAAATGGAGTCACTGATTGAGTTAAAGTAAAGAATGCCAAAACATTACTTTTACTGCTATTCCAAGCAGAAGTTGTATCCTTAAAGCTTTGGTTACAATTTAGTTACTAAGCAGCATTATTTACGCTTTGTGAATGTTTAATTTGTATCCGGATATGGCAGAATATGATGTTAAAATCTCAAAAACTGCTGAGCTAGAAGTCCGATCTGTTATATATATATATATATATATATATATATATATATATATATGTAGTACATCATCTGAATTTATTTTTGTGTCTTTATGTTTATTTAGGAAATCTATGAACATTTTCCAAGTAGACTTCTAAGAATAAAATAAAATGTAGCGAAGAGAGAGGGTGTCCCTGCCTAGCGCCATAATTTAGTGACAAATAACAATATTTTAGAGTAATCACAAAAATGGAAGTACTAGGGGCAGAGTAAAGAATAAATGATGTTTAAAAAAGTTCTAGAAGTATCCATAATATACCTGCCTTTGCCAAACCCAGATTGTTATATTCCAACTATGCATGGAATGTAATTATTAATGCATAGAACTACAATTTTTACAAACATTTTACAGTCTGTATTAATTACATATCCCTTGCAAGGTGAACCACAGAAACTAAATTAACCTGTGTTTAACTCTAGGTAGCTTGGCACAAAAAGCAGTCCGGCTTAACATAGAGGCAATGTGTTAAGTTTTTATGCAGTACACAAACAGCAATGTAGTGAAAAAACAACACAATAAAAATCCTCAACCAATTTAGAAAGAATAGAGACAATTTTAATAATGTATTTGACACCAAAACCATCAAAAATCATCAAAATCCAATTAAAGTAGAGTTATGAATTTGTAAAGTTTTATGATTCAAAATAGCGCTTAAAAACAAAAAGTGGCAACCAAAGACATTTGGTCAACTTTAGCACCACAACTAAGGTTCCAGGAGTGGGTGATGACCTCTTTAGTGTTCAGGACTCACTCAGGCTGGGTCCTGATGTAGGTTCAAGATAGTGGGAGCCTGCTATGTCCCTGTGGCTCTGAACAGGAGCCTAACAAAACTAGGCCTTGGAGTCACTTCTGGAGTCCTGGGTGCAGGTGAATGTGTAGGGCTCCACAGGGGGCTGGCCTCTGGTAGCAAACACTGGTGCTCTGCTCATAGAAGGTGGGAGACGTTTCCAGAAAGTTTCTTTGAAGTTCCAGGAGTTTCCTGCCTCCCCTGCCGTGGCTCCTAGCTGCTGCACTGACAATACAGGATTGGTTATGTCTCTTGTGTGGTGACAGAACACAGCCTATTCAGGTGCAAGTAGGGCTGTTCTTAGCTCCACAGGCCATCCAGGCAGTTTATGGCCCATTCAGGTTCTGCTAATCCCACTATTGTGTGACTATCTAGGAGGAATTCACAAAGTTCTGTCAGTTACACCCATGTGACCTAAGGCAGGCTGCAGGCCCAGAGGGCTATGGGCAGGAAAATGCCAAATTTCTAAAAGTGACATTTTCAAGCTTTTCATGATAAATTCAACTTTACCATTAAAGAGGGTTTATCAGTACAAGTTCATAGATACCGAAGATGATATAGCTGTCTCCTCTGGTTTAGGAATTACAGCTTATTAAATATAATAAGGAATTCCCAGTGTTATCCTCTGTGGGGTATAGGCCTCACAGCAGTGAAAAACAAATTTCAGAGTTTTTTCACTACTAGTAAAACTGAAACATAGATGTCCTACCTTTCAATTACACAGCACCCTGCCCTATGGGCTACCCAGTGCTTCCCTTAGGGGTGACATGTGTAATGAAAGGGGAGTTTAAGGCTTGGCAAGGGGTTTTAAATGCTAAGTCGACATGGAGGTGGGAGTTAAAATTATAGGCCTGGGGCATATTGTAAAGTGCTACTTAAGTGTGTGGCACAATAATTACTTCAGACCCACTGGCAGAATTTAATTTACATGCCCTGCATACATAGAGTACCACTCTACCAGGGACTTACATGTAATTCGAATATGCCAGTCAGGTATATGCCAATCAAGCCATGTTTTAGGAAAGAAGCACAGCATTGTAGCTCTGGTTAGCACTGGTAAAGTGCACAAAGTCCTAAGGCCAACAAGCAAAACTCCAGCCACAAGTAGGAACATGAAGCAAAAGGTTTGGGGGTGAGCCTGAGAGAGGGCCATTTCCAACAGAAAGAAAAAGAAAAGAAAGGGGACGGGAAGGGAAGCAGGTTCTAATACTGCATCCTAAAGTGACAGCAATAGAAAAGATGGTAAGACGTTGAGTTGCATCCTAAAGTGACAGCAATAGAAAAGATGGTAAGACGTTGAGTATATATTGACTAAATCATTGTAGTTAGAAAGAGAATAACACACAAATGTAAAGGAATGTTGAGACACAAGTTTGAAGATGAGTTCAAATCAAGAGCTGCATCCCCTTTGAATCAGATACTGGAAATAGAAAAGAAGATAAACCTATGAAGGGGAGAAGACAAAAATAGGAAGATGAAGACAAAAACATCTATGTAATAAAAAGAAGAAAGTAATGGCAATGTCTTCATGAATCAACATAAGGATAGACTAACCTCAGTAAGGGCCAGGAAAATGACAACAATGGAGAGACCACTTTTGTAAAATTCTGTGTCACCATGCACAGGTTTTTTTTCATACTTTTAACGGTACAAGACACATGGTGCTAGCTACCTAAAGTCTTTGCAATATGTTTAGGATATTTTATCTCCACACATCCCCCCGCGCAGCATGCCACCTCACAACTCCACTTGCATTCTTGGCTCCACTGGTTGCCATGAGTTAAATTGTTATTAAATGACACACTCCCACTGGAAGCCTGTCTCTAGTCAACTGCTTCTCAAGGTGTAATGAAGATGGCATCACCTTTGCATTGCCGAATGGGCCTTTCCAAGTGACTGCATGCAGATTCCAGTGCATCTGTTCCCACATGTATTACTGACCTCAAGCTGGTCCGATCAATGAATACCTACATCACCCCAAGAGGCCTTCTGATGTTAGGAGGGATACCATGGTAAAGTTATTATAATTCATTAGGAATTAGGTTCTGCTTTGGACAAATTAGTGCTGTCTAATAGAGTGGCAGGCGGGACCATAGGAGCATGCCTATGCAGTGCTTGGTGTTTCAATGAAATGAATGCAGAGGCCTGAGATGTTTCTCAGGAGCCCATTTCTAGTGCTCAAGACTGGCTGGGCGGCAGAACACCAAGGTTGCCTAGTTTCATGCCTCTTTCTTCAGCCACCCTACACTCCTTCACCCTTCATCTCATTCTTCCAGGTTCTTCTTCATCCCTGTGTTCTCTGTTTGTCACTGTGTTCCTATCTTTCTGTTCCTTATATGTTCTCCCTTTTCTCCATTTATCTCTTGTGTTCCGGGGAAAAGTTTAATAGTGAAAAATAAGTCCGGGACCTTCCAAAAATTGAGTGCTGGCACCCACTACCTGTAGCCACCTGCATGAAGCCCTGACTTTATAGTCTCTGACACATCCCACTGTTCCGTGGTGGCTGACAAGGACCTGTTACAACTTTAGCAATTCCACAGTAACAGAATTAGGAAATACTCCCGTGAGCATAAATATGGGCATAGTGTATTTAACCACTCTTTAGGCCATTTCTAACTTGTCTGTGCTGCACACTTTCACAAAGCTTTCCCTTGCTAAGTGCTAAAGGAGACACCATTCTGCAGATTAGACAATCTAATCCCCTCACCCATGATGGCTTAAAGTATCTATATTAGATGGAGAAAGCCTACATCTAATTCCTAGTCTTCAGGGGTATCACTTGGGCTCGTATACATCCTGGCACCAGCCTAGGGTGAAAAGGTTTGGCTTGTAGTCTGGAATAATACTGAAAGGATATTGAAAGGCCACAATATTATGACTAAAATATTGCAAGCAAAAAAATCATGAAGGTAAGTGCACCTGGAGATATAGATTTATTATTCTTACCTCAAGATACTTATATCATCAAGGCACAGCGATGCGGAGTCCGGTAAAGAAAACCTATGCATATCTGTGGATGTTTTATTCCTCAATTTTCTGGTCATGATATTGTGACACACTCGGTATTTGTTCTGCATTAATCTGGACCAGCAACAAAAGGTTGTTGTGTTGATGACAGCTGATCAGGCCATAGGGTAAAAAATATCTCCCACGATGTTCAAATCAGATGGACGTGTAAATGCATTTCCCCTTGTACTAATAAGTTTATGTTCGGGGAAGGATTTAATGCTGTGTGCTCTCTTTCTTTGCAGCTGGAGGACTCCTCTACCTATCTGTGCAAGTTACTACAACACTCACTGCAGGTGAAAGACAAGTGCGTTTACTGGAAAAGGTAAAATGCAAGGATCACTTCTTCTTGGGTGGAATGGGAAGGTGTTGATGAGAAGTGAAAGTTGTGCTGCTGTGAAGGACAAACAAGCATGAAAGATTGATGAAAAGCATGTTGTTATGTTTGTGAATACCAGACTCTAAACCTGGTAAACGACTGCTATGAGGTAGCAATAGAGTTATCTTCCACTGTTGTTGCACCATAAAGGAGTTCCAGGCTGCTCTGACTGGGCTGTCAGACTCTCAGAGATCCTGGCAGTTCACTGATGGTTCTCCTCTCCTACAGAGAGCAGAGCTTTGGGGGTGAAGCCAGGCTGAAGGCACAGAGGGGTGAGGGGGCTTCTTTCCTTACATTTGGGACAGGGGATAGAGGCCATGTATGTGCAGTCGCCCTATTACTCCTCTGCAGATCCATCACAGGTGAAAGCATGGACAGATAATGTTTCCTGCCATGCTCAACATCATATTAAGTATGATTGAAAAGTGAATAACAAGGATGTTATTCCGCTCTGGATTCTGAGTGGCATGAAAGACAACCTGACCTAGGCTTTAATTGTCTACTTAATGTCAGTTACAACACCATGCTGTAAAATATCCCCATTATTCACTGCTACCGATCTATAAGTCCATATACAATAAATATGTAAATCAGTTTTATTGGTGTGAATACTTAACAGAGGGCCCACGACCTCCATTAAAGGTCACTGTGACGTCACGTACACTACCAGACCTCGCCAGTCAATAGTGGTCTTGTGCCTATCCTCTATTCATAGAAATTAGAGTTGTTCTATAGCACAACATGATCTCCCTGAGATCTACAACACACACACACAGACACACACACGTGTTGCCCCCATTCAAAACTGAACCAAACCAAACCAAACCAAACTATAGCATGCAGATATCATCACGAGTATGGTACTAATGCCCTAAGAGACATTTCTTGATGATTACAATATCATTTGATAATCTGTCCACATATGTGGAAATACGAAGAAATACCAATAGGGAGCATGCTGGCCTCATGTTCAGCCATCCAGGAAGTCATTATTACCATGGAAAGCATGTCTAATGTTCAGTTCTATATCACAGTGTAATTCTAAAGCCACAGTAGGCGTGGACAATGTGATCTGTAAATATCCAAGACGTTAGTGATATTTACAACAATAACTCATATAGTACACTCTGACCATGTCGGATTTCAAACATGACAATAAATATTAATTTCATCAAAAGCGGAAGAGAAGATAGTGGAAGAGGGCAGATAAAACAACCATATCACAACACGCACTCATGTAATGGTATAAATTAGTCAAGGGAGAAACAATGCACAACGTGTGCACAATGTTAGCATGAATACTGCATAGATGCTGGGTCACCTAATGCACAAAAAAAGAAACATCTGCAACTTATTCCAAACTAATGTTTGTACTTGTACACCAAAGTGGAACCGTTTCGGTTGCCCACCTCAGCTTACAACAGCCTTCTTCAGGACCTTTTTGCACTTAGAAATAGTCAACAGTGTGCCCGAGTGTTTGCTACACTTTGATGTCTTACATGAGAAAGCTACACAGCCTCCAAACCTTCAAAATAATGGCAAGTTGTCAAGTAAGACAGCCTCGGATTGGGCCATTGAAAA
Source organism: Pleurodeles waltl (assembly GCF_031143425.1). Classification (NCBI taxonomy): domain Eukaryota; kingdom Metazoa; phylum Chordata; class Amphibia; order Caudata; family Salamandridae; genus Pleurodeles; species Pleurodeles waltl. Next base: position 281,064 of record NW_027149841.1, on the reverse strand, counting down.
TAGTAGCCCTGACATTAGTCCAATGATTTCAGTTTTATCACCGGAGGCTAAAACTGGAGGTCCATGAAAGCATTTCCTGATGTCTGAGGGGTCTGGTGGGCATCCCCTAAGGGCCTGATTTAGAGTTTGGTGGATGGAGTAACAGCAGAAAGGGTGACAGAGGACTTTACGTCCACCACCCTGCCTGCCACATTTAGAGATGCTAGCTAGTCCCAGCTCTATACACTGACAGGAAAACCGTCATGAAGTTTCTGTCTATGTAGAAAAAGTTTGTCAGATGACTCCATGAAACCTGACTGCCGGCTGTCAAACTTTTGCAAACTTTTTTTTATTTTTCAAAAACGAACTCCCAAAGTGGGAGGTAGTTTTTGAAAAAAGAAATACTAATGACCCGCACACTATTGTCATTTTTATCATTCAAATTAAATTTTAGCATCAAAAAGAACAAAGACCAACCGTAGCTAACTAGTCTCACTAGATCAGGACGAAGTTAAGGTTTAAGGCCGGTCAGATTCGAGACCCAGGTAGGTCCCAGTGAAAGAGTTATCTTTGAACTTAGAAGTTTTTCAGGAAAAATTTGGTTGTTGATGAGTCATCTGCTGGGCAAGCTGCAAACTGAATCCAAGTTGAAGTTAGATTACAGTAGGTTGCTGAAGACCAGGGTCCCTATACTAAAAAAAACAATGGTTCACACTAGCATCAGTCCCAATAGAACAGTGACATGTCCATAGTAGTTTAAGGCAAAGACAAAGAAGAAACAGGCAGTTAATCAATACTGTATTTCAATTAATTTACTCATTGCATACTTTCATAATTTTAATGTTATTTTTAAGTGTTATAATAAAGATCCAGTGCTCACAGTTAAGTGAAGAGGGGTGCCTTGATAGGTGATGTAGGAGCAAGAAACAAATGTGCATCGCAAATAAAAAAGACATATGACTTCTTAGAGTTATTTTCTACAATATAAGAGCAGCCAATATAGGTATATTGTCGATGGTATTTCGACCTCTGGCAAGGTGAGGTCATCTTCAGTGGTTGCAAATCCAGTCTGCAGGGACAACCTTGAAGCCATGCTTTTTCTAGTCAGTTTAGTTGTGCCACAATATGTGCTGCAGTACACTAGTGACATTTAACTTACAGGCCCTGGGTACACTTGTTACCATTTATTAGGGACTTATATGTAAGTTAAATGGGCAAATCAGGTGTATACCAAATTTACATGTTTTTAGCAGTCAGAGCATATACACTGGGTACTAAACACGTGTCCTTGTGTGCAGAGTCCAAAAACCAGCAGAAGTGGCCACGAAAAAGAGGCATTTTCCTTCACCAGTCAGAAGTCTTAGGGCCTTATTATAAGTTTGGTCTGCATAATTTCCTCCATCAGAGTGACAGAGTAAAATATTCTTTGGGCCTGACAGAGTAACCGGACTCAAAATCTAAAGATGCCTGTCTGCCTAGCGGACATCTCTTTACATTTGCTGAAACCACTGTCCTGACAATGTGTTAAAAGTTTGAGCTGCATTAAAAGTTTGACATGACTGGATTATCCACCAACTATTATCATGTTTTTGTATTTTTAAAAACAAAATCCAAAAGCAGGATTTTGTTTTGAAAATACAAAAACTAATGCTCCCAACACCGTGGGAGTTGTCTCCCATGGTGTTGGGGTCATTTTGTAGTTTTAACTGCTCTTTAATTCCAGCTTTTAGCTTACAGTGACAGGCCTAAAAAATTGGCCATTGAATTACCCACTCTAAATCGGACAGGTGGTCGAATGGCCAAATCTCTGATGGCTCTTAATTTGTTGGGCTAAGAGAGTAGTATGCCAGGTAGCCTCTGTCACTGATATACTTAAGGTCTGCCTGTGTCTATCAGGAGGGTGGACCTTTAGTTTGGAGGGGAGGATACTCGGTCGCTGTTGCGATGGAGTAACTTCTCCGTCAAACTCTGAATCAGCCAATTAGAATGTTGGCATTAAAGGAGCCATCTAATGAACTGATATCAAAATACATCTCAAAACCTGTACAGATATCTTGAAACACAGCAACATGCTTGAATATCTATTTTGCATCATTGTTAAAGATGCAGGACTGCATAAAGAGAACAGTTTTTTTTCTCTGTTCTTGATGGCTGTTTTACCTTTTGCTATTTTACCTGCAGTTTAAGTGTTCCTAACTTGAGGGATTGTGGCGCAGGAGCATGAAGTAAGTGGAGCAGTGAGATTGTGGCTGCAATCACATGCTGCATTTTGCACTACAAAGGTGGATGAGTGACAGTCACAGCACTACATCTTCAATTTGAATATTTTGGAACAGCATATTTTGCCCATGCAGTTTAGCTCATTCTTTTGACCACCGTGGGAATGACAGATCATTCAATGCTTAGTTTGTTAAAGAAAATAAGTTCCAGGTCCATAGTGAGAGCCACTGCAACTTGCATCACCCACTTCCCAAATCAGGACTGTCAATTGACAGTTCCAAAAATACCTATTAACCCTTGCTGTACAACAAGTGTGACCATTCCATGTCAACCAAAGCTGTCAAGATGGACTAGAAGAGCAGGTATTATTATTTTTAATATATACTGAATTGTTACAAACTGTTGCTGGTGTGCATTTGCACAAATTAGTCAGACAGTGTCACCATGTGCTGGGATGTGAGAAAGAGGTGCCTGTGGAGATCACTGCCAAACACTGGAACAACGTAAGCACTGGCATTAGGTGCCTGGTTTCAAGACACATTACGTGTTGTTTCTTCACAAGCTCCATCCATCCTTTCCACAGGTCAATCATGAGAGTGGGGGATGTAGAGGTAGCTGCTTCGATGGCTGCTTGCTATGTAGTTGTTTTTAAAAAAAATTATACTCACAAGGGCAGAAGATGTGCGTTTTCCCCTAAGTAACAAAAAACACTTTTGAAAAGGCAGTTCAGAAAATAAATGCTGTTGGACATGGTTCTCTCTGCAGGCTCATCCATGAACTAATTCACCCTCCTACTTTTTCTGAATTCATTTTTGTTGGCCTTAGGGCTTGTGCTCCACCGTAAAACATGATGAAATTGGCTTACATCTGATTGACATATCTGATTTAGTTATAATTCCCTAGTATAGGGGTATACCATTTACCCAGGGCCCTGTAAATTTAATACGACTAGTGGGCCTGCAGCACTTATTGTACCAACCACTTAAGTAGCTCCTTGAAACATTTCCCTGGTCTGCAGCCTGAATATAGTTTTAAACTACTATTTTGACTTGACCCCTTGCTAAGCCTTTAACTCTCCTTCTATTGCATATAAGCAACCCTTAAGGTAGTCCCTAGGTAGCCCATAGGGCACGGTACACTGTAAATAAAAGCTTGGAAATGCACTAAGTTTTCCATGTTCCGATAGTGAAAAAGTCTACATTATTTTTTCACTACTGTGAGACCTACCTCTTTCATGGGATAACATTGGGTTACCTTATTACATCTTGTTTGAGAGCACGTAATCATTTAATGTTTGTTGTCTGACAAATTGTAATTAAACATTCTCTTTAATGGTAAAGTCGGATTTTAAGTTACAGTTTTGAAAATGCCTCTTTTAGAAAGTTGGAATTTTCTTACCTTAACTACTTGGCGCATGCAGCCTGTTCCTGGGTCACATGACTGAGTGTAGTTGGCATTTGGACTTTATTTATTCTTCTCTGACAGCCAAACCACAGAGGTATTAGATGTGCCTGGATGTGCCATCAGCAGGCAGGATGGGGGTGGAGCTGATTACAGCCCTCACTTGCAACTGAATGCCTTCACACAAAAGTCTTGTCACCTCTGCGTTGTTCATGCAGCCAGCTTGGAGCAGGGGTGTTAGGAAACTTCAATCAATTCACAGGGCAGTCTTTAGATATTTCTCCTTCTAAGGTATAAAAATAGGCCCCTCAGACCCAATCTTCAATTCACTATCTGGACCTGCGTAGGAACTCTCAGAGGACTGCCTGTTGCTGTGGCCTGCTGTGGCCTGCTGTGACCTCCACAAGGCACTTTGCTGCATCTGGAAATACTGCATTGCTGCCGGGAGCCTGCCTTAAATCCCCAGAGGTCTGGCGTGCTGCCTGAGCCCTCTTTCTGCTGTTAAACCCAGGACTGTCAGAGGGGCTCGAAGGGGAAGTTGGATGGCCTCGTGATCAGAGCCTCAGGGACAGAAAAGGCTCCACCCATCTTGAGCTCCACACCTAGACCTAGCCTGAGTGAATCCTTAACACCCTCAAGTGGTGCCTCTCCAGTCCTGGACCCTTGGTGGGGATGCTATAGGTGTTCAGATAGCCACAATCCAAAAATTGGGACTTAAAACATTTTTGGCTAAAAACTGCCCCGAGAACTGAGCAAACCAGGACCAACCTGCTCATCTATCCACCTAAGGTGCAACGCGGTCAGTCTGACTTTGCAGCACCTCCCGCTACATTCTTCTTCACAGCAGTAAATCCTGTTCAGCAGTCTTTCACGAAAGGGGTGTCCTGCCTTGTGAAACTATCAGCTGCTACTGCCTCCAGCCACATCCCACTGAAGATTTTGACTTTCAAAAAAGAGGCTAAATCAGAACATAGAAATCTTCACCCTGAGTTCATCCAGCCACTCCCTAATGACAACGCTCCCTCCTCGGACACTGCCTGAACTTGACCTTCTCAGAACATTTTCTTCAAAATTTCTTTTAAGCCTGAAAGTCCGCTCTGACCGGGCCCCATCCAGTCTTTGTATCCGACCCGCCCTCCATCTCGGTCGGCCATATTTTTTAACTTTGACGCTCGTCTCACATGACTAGATGTCAACAGTTGGCGCTTTGATCTTTGAGCTGCTAGTTTTTTTAGTTTAAAACTTGAAAATTCATAACCCCGGTTCTACTGATTGGATTTGTGTTATTTTTATGTCAAATAAATTATTCACATTTACTCTAGTTTTCTAAATTGGTGTGTGTTGTTTCTTGTGTTGTGTTCTTACTTTATTACTGTTTGTGTGCTGCATAAATACTTTACATATTGCCTCTAAGTCAAGCCTGCCTGCATTTGTTACAAGCTACCAGAGCGTTGAGTACAGGTTCATTTAGGGACTTTTGTAGTTCACCCCCTGACAGGGATAGTGGCTGTTGCTTTAGGAGGGTTAGCACCCCATTCAACTAATGACCCAATTTCTTGCAAATATCCATTTTAAGTATTATAGACTACCATATAAATAGTGGATGTTCATAGGTCGCATACTTACATGACAGTTTTGTATGCCTGTGTTTGTCGCAGTTTGTCAATAAAATAAAGTGAAAACATTAGTGTTTGACTGCAACACAGGGCCGTTGGCAGTGCTTAACAGGGGAATGTTGGATTGGCTGTCCTGTGCTTGTGTTTTCGCTTGTGGGGTATAATGTTTGTTGTGGATGGCTCTGTTGCATTCCTCACACAGGTCAGCACTGAGAGTTAAGGCCTCTGTGTCTGCATGTGGTCAAAGGGTTTTTAGGGTTAGATTAATGCTAATAATCTTGTTGATCACAACAGTGGCTGGCCTTTAAATGCTGTTTTGTGCCCAATTCTCTTGCACTTTGTGCCTAAGGATGACACAATTAACAGCTGTCTGCACCAGGAAACTTCACTTAAAAATTTTAAGAATGAACTTCTTCTCCTTTTTGGATAAAATTGTTATGCTGTAAACAGCTAAGTTATAACCACTGTTATTTCTTTGTCTTTTAGTTAAAGCAACGCATAGAAGGACGTTTTCCTGGGCTTCCTTTTAACTTAAAATGGCTCCAGGAAAAAAATAAAAATAGCTGAAGATAATGTCCTGCAGAATCTCAAGAAAAGAGTGGACATCAATACAATATTTGGGACATGGAGGAATTCTTGCACTGCACCAACCTGAAATATGAGGATACTCTGAAAGAAAGCCTAATGTCTTTCTAACAGGAGCTCGTACAAAAAGGCAGATTAGAACTGGATTAGAACCGGTGCCTTAACAAGATGCATCTCAGTCAAATTTTGCACAAACTGTTGACTTTTTTCACTGTTGATCCTTTCCACCACTAGTACATATTTTTTTCTAAGAGAGGAACCAATGGGATTCAGCTAAGGGTACATTACATTCTTCACATAAATTTATCTTGAAATGGTGTGTTTCTTTAATGCTGCAAACTGTGTAATTGAATTCACAATCCTAACGGTGTTTTAGTTCCCACAAGAAGTAAACTTTTAGCACAAAGGCCATCAATTTCAATTCGCCTGGATAATAAGGAACTTTTGCTCAAATATACCAGATTTTATATACATTCGTAGAACCTACCAACCAGCATCTAAAAGTTATCTAATAGTCCTCTCAGTAAATTAACAGCTGCACTGGACTTTTGTCCCACATACTTCTCCCAAGGTCCTCATGATATATTGAACAGACAAAATATCTTGAGGCTGTTACAAACATGATGAACTTGCTAATATCAATTCTAAGCAGTTGGTTAGTGTGAAGTTCTTTGAAACCTACAAAGGAAGGAAAATTACACACGCCCTATGGTCATCAGATACATGGCTATTTCATATCATGGCCAGGAAAGAAGATTTGCCAGAATGGGTGATGATGGTAAAACTAGTAAAGAGATTAAAATATCCCTATATCTTAGGACAACTACATCAAAGAAACAGAGCTTGTTCACAACCTGTGTCTGGTTCCTTCAAACTTTTTGATAGCCCTTACTATCTCTCATCTAATGAATTAGACAATTTAAAAATCAAACTCTCTAACTATTCTGTACATAATGGCTAGGTTGTGTCCGCCTTCTTGCCTGGCAACAAAGAATCATAAATTGAATCAATATTTGGCACTAACCAACAGGATTCCGGATAACTTTGCTCCAAGACCAAGTCTTGGTAACAGCGAATTATGGAACTGTTCTTGAAATATTGCAGACTTAACTAAAACAGAGTAACAGCTTTAGTCAATACTCATTCCTAGACAAACATAACATTAACAAGAGGTTTCAGTGCTAATCCTTTAATGAAATAGAAGATTTTTATTTGGTTCCTATTTCACTACATAAATCTTCAAATTGAAAAGCTGTAGATAGAATCATAAACTGTTTTACAAACATCATCCTAAAGAGAAATTCACTAGTGACCACCTATATGACTTCTAGAAAACAATCTATGATAGATTACAATTTTATTCATGTTACTGACTTTGGAATAGTTTCTTTTGTTTCTTCCACTTTAACATGCACCCAGCATCCACAGTGATCATAAGCTGTTACCATTTAACAATTTAAATAAAGACATAGAATGAATTTAAGAAAGCGTCTCCCTACTTCATCGTCTACACATAGAGACACTGAGATGTTGCATTCAAATGGGGATGCTCTAAAACTGGGCCAAGTAAAATGTCTCATCCTGCATATGCCGGCAACTTGGTAATCTTTTCAACAACTAAAAATGTGATAGCTTCACATCAAAGCAAATACTTGAAACCATCTAATACAAAAATACTTCTCTAGTTCAGCTGGGAATAAAGAAAACCCTATACCATCATATTTCACAAAAACCATAAATGAACAGATGCTACCAGACTTTTTTACCCTTGTTAAGATGGAAAGGAAAGCTTGCAAGAAGCTAATAAAAGTTACCATAAATACTAATCAATCCAAATCAGACATTGCAAAGCTCTTAAATTGAAAAGCTCTCACTACATATTGTTCTTATATACCACTCGAAAGCAGCCATATATTGACATTAACTGAAATACTTTCTTAGATTTTGCTTACTGTATATACATCTTCTCTAATTTGAACGATCTTGGTAAAAGTATGCTGACAAAAACTTTTTATGCCATTTGTGTTTTCTTATAACAAGACTATTGACATTTATTGACATTTATTCTACCTTACATGGAACATACAATCGATAAGTCAAACCAATTTTAATAATAATAAAAGAAATAGAACGAAAAATGTCTGTTCGGCCTTGTGCTTCGGAAAAAATAATTGGTTGTCTCATGAAATGTAAGTCCATTGAAGTTTATCTTTCAAAATCATATGTGGTTCCTGAACAAATATGATTAAAAACATATGAAATACAGATCTCCTTTGATGCTGCACTAAGTTACAATTTGCTAATTCCATCCTATTTTGTCTTATTACTCATGAATTTCACTATTCATAACGATTGAGATGCAAGAAATAGTTTCCACTCTTACATTTGGTGTGAAAATATACAGAAATATAGATGTATATCTGTTAGGAATTTATTTGTTGTACACATGGGGTTCCAAGCGAAATCAAACAGACACACAAAGCTCAAGTTGTTGATGATATTATGTAGAACTCGAGGTGGAAAAAATACTTAATGTTATTGATAGCTATGCAAATATTAAGAGTCTTTTCATTCTTTTGAGAGTACAACAGAAGAAAGTGTTCTCAAAGTAGACACTTCTTCCCTTGATCTAACCAGCCACAGCATCCAGAAATATAATTTTGAATTTTATTGGGCCAACAGTCCACTTTCCTTGTGCATGGAGAGAGGGGTCAGGTGGAAAACATGCACAGCAAGGCATCACCTCCTTCCTCTACTCAGTCCCTTCCTTTACTCAAAGACTGTGCCTGTGTGGTTTTGAATTCCCTGTCATCACAGGTTGGCAGATAGCAATGGGTGGTGGAGAAGATGGCAGAGTGCCATCCAAATTGTCCTACCTCTCTCGGGTCTGTGGGGACCCGATAGAGGTGAAGGAGTGTAGGTGTGATGAGCAGCTGCAATTGTGCAGCTTAGCTATGCTCTCAGGAGACCAGGGCATGCAAGGGGACCACTGGGAAAGTAATCGCTTTGCCTGGTGACGTCAAAGCGTTGGAAAACACTGTTTATTCCATCCTGTGGATAAGCAGCAGTGAATAACCAAAATACAATCCAATATTTACACTTCTAGATTTCGTTACTTTTAGCCCTTTTCTTTGTGCAACTTTTGGGAACCATAAAGCACTATCAGATGAACCAAATTTCTCAACTGAGCCTGGTCAACAAAACATAATATTCAATAAATGTGAAGAACATTACACTCCACAGGAAAGACAGAGGGCCTGATAGCGACCTTGGGGGATGGGATTACAAACGTGATGGATATCCTGCCCACCACATTACAAGTTCTATTATATCCTATGGAACTTCTAATACAGCGGACAGGATATCCGTCATGTTTGTGGAGGAGTAATCCCCTCCACCAAGGTCCCAATCAGGCTCAGAGTCTGATTAAGTTTTCTAACCATGAAAGTTTATTAATGGTTAAAGTGTTAGAAAAGGCAATATTCAGATTAGTAGCACTAAATGATCGAAATGTGTAGGCCCGATCAATATGCATTTCAAATTAAATCAAAATCTCATACATCAATGGACAAACCAGCATGGAGGTGCAAAGGAAAGACAAAGGGAAGTCAGTTCTTTCATTAGAGGAGGTACTCTAAAATATCCTACTCAGCTCTAAACTAAACTGCATCAAAACACACTTTGAACTATATTCTCATATTTCACTCACTTAAATCACACAATTCTAACATTCTACACACCTGCATGCAGTCCTCGTGAGACTACTGAGTTGGGTTAAAGCAGATGATATAATTATATGCTGGCTAGGATCTCAGGACTCGTCACCATACAGTCTTCTCTTTGCGTCCTTCAAACTTATACTATCTACAACAAGATAAGGTACAGAGACCCGCAAGTACTCAGGTGTCTTTAGGCATGTGCTACTCATTAAAATAATCCATGATTATCCCAAAGAAAAGAAAACATTTCTTCACATGGGAAAGAAGGCAACAGAACATTGCATTCAATAATTAGAGCTCCAGCTTCACCTACAAAAAAGTGTTCGTGTGCCACAACAAACTGTAATAGCAATTCTAAAATTCAGACTTATATTAGCTATGGTCAATCTAAATGAAAATGAACATAACTTTCTCTACAAATTGCATGAGCATGTCTAAGTATTAATGCATTCATGCAAAATGTTTCATAGAAAAAAACACATCACAATTAGGAGCCATTCACAAGATTGTGAGTGTTTCCCAAATATAGTTTGTCATGGAAAGCCAGGTGGATTTTGTGCATGAAAATGACAACATTGTGCATTTTAAAGATAAGAACAGTGGAAAATGTATACAGTGGATTGGAGCAGTATTAATGCACCCGGTATATACTGCAATGTGTGGTACCAGTATTTACCAGGTGTGGTATTGCCGCCCAAAAATATGGCTCCTCATAATAAGTTGTTTATTATTGTTTCCAGCATGCATAGTAAACAAGTTACACAACAGTACAAGCTGTATTGCACAGGATTGCTAACTGTTTTTAAGACTGAAGTTTAAATATCTGTATTTAATTTTTTGCCCTTGTTCTATTTTGCACATCTTGAGGGCTGCAATGTAACACAGTTGAGATCAGCTAAAAAATATTTTTCTTATTTGGGGACACCTAGAGGTGCCATTTTTTTGCAGGGGCACACCAGCTGTCTACAAGGCCTGGTGCTTATTACCTGTAGAGGAGGTGCAATATATATCTGTAAAAAATAGTGTTTTTGTATTTAACAAGGGGTAGCTGTAGTGTCTTTCGTGTTAACAATAACAGGACCTGTTTTGGTACCTGATGGACTCAATAGAACTGTAACATAAGTGTTTAGGTGTGGTGAAGAGATTTCAGGTTAGAACATTAAATTTGCAGTTACACCCAGCACAATAAAGACGTGTAAGATGGAGAGGATGGAGAAGAACCTACAGCTGTCTACAAGGGCTGATGCTTATCACTGGAAACACTCCACACCAGCTCTAGGGTAATTTGCTAAGTTTGCACAGGATGGCTGTTTAAAAAAAAATAATTTTAATTATGTGTTGAATTTGTTTGCACTCACACTATTTTGTACATCTTGAGGGCTGTGTATTAACTTAGTCGAGGGCAGCAGAAAGCAGCTAAACAAAGTTTTCTGGGAAATCGTCCATTTTTCCTACACATGGACAAATAGAGGCACCATCTTTTGGCAGGGCAAACTCTAGCTGTCAACAAGGCCTGATGCTTATAACTGGGGACTCTGTCTGGATGCAGCGGACGAGCACCAAAGGTAAAGCCCATATACGCCCATCAGCGTCAAACAGCAGCCAGCACCAGCCACCATGCCCTTAGTCTACCAGGTGGTATCCTGCGTACTTTCTACAATAGAGACATACTGTGCAGCTTAGCCCCTGACAAAAATTCACAGTACAAATCCCACTCCCTACATTGAAGGAAGGCCATTCCTGTTCTCAATGTGGCTTTCAAGTAAAATCTTCCATGCATGGCAAAGATACTGCCCCCACTCCTCAGGTTAGTAGAAACAACATGCAGTTCCCTGCATCGTTGATCAACGTGTGCTCACTGCAGAAACATGCTACCAACATTTTTGATTTTCATAGTGAAGAACACCTGGATATGATGTTTATGACTGAAACCTGGCTATCAGATGTCTCTAACCAATCAATTATGAAATCTATTTCTAAGGGCTACAAAATATATAATAAAGACCGTCTCAGTGCTCTGTTCCCTTCCAGCCGAAGTCATTGGGAAAGCAGTCAATGCCGAACTCACCAAGTTCATCAAAACCAACTGCATCATGGACCCCCTCCCAATCAGGCTTCAGAAGCAACCACAGCATCGAGGCTACTCTCCTCGCCGCAACAGACCACATCTGCAATCTCCTCAACCGAGAGGAAACCGCACCCCTCATCCTCCCTGACTTCTTTGCTGCCTTCAACACCGTCTCCCACCATGCCCTCTGCACAAGACTACACAATGGCGGCATCTGCGTCAAAGCCCTAGAGCGGATCCTCTCCTTCCTCACCGGCCAAATCCAGAGAGTCAAGCTCCCTCCGTTCTCGACCGAACTGAACAGAGATCAGCTGTGGTGTCCCTTGGGGCTCATCCCTGAGCCCCACCCTCTTCACCATCTACATATCCCCTCTTGCAGATATCGTCAGAAACCACTGGCTCAACATCATATCCTATGCCGATGATACCTAACTGATTCTCTCCCTCACCAATGTACCCGCAGCCACAAAGAACACCTTTCACAACGGGATGAAGGCAGTTGCCACCTGGATCAAGAACAGCTGCCTCAAGCTCAACTCTGACAAAAGAGAAGTCTTCATTTTGGGAACCATCCCCTCTGCCTGGGATGGCTCCTGGTGGCCTGTGGCGCTATAAGCCCCCCCCACATCGACCGACCACGCACTCAACGCTGTCTCATTCTGCTCCTTCCACATGCTCCACCTGTTCCGAAAGATCTTCAAGTGGACCCATCGAATCCAGAAGAACAGTCACCCAGGTACTCGTCAGCAGCAAGTTGGACTACGGCAATGCACTCTACACCAGCGCCACTCAGAAGCTCCCAAAAAAAAGCTGCAAAGAATCCAGAATGCTGCCGCCAGACTTATCCTGGTCATCCCCACCGCTGCTACATCTCTGGGTGCCTAGGAGACCTCAACTGACTCCCGATGAACAAGAGAATCACCTTCAAGCTCCTCACACACCCCTACAAGGTTCTCCACAACATCAGATCCACATACCTCAACCATCGCCTCGCCTTCTACACCCCCACCAGACAACTCCTCCCCGCCCACATGGCCGTGGTCACAATTCCAAGGACCCGCAAGACCACAGTCAGAGGAATATCCTTCTATATCTCGCTGCTAAGACCTGGAACTCTCTTCCTCTTCATCTCAGGCAATCTCCCTCACTGCCTCAATTCAGAAAGGACCTCATAATCTGGCTTTTTGACTGAACTGGCCATCCAGCTCACCGACGGAATGGCAGATTTCCCCACACCATCGCCTTGAGACCCTAACGGATGATTAGCTGTGCTCTACAAGAACCCTGGTTGATTAGTGGAAGGGGAGGAAGGGTAGCCATAACTTATAGGGAAAACTCTAACTGTCTAACGATTCCAATTGAAGACCTAGAGAGAGCGAAGTGCTGGGCTTCTGCTGCACCCTGTCTACTCATCAATACTCATGTACTGATATACAGACCCTGGCCCCTGCAGGAGCCTTTCTTAACTCCTTGGGCAATGATTTTGCACATTTGGCCCTAAGATATGTGCAATTCACGATGTTCTGAGATTGTTTGTTAAAGGGGTGAGGCATTGGGTATGACAACGATGAGGGGAGTGCACTGTGGACTCTCCTCAGTGCGCATGTATGTTTGGCTGGCCGCCTCAGGAGTAGAGCTTACTTACTTACTCTTTAGCATCTCCATACATTTTGGATCCTGAGAGTAACACATTTCTCTATGACTGTCTATTAGTCTATGATTCTCAGCAGAGACAGTCACACACCGGCAAATGACATTTATTTTAAAATAACCTCAACAGAATTAAAGAAGGATACATTGAGCTGGCGCTCCACACTCAGGTTCTCCTTTATGAGGCTCTAGCGCCACAGTGCACCACAGGAGCTTCATTTTTTTTATGCTCCGGTGGAGCCTTGTTCCAGTCCATTTGTGGAAGGCCACGCAAAGCCACCTTGAGCGCCTTTTCATGGCCTTGTGAATATCATATATCAAATAAATATAAGATCATCAAAATCGGGTTAGTACTTTTTAAGTTCCGATTTTTCAAAGTTTAGAAAATGTCTTGTTTCTTTGTATAATTACGCACCATTGGAATCAATGGGATAAAATTTTAAAAAATGCATATAAAATCAGGCAATGCGTTTACCAGTGTCTCCTTTTGTTTTTAGGTCAAGGGGTCGTGTGGATCAGCAGGAGAAGTTCAGGTGATTCACGGTTTTGGCAGGATCAGCTGCAGAAAAGTCTTTGGAGCTGGTGCAGGACCACTGTGGGGGACCACTTGGAAAAGCAATGCACAACATACTACAAGGTGAGTCTGTTGGGTCCCCTTGGAATGAAGAGGTCGCAAGTGCTAGGGGACATTTAGAGCACAGCTGGTTCTCCATTGAGGGGGCCCAGGAGGACGGGTGCAGAGCAGATAGTTGAGAGCTGTGTGCAAAGGTGCCCTTGGAAGCAGGAGGCAGGTCACTTTGAGGTTGATTGCAGGTCAGCAGGGCCACTCTGGGGGGCTGGTTCTTACTTGTCCTGAGGTCCCTCAACTGGGGATTGCTCCTGGTTCTTTTGGACTCCCAGGTGGACTTTTCTTAGGGTTGTCTGACATTAGGGGACCAGTACCCCCTGGCTATTGCACAGTTCAGCCACTGGAGGCCGTAGTGCCACCAAACTTGGCACCCTTACTGGGGTTGTCCTCTGGGTCTGGGGGTGGATTTTGGTCCACCTGCTGTGTCCAGTTCCTTGGTCAGAGGCTGATTAGTGAACTGGACTTCACTAGTCTATGCTTTTTTTGTTGCAGGGAGTCATGCCTTCAATCTGGATAGAGATCTTCAGGAATTTTCAGAAGGGTGGAGGTCCTCTTGGGTTTTGTAGAGTCTGCCTAATGTCCGAGCTACCCCTCAGCAGTGATTGTCGTGTCCTGGGTGCAGCAGGCAGGGTTTGGCACCTTTTTCTTTGTGCAGAAGGAATGCAGTTCTCAAGCCTTGGGTCTTCTTTGTTGCTGGTCTTATTGTGCCCTTGGAATCTGATCTGCAGGCCTGGGGTGCCCATTAAATGCTGCCTTTAGTGGGCATTTAGGGAAGTACCTAGAGTGACCAATGAGTCATCTACGTTAGGGTGGCTACACCCACTATGTGACCACTTCCTGTGGGCAGAGGTCATTTCTCTACTCCTGATTGGCTATTTTCCTACCATGCAAGATGGAGGAAAATGAAATGGAGGGGTCACCTCGCATGCAACAACTTAGGGTGGTGCTAGCTGGGGGTGCTCACTCCTCCTCTCCTTTGTGCTTTTTCCTGCCATTGATCGTGCCAAAAGTGGGGTTGTGCAATGGGTATGGCCATTTGCTGCTAGCAACAGCGCTGCAGTTCAAGTTTCAAGTGCGGAAAGCCCTTTAAGCTCGTAGGCAGGGTTGTGTATTTTTCCTGTGGGGGGGAGGTGTAACAACTCTGTCCAGGAAGGGCTTTGTTTTCTGAACCCAGAGAGCAATGGTTCCATCCCCAGGGTTCTGGAATTTGTCAGGTGGTGGTAGGCTGGTTGTGACTAGCCAGCAACCATGCCAGGGTTAGTGAGCTTTTGCAGGGGTCACCTCTAAGGGGGCCCCTGGGTACATTTTGCAATAAATCTAAAACTGGAATGAGTCTGGATTTATTGTCGTGAGTTGTTTGATACCATACTACCCAGGGCTCTGAGTAGCCATCATGTAGCTATAAAAGTTGTACTGACCACTGTCCAGCACATGCATGTAAAATAGCTGCTCTGTTCACTTACTATATACCAGGTTTAGAAGGGACACTGTATGGGCATATTGTTCTTCCATCTATGCCCACGCATGCAGTATAGGGCACCCTTCTTTAAGGCTGAGGAGGTCTGCCAGAGGGATGGCTGTCATGACCACACAAACTTGCCAAGTCAAATCAAAGAAGTGCATGAGAAAAGCAAAGAGATATCCTCAGTGGAGACAGCAAAGC
Organism: Pleurodeles waltl; assembly: GCF_031143425.1. Classification (NCBI taxonomy): domain Eukaryota; kingdom Metazoa; phylum Chordata; class Amphibia; order Caudata; family Salamandridae; genus Pleurodeles; species Pleurodeles waltl. Next base: position 265,535 of record NW_027149841.1, on the reverse strand, counting down.
CCAAACTGGAAGAAGGTTTGCAGAGTAATCTTGCGCTTATTTCAAAGGAAGAATCAAGAAGAGAAGATCCAAGATGGCCGCTGTGAGTCCTGAAGGCTAGTTACAGTTCTAGTCTTGCAATCGGTTGGTTGCTAGGTTACGAGCTCTCCAGCTGGAAGCCTTGCACTTCAACTGAGGTCTGACAGGAATCAGCTGTGTGGAGAGAGTGCCCGCTTCAGAACAGAAACTCCTGTGAGGTAAAATTACATTTGAAGATTATATTACAGAAAACAGATAAATATTGTCAAGGTTTATTCGAAGAGTTTGATAGTAGACCGTTCCCGTGGGAGTCGGCAAGGCTACAGAGTTAATGTATGAATTAACCTTATGTTTACAAGGTTCTTGTTTAAGATATTAAAGTCAAAGAAAAAACTAACTTTAAAAGAGCAAGTATTTACAAATGTGAAGGTGATAAACGAAGGCCAAGTTTAAAGGAGAAAAGAACTATTAACAAACAAGCATTTACAAGTTCAATGGTAATAAACCAAAATAGAGTTTAAAAGAGAAACAAACTTAAATAAACATGCATTTACAACTACAAGTTATCGACAGATGTCGAAGTAAGGAAGGAGAAACTAACTGTAATAAACAAGCATTTACAAATACAAGTTATCAACAAATGTCGAAGTAAGAAAGGAGAAACAAACTTTAATAAACAAGCATTTACAAATACAAGTATTGACAGAAGTCACAATAAGACAGGAGAAATTAAATAACATCAGCTGAATTGAAGAACGCATTATCACCAACTATATATATATATATATATATAGCAACATAAAGCCAATCTCTAACAAAGGTTGAGAAGTTCTTCCAGAATCAGTAATAAGCATTTTTTTAAGAAGAGCTATCATTTATAGAGAGAAGCAAGGCTACAGAGAACTCAGGGTGAGTGAAGAAATAATAGAATTAAAGAGAATTAAGTGTTGAGAGTAGAAAGTGAAAAACTGATGTTGTATGTCCCTAGTAATTGCGACTGTGACTCTTGCAGGTGCTGTATCCAATCTTAGATGTGAAGAGGCAGACTGAGTACTGGCGTTCATCATCTCTGTGGCAGTCTCTCTACCATCCCATTCCCCTTTCCCCCTCCGGGGTACTCAGCACAAAGGATTAATATTCGTTGTGAGTAGTCGGGTCGGGACTGAGGAGTTATCTTCTGCTTCTGAGGAAATCGAATTGAAGTATCCTGACAGATTGAAGTGCCGTCACACTAATTTTAGGGAAAAAACAGATTTCCTCCTGAGCAGAATGGCAGAGGGAATTGATATAAAAGCATTAGCCACCGTTTTGGAAGGGTTACAGAAACAATTAAATAACACCATAGAAGAAACAGTCCAAATAAAATAGCGAATAAATGAGTTAGGGAACACCGCTAAATCAAATGAATCTGTGTTTTCACAAATCCCTAGCCCTTCACAGTCTGCAGGTATATCCACTCAAGTAATTCATGCAGTTTCCCCTATTATTCCTTTGGCTCAACCCGAGCGCTTCGGTGGGGATCCAAATAAGGCGCAGATTTTTCTGACCCAATGCTCATTGCATTTTTTATGTAGACCAGTCATTTTTTCCGAAGACCAGTCCAAAGTGGCATTTATATTGTCTTATCTGACAGGAGATGCGGCCGCATGGTCCATGCCAATAATTTCCAGAAATGATTCTGTTTTATATAATTTCCAAAATTTCAAGGAAGAGTTCTTAAGAATATTTGATCGGCGAACTGCAGCTCAAGCCACTGACAATGAACTACTGGAAATCAGGCAAGGTAATAAAGATCTAGTAGCCTATCTGACTCATTTCAATAAACTCATTGTAGAGACTGCCTGGCCGGAGTCAAAAAGCGCCACCATATTTTATCGTGGACTGAGAGATGAATTGAAAGATGCCTTAGCACAAGTTCCAAATAGACCCACCGAAATTTCAGAGTTAATTGATCTTGTGATACAGATTGACCACCGGTTAACTGAACGAAGAGCAGAAAAGAGAAGAGAGTATCGACCATTCCCCCTGCGAATTTATCGTGTAAGAAATGATCATATGAGAGCCGGAGAAGGGATAACGATAGAAGAACCAATGCAAATTGGTTCCACCCGAGGTCCTTTATCTAAGGAAGAAAAAGAGAAAAGAAGAGTGAATCAACTATGTTTATATTGCAGTGCATCTGGGCATTTTGTTAAAAACTGTCCCAAGAAACCCAAAGCTCTTCAGTCGGGAAAAGGCCAGCTTCATCAGTAGAGGGAGTTGCCCTGATGAAAGCAGAACCCAAGACAACTCCTTTAGATCAACGAGTGGTGAATACCTTACAAACCGCAGCGCCACATTTGGTACAAACAGTATCAGTTAAGACCCTTGAGAAGGAAATTCAAGGGATCTCAGTTATGATAGACTCTGGAGCTACGGGCAACTTCTGTGATATCAAATACGCTCGTAAAATGGGTATTCGATTTATCAAGAAATCTACTTTGGAAGTAGTAAGAGCTGTGGATGGAACCAATCTTTCTTCAGGACCCATTTCCCATGAGACCGAACCAATTCAGATGCAAGGTTTTGGTGGACATCAGGAGCAGATAATCTTTAATTTGATAGATGCTCCACAATTTCAACTCATTTTGGGTCTGCCCTGGCTTACAGAACATAATCCACAAATTTATTGGAGCAAAAGAACGATCAAGATGAATTCCTCTTACTGCAAAGAGAATTGCTTTCATGATGGAGTGGAAGTGTCCACCAAGTCCCAAGCGGCCTGTTTATCATCACACTCTTCAGTGATCTGTGCACTAAAGACAGCAGAAATCCCAAAAGAATATGAGGATTTAGTCGCCGTTTTTGATGAAAAGGAGGCTGAGAAATTGCCACCACATCGACCCTACGACTCCAAAATTGAACTGGAACCAGGTGCGATATTGCCATGTAGCAGAATATGCGCATTGACCGAAGCAGAGAATCAACATTTAAAGGAGTATTTGGATCAATATCTTGCTAATGGTTTTATCCGTCCTTCTGAATCTCCAGTGTCATCCCCACTATTTTTCATACCAAAGAAGGATGGGAGTCTTCGAACTTGCATTGATTATCGAGCCCTCAATCAGGTTACCATCAAGAATCGATACCCACTGCCTTTAGTGTCAGTTTTATTAGATCAAGTAAAGAATGCTAGAATGTACACCAAATTGGACCTGCGAGGAGCATATCATTTGATTCGAGTGGCTTCAGGGGATGAATGGAAAACCGCTTTTCGGACTCGATACGGATTATTTGAATATCAAGTGATGCCTTATGGGTTATGCAATGCTCCCGCTGCCTTCCAGCATTTCGTTCATGATATATTACGAGAATTCCTCGACCAGATTGCCGTGGTTTATATAGATGACATTTTAATCTTTTCCGACAATCTACAGGAGCACATTTCCCATGTTGGATCCATCCTCACAAGGTTGCAAGAAAACCATCTCTATGTAAAATTGGAGAAGTGTGCATTTCATGTGGAACGAGTTGAGTTCTTAGGATTCATTTTGTCACCAGAAGGAGTTAGTATGGATCCTGCCAAGATAAAGACAGTGCAACATTGGCCTTCTCCTTGCAATGTCAAAGAGATCCAGAGTTTCTTGGGGTTCGCTAATTTTTATCGAAGATTCATATCCAATTTTTCTCAAACAGTTACACCCATTACTCGATTGTTGAAGAAAGGAGTGAAGTTTGAGTGGACAAAAGAAGCTGAAAATGCTTTTAATTTTTTGAAGAATTCCTTCGTCTCAGCTCCAATCTTGCTCCACCCCAATCCAGATGAGCCATATTATGTGGAGGCAGATGCTTCAGATGTTGCCATAGGAGGTATCCTTTCCCAGCGTCATAAAGATACAGATCAATTACATCCAGTGGCCTATTTCTCTCGAAAATTAACACCACCAGAGATAAATTATTCAATTGCGGATAAGGAGCTATTGGCAGTCAAAGAAACTTTTCGTGAGTGGAGGCATTACATTTTGGGAGCTAAGCATAAAGTGACCGTTTACACGGACCACCGAAATTTACAGTTTTTAAAATCAGCTCGAACTCTAACAGCTAGACAACTGCGTTGGTCCATATATTTTGCAGACTTTGATTTTGTTATCACTTTCAGACCAGGAAAAGTAAATGGGAAGGTAGATGCTCTATCTCGAATTGATACCGGTGCAGTTAAAGAGCCTCCAGAAAAAGAATTGATTATTCCACAAGAGAAGTTCATATCTGCCATATTCTATGAAAATTTAACCAAAGAAATTCAAGAAAACTAAACATTCGAAGGAATGCTGAAGTGGTCCAAAGAAGGCCAATGAAGAGAAATCAAAAAAGGTTTGCCATACTTTAAAGGTGCACTGTATGTTCCAACTGTGGAGCTGCAAGAAAAAATTCTTCAGGCTTATCATGACGATCAATTGGCTGGACACAAAGGAATTCAAAAGACTCAAAATCTAATACAACGAGAATTTTGGTGGCCAAAAATGAAAACTCAAATAAGACAATATGTGTCAACTTGTGACAAATGTCAAAGAGGGAAATCAAATAGAACAGCTTCACAAGGTCTGTTAAGACCTTTGCCCACTGCACCCCATGCCTGGCATACTGTTACTATGGATCTTATAGTGGACCTCCCTAGTAGCCAAGGTTTTAACACTATCCTAGTTTTTGTAGACACTTTCCCTAAAATGGCGCATTTCATTCCTTTGAAAGAAATCCCTTGAGCCCCACAGGTTGCACAGTTGTTTACACAACATACAGTACGCGCCCATGGTATCCCAAAAATTCTAGTTTCAGACAGGGGATCCCAATTTGTTTCTCGCTTTTGGAAGGCCTTTAGTAAAAGATTAGGAATTGATTCTCGTTACTCTACCAGTTACCATCCTGAAACCGATGGGCAAACAGAGAGAGTGAACCAAGAGTTGGAACAGTATTTAAGACTCAATTTATTCGATAAAGAGAAGGAATGGCCCGAGTTGATGTGGGCAGCTGAATTTGCTTACAATAATGCTGTTCATTCCACCACTGAGTTCACCCCCTTTTATCTGAACCATGGTAGACATCCTAATGTAATGTTGGGTAAAGAAGATGATTCAGTGCCTGCAGTAGAAGAGATGGTGAGGGATTTGCAGACCACGTTAGTTAGGGCTAGAAAAAACATCATTCAAGCAAAAGACTCATATAAGACTCAGGCTGATAGAAAAAGAAGAGAGAGCCCCATTTATTCTAAAGGAGACAAAGTTTGGTTATCCACTCGTCATTTACGTCTCAAAGGAAATCGCAAATTTCAGCCACGATTTATAGGCCCATTCAAAGTTGACAAGATGATCAATCCAGTGGCAGTTAAATTGCAGTTGCCAACTCATCTAAAGATACATCCTGTTTTCCATGTCTCCTTGTTAAAGAACAGTCCTCCAAATTTACGCCAAAACTCCCCTCCAATTCCTATCCAGATTAGCTCTGCAGAAGAGTATGAGGTCAATCAAATCTTAGATTCCAAAATCCGTAATGGCCAGCTTTATTATCTAATTGATTGGAAAGGTTAAGGTCCAGAGGAACGATCCTGGGAGCCGCACGAGTATGTATATGCTTCAAGATTAGTGAGAAACTTTCATAGAACCTACCCAAGCAAACCTAAATTGGAGAACTGTTCCTTGAGGGGGAGTACTGTCATGACCACACAAACTTGCCAAGTCAAATCAAAGAAGTGCATGAGAAAAGCAAAGAGATATCCTCAGTGGAGACAGCAAAGCCCAAACTGGAAGAAGGTTTGCAGAGTAATCTTGCGCTTATTTCAAAGGAAGAATCAAGAAGAGAAGATCCAAGATGGCCGCTGTGAGTCCTGAAGGTTAGTTACAGTTCTAGTCTTGCAATCGGTTGGTTGCTAGGTTACGAGCTCTCCAGCTGGAAGCCTTGCACTTCAACTGAGGTCTGACAGGAATCAGCTGTGTGGAGAGAGAGCGCGCTTCAGAACAGAAACTCCTGTGAGGTAAAATTACATTTGAAGATTATATTACAGAAAACAGATAAATATTGTCAAGGTTTATTCGAAGAGTTTGATAGTAGACCGTTCATGTGGGAGTCGGCAAGGCTACAGAGTTAATGTATGAATTAACCTTATGTTTACAAGGTTCTTGTTTAAGATATTAAAGTCAAAGAAAAAACGAACTTTAAAAGAGCAAGTATTTACAAATGTCAAGGTGATAAACGAAGGCCAAGTTTAAAGGAGAAAAGGACTGTTAACAAATAAGCATTTACAAATTCAAAGGTAATAAACCAAAATAGAGTTTAAAAGAGAAACAATCTTAAATAAACAAGCATTTACAACTACAAGTTATCGACAGATGTCGAAGTAAGGAAGGAGAAACTAACTGTAATAAACAAGCATTTACAAATACAAGTTATCAACAAATGTCGAAGTAAGAAAGGAGAAACGAACTTTAATAAACAAGCATTTACAAATACAAGTATTGACAGAAGTCACAATAAGACAGGAGAAATTAAATAACATCAGCTGAATTGAAGAACGCATTATCACCAACTATATATATATATATATATATAGCAACATAAAGCCAATCTCTAACAAAGGTTGAGAAGTTCTTCCAGAATCAGTAATAAGCATTTTTTTAAGAAGAGCTATCATTTATAGAGAGAAGCAAGGCTACAGAGAACTCAGGGTGAGTGAAGAAATAATAGAATTAAAGAGAATTAAGTGTTGAGAGTAGAAAGTGAAAAACTGATGTTGTATGTCCCTAGTAATTGCGACTGTGACTCTTGCAGGTGCTGTATCCAATCTTAGATGTGAAGAGGCAGACTGAGTACTGGCGTTCATCATCTCTGTGGCAGTCTCTCTACCATCCCATTCCCCTTTCCCCCTCCGGGGTACTCAGCACGAAGGATTAATATTCGTTGTGAGTAGCTCGGGTCGGGACTGAGGAGTTATCTTCTGCTTCTGAGGAAATCGAATTGAAGTATCCTGACAATGGCTTACCTATATTGCATGCAGTGTGTAGTGAACAGGGCACACAGGCTGTGTTGCATATCAGTTTTGCATTTTAGGATTGCACCAGGACACTCAGCCTGCAATGGCAGTGCTGGGTGCACTTGGATGCATGGTCCCTGAGGGTGGCACATACTGTGCTGATGCCCTCAGTACCCCATTCCTTGGAAACAAAAGTACCATTTACTAGGATGTATAGTAGCATTTAAAGGTGTTGCCAATTCTACCAATGCATCAAATCAGTTTTGGGAAAGTGATCTGGCCCAGGTAACCTGGTAAGCATAGGCCCGGGCATAATCAACATCTTTGAAACCATATAAAATATCAGGCAAATAGCAGGGGCCAAACATGGCAAAAGAGGCACTTTCCTACAGAATTCCAAAGTGTGAGTAGTCCCATTCATGTTGAGGGAGAATTTGGAAAAATTGTTTAGGTTATTGCAAGAGTTTGATGTTATAGAAAGAGTGGAATCTTCACCAACTGTTTTAACCCTTGTAGTAGCCACCAAGTATAATGGAGATATGAAAACGTGTAGATTCATGCAGTTTAATCAAGGGAATATGAGTTGATTCACATCGACTTTCTAACGCTAATGAATTATTGGAGAAACTTGGTGTGTCTGAATAGTCTAAGATTGATCTAGCATTCACTTACCACCAAGTGGAATTAGAAAAATCAGATAGGCATTTCACTTATTTAACTCTGCTATTGGGACTTCCAAAACAGTTGCATACCTCATAGACTGGCTTCTGCTGAGTCACTATTCCAGAGAATCGTGTTTAAGCTTCTGGGTGGTTTAAGTGGTGAGGTTTTCTTCTGGGACATTGTTTTAGTTTTCACCAAGAATTTGCAGGACTATGATAAAATGTATTTAATGTTTTCAAGATTTTTTTCTGATAGAGGCATAGTTGTGAAGAAACATAAATGAAAACTTTGTACAAAAGAACACTTAGGCCCTCCTTACAAGATTGGCGGTATTGACCGCCTACCGCCACAGTGACGGCCGCCAACATACCGCCGCCGTGGCTACCAGCCAGAAACGCGTATTATGACCGCCGGCTGTATACCACCAGAAATCTGGCGGAACACCGCCGATGGTCATGGTGTTTTGCTGGCGGACACTGCTGCTGCCAGCAATGCCGCGGACCGTCTCCAGCCGGAGGACCTCCTGCAAGCAGGTAAGTTGGGTTCTCTGACCCGAGAGGGTGGTGTGGGGTGTTGTGTGTAGGTGGGTGGGGGGGTGTATGTGTTGGTATGCATGCATGCGGGTGTGAGTCTCGTTGGATGCATGCGTGAATGAGTGATTGTAAGTGTTGTGTGTTGTCAATGCATGTGTGTGACAAGGTATGTTGGTGTATGTTGCTGTGTGTGGGTATGTATGTGTGCATGCGTGGGTGGTGGTGGGTATGTGTGTGTGCGTGTGTGTATATTGGTGCGCGTGTGGGTGTGCATATGTGCGGGGGCAGGGGAGACCGCTACCTGTGCCAGGGAATGGATTCCCTGACACTGATAGTGCCTACCGCCATTGTTTTCGTGGCGGTACAGAAACCACGGAAACCATGGCGGTAGGCCGAGTCATAATCCCGAGGGTGGGAATGTGACGGCCGCCAGGTTGGAGACCGAAGTCTCGAGCCCAGCAGCCCTTACCACCCTAGCGGTCGGTGTGTTAAAGTGGCGGTGTTGGATGGCAATAACCGCCAGGGTCCAAATCCCATTTTTTTTACCGCCGGCCTGTTGGCGGTATTACAGCCGCTTTAACACCGACCACCAGGGTTGTAATGAAGGCCTTAATTCTTAAGTCATGTTATTTCCCAGGACAGGACTGGAAGAAGAAGTGTATTGTTCCATTCTGAAGGACAAAATTAGCTCATTCAAGGTCTTTGTAAGTTTGGTTTGAAATTCATCCCTGATTACACCAAAAAATTAAGGGTCTTTCCAGCATGCTAATATTTGTTCCTTTGAATGTGTTAAATTGGAGATGATCAGTGCAAAAGTTCTCACACTAAAAACTGTTGTTGAAGAAGATACCATATGTTTTGTGTCAAGAGTTCTGAGAGGTTCTTCAATAATTGGAAAAGAGGTCTTGGCATGTTTTGGACTATAGAGACATTTTGTGTTTTTACATTTGGGGCAGAAGGTTTACTTTCCAAACAGACCGCAAACCACTTATTTATATTCTAAATAGTGAAAATGTAAATAATGCCACTACACATAGGTAGGCTCACCATTAAAATACTAGAATACAATTTTGAAGATGAGCACACTCCTGGTACTGGCAATCTTACATCAGGTTTTCTGTCCAGGGTCCCATTAACAACTTAGAACCTCTGCATAGTGAAGATGATTTGAAAACTGACTTACAACTGCTGTTGACATTTATAATTATACTGCATGTTCTGAAGAGGTGTGGATGAAGGTTAGCAGAAATCATGAAGTTCTCAGAAAAGTACAACATTTTACCAAAGGTGGTGGTCCTCAGAAAGAAATGTTAATGTTGGGATTTAACCTTTGGTGAAAATAATAGATTAATTGACAGTTGAAGACCATGTGGCACTGAGAGCAAAATATTAATACTCCCTTACAATACTTGACTCATTCGGTCAATGAAGGTTTCAACTTTCAAATGTTTAAGAGACCGTAAACCAGCATCAGCTTTGTTTCCAGCTTGGCTGTCTTAATGGTTATGCACGGGGTGGTGGAGATTTGTTTCTATGATGATGAAAATAATACCAGAAAACACTCTTACCAGTGGTTTCCAACTTGTGGTCCGGGAACCTCCTCAGGGGATCCGCCACTGCTTAGAAAATAAAAAAATCTTAACAGTTTAGGTCCCCATCTTTCAGTAATGACTCAATGGGGGAGTCCCCAGATTCCAATAATGATTTAGTAGGGGTACACAGAAGTCAAAAGGTTGGGAACCACTGATCTAAGCAACTTTTATATTCATGGGAGATGCTTCAGGAAACCAGGTTTTATCAAGAAATAGGATATGAGTTCTAGCTACTCTGTTATTTTAGAGATGTTTGTGGTAATCCTGCTAGAGTCTAAGATGCACTCTTCATATATCTACCCATGTCAAACTACTGCCATGGAAATTTAGTTGAATAAACAGTGTATGCAGCTTTCCTTCACAGTATGTGGTTGTCCTTTGCTTGAAAGTGTTAGTATTTGTTTTTAATTCGTTTCTCACCTTTAGTTGTTTAATTCTTTCCACACCTTAGGTTATAGTTTGCTTACTGTTTTTTGTTTTAAATTGCCTGTGTTTTGGCTTTAAGTTATTAGGAAAGCTTTTTAATTTTGTTAAAAGGAAGAGAATTTTGTAAGCTGATTTACTTTGTCAGAATTACAGTAGAATGTTCCCTCTCTATATCATATTGCTATGCTAGGAAAGTTAGATATGTACATTCTGTATGTTGTCAGTTGGAACTTTGACAAGCGGCTGACGAGACCTGCATTGAATTTGCTGTTACATAATTAAGAAGCAAAGAATCTTGATGCTCAATTGGCTTCAGATATGTTACTCATCATACTATTGTGCATAATAATACTAACAATAAATAGAATTATAGCTGGATAAGCGTGAATTACAGGGATGTTTTTCACCTCGGAGTTCTGAGTGAGATCAAATAGACAATGAAAGCTCGAGTTGTCTATGATGTCCCCGTAATTCACATTTGCCCTTGTATAATATTGTGTTATGTGTGGACCCCAACATAATTTACCCCTGCTTTTAACTGCTATGTAGAGGAATAATGGGGGAGCCACACACTACCTAGCCTCTGTTATGTATCCCAGTTCCAAAAAAACAAAAAAACTTTACCTGCTATCTTGACCAACCTCTAACACCTTGCCTGCCTTCCATCTCCCTCCTGCAGCTCTGCTTTCTGCTTCCATTCAAAGCAGAAAAGCAGTGCTGCACTGACAGGTTCTCGGAGAGTCTGTCAGCCTGGCCTGAAAGGTCTTTATGACATCACAACAGTGGGTAACCAGTTTTGTAATCAACTGTTGATACGTCATAGCAGTGAGTTAACCAGAATTAGAAACTGAAATAAATAACTGTAATGGTAATATATAGAATTATACATGAGTAGCAGTGAATTATGGGGATGTTTTTTATCTGTGATGACACTCAGAACCCCAAGGTTAAACACATTATCAGAATTCACTTTCTACCAATCTATATTTGTATGATGTGTGCGCTCCCCAAAACCATTTGCCACTGTTTTCAACTGCAGCAGAGGAGTAATGGGACACCAACACAGAACATGGCCTCTCCTCCCTGTCCCAAGTATTAAAGAACATACCTGGCCTCCTGCTGCCCTCCTCACCACTCTCTGTGCCTTCACTTCCCTCTTCTCTTTAAGCTGTGCTCCTTGCTTTCCAATACTGCTTTGACAGGTTCTATGAGACCTAGCCAAGCAGCGTAGAATTCCTTCATGACTTAGCTAGGGGTGGGCAGAACTCGACTTTCATTCTGCAGAAATCCGAGGCATTACAAAAAATCTCCACGAAATTCCACAGAGTTCTGTAAATGGGTTGGATTCGGCACATCGCTATGGCCACACAGATTTTTTGCACTGGCAGCTTCTCCCCCACTGAGAAATCGGCATGAATAGCACCACGTGGCATGCCAGAGGGTGCTGCGGCTCGAGCTGGTTATGCTGTGGCTCGAGTAGATTTTCTGCTTCAGCATCAGTTTTTCCAACGTGAATGGTTGCAACTGCCTGCATTGGGAAAATCTTGCAGGGCGCCCTACTAGCATCCGAACATCATGCAAGGGGCCACCAATTCGAGCCTTGCAAGAGAAAAAAGACATCCACGCAGGGGTTGGCAGAATTTAACAGAAACACTGCATTACATGCAGTAAGCTAAACTCTGCGAACACTGGCAGCGGAGAGGAAATTATCACCCACCCCTAGACATGCCATCAGCTTTTGGGAATCACTGTTGTTATGTCATAGCAATGAATGAACAGATTTAGATTTCGAATCTGGCATTCATGTTAATGACTCTGAGAGATAATATTAATGATAATAATAATAATAATAATAATAATAATAATAATAATGAAGATGCAGGATCACTTTAAGCAGTTCTAAAGGAGGCTTCCTGCTCTTGGACCTCTCAATCAATCACTCATGGATTTGTAAAGCGCGGCTAATCCCCCATAGGGTCTCAAGGCGCTGGACACTTCCTGCCCTTTGCCAGTGCATGAAAGCTGCAGAATGCGTCTCAGTGGCAAATGAGGAGGAGCTTCCTGCTCTCTCATTACCTCTAGAGATGGATATTTATAGTCACCTGGCTTCTGAAAGGTGCCTCCTCCATGCTGGTGCAGAGAGGCTGCACAACGCTGCAGAACTCCTTATGTCTACACTGGGGGACTCTACGTTTGTATTCAAACAATAGTGCCTTATTTAAATGTGCCTTAGTTAGCATAACTAGACCGCACAAGGCGGCAACACAAAAGGCACCTTCTATTATTTCATGTGTTATGATTTTGGTTTTATGCTAAACCCCTTGACCCTAATGAGTTTTGCTTTCTGTACTGATACAAATATTTGAATTAAACTTCAGGATTTTCCCTTTCCTGCCAATAGAACCTCCTTAATTAATTTAAGGTGGCACGTCAACACTGGGGGCCCGATTCACAAAGGTAAGCTTACACCAAAAGTCTAAGTTTAGTCCTAAAGTGTAACTTTACTCATAGCAAAATTAGACTTTTGGTCTAAACGTAGACTTTTGGTCTAAGTTTACCTTTGTGAGTTTGTGCGTAACTCCTAGAAATGACCTCCTCCCAGACATATAGTAGATGTAATTAGAGCTGAACTTGTGCGTAACACTCCCAGCCAGATACACATCCTGCATAATTTCAGGCTCCTTTATAGATAACTTGAATGATCAGGTTGAGTGAACTTGTGTGGAGGGGGAGGCTGACCCCATGGATGTGTCTAGGTGTGCCTAGAATCTGAGACCAAGAAGGGTGGGTATTTTTGTTTAGAAATGGAGTGAGTACATAGTACTGTTTGGTTCTGAAACAAGTATTGGGTATGACACCAGCCTTATCAAATGAAAAGAATCTTAAACCCTGCTAGTTGCCTGTCCAAGGTTGACATGACCTTGGACATGCATGTACTGCATGTGCTGCTAGTACAAGCAGGTCTGCTATTCATGCTTACTGGATAAGGATGTCACACTGAAGCAAACGACTGACTATGATGCACTGTTTTTACAGCACTCTTTTATCGTCTCGAAATCGACAGCGACTAGCATTAGCAAAGCTTACAAGAGTGGCTTTCCTATACACCATGCACAGGAGGACAACACTGCAGGTTTAAATCAATGCACAGAGAATGGATACACCCACAACACATAGGCCCAGATTTAAGAAGGCCTAGCACCTCCTTGCGCCACATTAGCGTCATTTTTAATGACGGTAATGTGGCTCAATGAGACCAAATTCTCAGTGCCAGATTTACAAAGTGACGCAATGCAAGCATTACGCCACATTGTAACCCCTTGCAGCAAATTTTGCCTGCTCCAGGCATAATGCATGCAAGGGGGAGTACCCCATTAGGGGGACCTCAAAAATGGTGCAGTAGAATCTATGAGATTCCACTGCGCCATTTTTAGTGGCTATTTTTACCGCCTGCACAGAGCAAGCATTAAAAGGGCGCACACCATTATTTTTAATGGGCACCTTTGTACCTTGCAGGATTAGCACAAAACGTTTTGGCTCTAATTTTGTAATATACTACAATAGCATCAAAAATGCTGACGCTATAATCCGTAACCTGCGCCATGGTGAGCAGTATGTCTAATACGGCCCACACATGGTGGCATTAGGGGGGCCATAGAGCTACACAAAGTATCCAGGGACAGTCATTCCACATGCATATATGCATCTCCAAAGCTGAGCATAGATGGATGTTTGTTTGTGTTGTTTGCAATGGTAAGGTGTGTACTCATGTCTCCGTATATTTTAATAACACAGAAAGCACACATTACAAGAACAGAAATACAATAAAGAAATTACTATTTTTCCCAGGACCAGTGGCAAAAACTTGCTGCTCGTCACTTTTAAAGCAGTGTTTCATGTGGGTACATGAGGCAGGCCTTCACACCCATGGGAAGGGGGAGCAGGTTTTGTTGAAAGGAACATCCCCGCTATTACCAGTAAACTTACACAATTCTACGAAATGAAAACCAAACCTTACGCCATGATTAGATGAAATTCAGATGTACTCATGTTTTAAATGTCCATCTTGCAGACACGTCTTTGTTTTTGTGCATGAGATGTTTTAAAATGTGGGGTTTCTGTTTTGAGAGTTTGTTTGCTCCATTATTGTTCCAGCCCTTTGTGATGGTGAGAATGCTTGCAGGAAGGATGGGGTTGACAATGTGCACTTAAAATGTCATTCTGGCCTGAACTAGAAGCCAATCCGGTTCCTTTTAAGCTCTTGAGATATGATCACATTTTCATCATTAGGTGTGTACTTAATATATAGTTGTTTATAGGTGTTTCGGCTGTCCCTGTCACCCATTGACGTGTGCCATCCACATTTAATTCCACCCACTACAGTTTACAGTGCAGGACAACACGTCGGGCTACTGTAGCCATTGTCTAACTTCACTGTGACAGGTGACGTTCTTCCCGTCTATAAGGAGTACATCTATTCACAAAGTAGTTACCATGGACTGTACTTTTTTCGAGACTCAAAAAACTGTTTTGCTTTTAGGCACTGTTTTTATTTATTATTAATGAAGACCTGGCAGTTTCTGTGACGATAAACTTTTGCGAAAGCCCTGACAAAACCAAAGAAGCATTCAGAAAGCTGAAAGGCTGGCAGCATATTCTAGACCTACTGACTCTGACAATGCTTGTTTGGATTTAAACTGGTTCTGTCAATGAAAACGGACTTGACCAGGGTCGGGAACAATGAGGAATTGCAGTTAAAATGGTGGAAGCAAGATTACTCAAGAAAATGACAAGTACATGCAGTTTTAACTAACTGGGCATCAGGAAGTGTCCCTTGAAGGTCACTGACTTTGTCAAGAGGTGCACTCTGACCTACAAGGGTGACGTGGATGCCAAGCAATACATTATCCTATGGGCCTCTTCCACTTATGCATGTAACCATGTAGACTTATAATGACTCATCTCCAGACCACAGCCCAAATTTAAGAAGGGCCTAGCACCAACTATCACCACACTGGCTAATTTTTTTACGCTAATGTGGTGAAAGTGTGGCAAAAATGTTGTGCCATATTTACAAAGTGATGCAATGCTTGCATTGCACCACTTTGTAAACCCTTGCGGCATATTATACCTGTGCCAGCCATAATGTATGCAAGGGGGCGTTCCCCCGTTAGGGTGTGTGTGAAAAAATGGTACAGTGAAATCTAAGAGGTTCCACTGCGCCATTTTTAATGGCTATTTTAACGCCTGCACAGAGCAGGAGTTAAAAGGAGGCACACTATAATTCCTAATGGGCCTCTATGTCCTTTGCAGGATTAGCGCCAACATTTTTGGCACTAATTTTGCAAAGTACAACAATAGCCTAAAAAATTATGACGCTATTGTCTCTAACCTGCGTCATGGTGCGCTGTATGTTAAATGCGGCGCACACATGGTGGCGTTAGGGGGGCACAATGGGCCGCACAAAAAGTGGCGTTTAATGACACGAAGCGCCACTTATCCTAAACCTGCGCCCAAGCGTTTTAAGTGGGCCGGGTCCCTCCATCTCTTAAACCCAGTAGGAATTAAGTGCCACATGTATGGCCATTTCATTTTGCGAGTCTCTAATTGTGACTTTTTACAAGTCGCAATTAGAGACTCAAAAATTTAAATGTACAAATATGTCTCAGGCACATTTAGCGATTCCTAATGGGGTCACAAAGACCTACCTCATTGACATTCGTGAAATAGGTCGCAATTTGCTACCCCTTTGGGAATGGTCCCACTCACAGGGATAGTGTCCAGCTGGGGTCAGCAGACCACCATGTCTGTAACTGCTTTTTAAATTAAACTTTTTTTTTTTTTTATTGCAGCCCATAATCCTTAAAGGAAAATGGGATACATTTCAGATAAAAAAATGAAAAGTTTCTTTTTCATTTTCTCAGAGTAGGTAGTAGTCTGTGGGACCACTACCTGTTCAGAAAAAATATTTTCGCTTCTATTCACTAAGGGGAAGGGGTCCCATGGGAACCCCTTCCTAGTTGCGACTGGGTTACAACCAACTTGAAGTTGGTGGTAACTGTGATTGTTTTGCAACCGCATTCACAGTCGCAAATAATATTACTTCCCCCTGCGAATTGCTATAGGGAAGGGATGCCCTTGGCTCTTCCTAATAGAGACTCACAAACCTATTCTGTGAGTCGGTAACAGGTTCCTAACTTGCAGAATAGAACGGACAGTGAAGTTGGCCCTATCAGCCCCATAGCCATGTATTTAACTTTAGTAGCAAAAACACGGATCAGTTTCTGAACAATAAATGTAAAAACTATAAGGTAATCCATGTCAGCGACTTAGTTTTTGTTTGTATTTCACATGTTTTACTTAATCTTCCATTTCCTAAGAGTCTTAGCTATTTCCAGGATGCTGTGGTTCTGTATTTTTTTGTGTGCATATTCCTCTCATAGAGTGCGCTCTTTGATCTAAGTAGCCTCAAGTTGCTTCTAACGGGCCATGACTGAGAGCTCCAGAGTTGAGGCTGAAAGCAGAGCGGGTTTCTCGCAGTGCCTGTCAATGGGTCAAAAAGGCCTTCAGGATACATGGTCATCCAATCATTGGCCTCTCTGCAGTGCGCACAGAGTGATGGTCACCTATTCCTGTTGCAATGTAATGCTTCCAGGTGAATAGTTGCATTGTATGTAAAGGGTGATGAAGTGAAAGAGATGCAAGGAAGTGCATTCATGGGATAGTGAAAAGAGGGTGCTGAAGAGGAAAGAGATGAGGTGTGAGATTTCCAGATGGACAAGACGTGGAGAGTAAAAGGCTTACATGCCTACCACAGAATTAACATAATGGGAGTGATTGAGACACCATGAAGAACACTATCCCTTCTATAGGCCACAGTAATGTATTCTTCACAGTCTCACAATTTATGAATTGAAGCATTTTCACCATTCATTATTTGCAGCAAAATCATTGTTGTTACTCATTTATCTTAAACAGCTACCAACTATGGACAAACCCTATACTCCAGTATGATTCCAGGTGTACATCAGTTGTTTTGCTATTCAATAACTGAAAGCTCAGAGAAGAACCAAAATACTAGTCAGGTGGCACACTATGGGAATCACAGAAAATTAGCTGCATGTTTATGAGTTCCTTGCTCTGCTGGAGCATCAATTTTGCGACACTCCGACGACGCAGACTACAAAATCATAAATACAAGGCCACTCAAACCCACGGTGTGTAGCTTTGAGTGGCCTCATAGATATGAAGTAAGGCAAAGCAGCGCAAATCGCTTTGTTGCTTTACTTTGTGCTCGGGAAAAATTCCATGGGCGTTGTGGCGGATGTTCCCACTAAACACCCATGGATTTTGACACTTCCACATATTTACAAAACCATGTAAACGTAGGGATGCGCCAAAACCCTATCCCTTCCGAGGTGAGGCGTAACAAGGAGAAATATTATTATTTCTCCTAGTTTATTCATCTTTCCATGTGTCCTGCATTCTGCAGCACACATAGAAAGAGCAAAAATGCCCCTCTGGGTTGTTGTTGTGTAGGAAGGTGTCACTTCCAGCACAAAAACAATTATGCCTACAACACATTCACCCTTGCACCATGATGCACGGGTGCCTGCATTGGTACTAGGCTGCCAAAACAGCACCAGAGCTGGGGGAAAGGACAGGAATGCACTGTATTGCATAAATATAATGCATTCCTACCCTTTCACCTTGGCGTAGGGAAGTACAGCAAGACGACTTACTGCACTGACCTACACAAAATCCATGTAAATGAGGGCCTTATTTTGAGTTTAGGCAACTTCCTTAAATACATAGAAACTTTTTAGATACTCCTCACTTCATTCAGTCCACATAAAGTACTTCTCACACCTGTATCTGTGAGATGTGGAAGTGTCAGAGGCCATTCAGGCCTACAACTGGGGTTCCATCTTTTTGTGTTATGCCACTGGTCAGCATTGTCACAAACCTGAGGAAAACAGGGACTAAAAGAAAGAAATAGAAAACACACAAAGCACTTCACCACCTACCAATTGATCATTGGGGTCATGTACTGGACTCCAATCAGAACAATGGGAAACTGTGCTCTCAATATAGACTGTTCTGGTCTGCACTACAGAACAAAATTGGAACAGGTCTAATTTTGCTTTCACAAACAATACATCCACACACAAGGCACTTCCCTTCCGAGACAGTGTTTTCGTTTTTACTTCATTATTAATGTAGTGTGCCTTTATATGATAGCAGGATGCTTTCTGCCAACTCTTAACACTGAATCATGTGATGTGAGCTTTTGATGTGAGTTTAGGGCATATTTCTGTTTTATAAGTTCCTGTCTCATGCTAATCCTGTTGCAAATTGCCATTTGGCTGCCCTTTCTCCTTGCTCTCTGATAAACTTGATTGTATACTGGTTGTATGCTGCATTTGCCTGCGATGCTTACAAGGCGGCGCTGCCTTCAGGTAAGAGCACAAATATGCAGAAAATGTTGGGGACTTTTGCCACATTTATCGGTGGTAGGTCGCGCATATTTTTTCCAGGGGAGAGATATTGACCAGAAACACTTTTTACTGCAGAGATGCTGCAGTTCTAAAGGCTGGTCGGGCCCAGGGCTTAGCTGTTTCATTGCCTGCCCCCCTGCAGCCCATTTATTACCAGCAGTTGTGAGTGGTGACTGCTGTTTGTAAAATATAAAAATTTCAGGACACAGAAAATCGCAGACAGGGCTTTTGGGATGCCTGCCTATGTCTTTGTTTATTATTTATCTAATAGCTGAGTAATCTGGTCAAGATATTTCTCTTTTTTTTTAACATATTGCGTTAGAATAGCTACTGCTTGCTTAATGTATAAATATTAGCACTGCGTTGGCCAGGATTCGAACCCGGGTCAACTGCTTGGAAGGCAGCTATGCTCACCACTATACCACCAACGCTCCGTGGCATATGTTTTTTTTAAGCTCTAGACATCACAATCCTGAGTTCAATGACTATATTGCACCAGTATCAGAGGTATTTTTGGTTTACAGACCAACATGAAAATCAGGAAAATCTTTCTTGCAACTGCTAAGGAACTGGAGATTGAAACCAATGCAAAAGCTGCGCAGAAAAGGAGAAAGGGAAAGCAGCAGTTCAAATCATTGAAATAAGCATATATTGGCAGCAAGGGAAAAACAGCAGGGTAGAGAAAGAAAACAGCTCCACGAAATTCACAGGAGATTGATAACAGCAGGACAAAAAAAGGGAATAATAACGTTCCAAGCAGGCTCAGAAAGAAGTGCGAGGGTCCCATCTTTCGTTAATGGTCATAACTGTGCATCTTTTCCTTTGAAGTGTAGGGTTGATTCTCTGAACCATCTGTCTCCCTGACTTTGAGCAGAGACCGATAGTTGAGCAGTCTCTTCCCACAAAAAGCTGGCACAAGCCTGCTGTTTTCCGCTCTGGCAGCGTGGAAACGAGACAGTGGTCCTCACAAGAAAAAAAATCAATCCATGCTAGCAGAGGATGGTTTCAATCCATCGACCTCTGGGTTATGGGCCCAGCATGCTTCCGCTGCACCACTCTGCTTCCTGTTCAAAATGCTGTGGTTATGCAGATCAGGAGCCTTCAGAGGGGTGGCATGGGATCGCTGGAGCTATTCTGGCAGGGCTCTCCCCTCATTTGCCTAAGAATGTCACAAGGCATGCTGGGTGCAGAAAATCTTCGCCTTACCCTCTCACAGTCAGTCATAGGGGAAAGTCAAGGCCCTCTCAGTCACTAGCCATGTCACGCCTTTGTCAAGACAGAAGCACCCCGACCCGCTCCTTCTCTGTGATCCTGCGCTACCATGCTCAGGTTTTGGCCTTACCTGGGAGCCAGAGGTGCACCCGGTGAAGGCTTGCCCGGTGTGAGCGTTCGGGACGTGAGTGGACTTAGGACTGGAAGTTCTGTCCATTCGAAGCAGCCAACCTTCCTGCTGCAGACAGGGGCTGTTCCCTTGGGTTTCTTTGACCTTGCTCTTGGATAAATTTGGTTGTATGCTGCAGTTGCCTGCGATGACTACAAGGTGGTGCTGCTTTCAGGTAAGAGAACAAATATGCAGAAAATGTTGGGGACTTTTGCCACATTTATCGGTGGTGGGTCTCGCACATTTTTTCCAGGGGAGAGAGATTGACCTGAAACACTTTTTACTGCAGAGATGCTGCAGTTCTAAAGGCTGGTCGGGCAGAAGGGCTTAGCAGTTTCATTGCCTGCCTCCCTGCAGCCCATTTATTACCAGCAGTTGTGAGTGGTGACTGCTGTTTGTAAAATATAAAAATTTCAGGACATAGAAAGTCGCAGACGGGGCTTTTGGGATGCCTGCCTATGTCTTTGTTTATTATTTATCTAATAGCTGAGTAATCTGGTCAAGATATTTCTCTTTTTTTTAACATATTGCGTTGGAATAGCTACTGCTTGCTTAATGTATAAATATTAGCACTGCGTTGGCCGGGAATCGAACCCGGGTCAACTGCTTGGAAGGCAGCTATGCTCACCACTATACCACCAACACTCCGTGGTATATGTTTTTTTTAAGCTCTAGACATCACAACCCTGAGTTCAATGACTATATTGCACCAGTATCAGAGGTATTTTTGGTTTACAGACCAACATGAAAATCAGGAAAAACTTTCTTGCAACTGCTAAGGAACTGGAGATTGAAACCAATGCAAAGGCTGCGCAGAAAAGGAGAAAGGGAAAGCAGCAGTTCAAATCATTGAAATAAGCATATATTGGCAGCAAGGGAAAAACAGCAGGGTAGAGAAAGAAAACAGCTCCACGAAATTCACAGGAGATTGATAATAGCAGGAGAAAAAAGGGAATAATAACGTTCCAAGCAGGCTCAGAAAGAAGTGCGAGGGTCCCATCTTTCGTTAATGGTCATAACTGTGCATCATTTCCTTTGAAGTGTAGCGTTGATTCTCTGACCATCTGTCTCCCTGACTTTGAGCAGAGACCGATAGTTGAGCAGTCTCTTCCCACAAAAAGCTGGCACAAGCCTGCTGTTTTCCGCTCTGGCAGCGTGGAAACGAGAGAGTGGTCCTCACAAGAAAAAAAATCAATCCATGCTAGCAGAGAATGGTTTCGATCCATCGTCCTCTGGGTTATGGGCCCAGCACACTTCCGCTGCGCCACTCTGCTTCCTGTTCAAAATGCTGTGGTTATGCAGATCAGGAGCCTTCAAAGCAGTGGCATGGGATAGCTGGAGCTATTCTGGCAGGGCTCTCACCTCATTTGCCTAAGAATGTCACAAGGCATGCTGGGTGCAGAAAATCTTCGCCTTCCCCTCTCACAGTCAGTCATAGGGGAAAGTCAAGGCCCTCTCAGTCACTAGCCATGTCACGCCTTTGTCAAGACAGAAGCAACCCGACCCGCTCCTTCTCTGTGATCCTGCGCTACCATGCTCAGGTTTTGGCCTTACCTGGGAGCCAGAGGTGCACCCGGTGAGGGGAGTGTTTGGGAGCCTTCGGGACGTGAGTGGACTTAGGACTGGAAGTTCTGTCCATTCGAAGCAGCCAATCTTCCTGCTGCAGACAGGGGCGGTTCCCTTGGGTTTCTTTCACCTTGCTCTCAGATAAATTTGGTTGTATGCTGCAGTTGCCTGCGATGACTACAAGGTGGCGCTGCTTTCAGGTAAAAGCACAAATATACAGAAAATGTTGGGGACTTTTGCCACATTTATCGGTGGTGGGTCTCGCACATTTTTTCCAGGGGAGAGATATTGACCTGAAACACTTTTTACTGCAGAGATGCTGCAGTTCTAAAGGCTGGTCGGGCAGAAGGGCTTAGCAGTTTCATTGCCTGCCTCCCTGCAGCCCATTTATTACCAGCAGTTGTGAGTGGTGACTGCTGTTTGTAAAATATAAAAATTTCAGGACACAGAAAGTCGCAGACTGGGCTTTTGGGATGCCTGCCTATGTCTTTGTTTATTATTTATCTAATAGCTGAGTAATCTGGTCAAGATATTTCTCTTTTTTTTAACATATTGCGTTAGAATAGCTACTGCTTGCTTAATGTATAAATATTAGCACTGCGTTGGCCAGGATTCGAACCCGGGTCAACTGCTTGGAAGGCAGCTATGCTCACCACTATACCACCAACCCTCCGTGGCATATGTTTTTTTTTAAGCTCTAGACATCACAATCCTGAGTTCAATGACTATATTGCACCAGTATCAGAGGTATTTTTGGTTTACAGACCAACATGAAAATCAGGAAAATCTTTCTTGCAACTGCTAAGGAACTGGAGATTGAAACCAATGCAAAAGCTGCGCAGAAAAGGAGAAAGGGAAAGCAGCAGTTCAAATCATTGAAATAAGCATATATTGGCAGCAAGGGAAAAACAGCAGGGTAGAGAAAGAAAACAGCTCCACGAAATTCACAGGAGATTGATAACAGCAGGACAAAAAAAGGGAATAATAACGTTCCAAGCAGGCTCAGAAAGAAGTGCGAGGGTCCCATCTTTCGTTAATGGTCATAACTGTGCATCTTTTCCTTTGAAGTGTAGGGTTGATTCTCTGAACCATCTGTCTCCCTGACTTTGAGCAGAGACCGATAGTTGAGCAGTCTCTTCCCACAAAAAGCTGGCACAAGCCTGCTGTTTTCCGCTCTGGCAGCGTGGAAACGAGACAGTGGTCCTCACAAGAAAAAAAATCAATCCATGCTAGCAGAGGATGGTTTCAATCCATCGACCTCTGGGTTATGGGCCCAGCATGCTTCCGCTGCACCACTCTGCTTCCTGTTCAAAATGCTGTGGTTATGCAGATCAGGAGCCTTCAGAGGAGTGGCATGGGATCGCTGGAGCTATTCTGGCAGGGCTCTCACCTCATTTGCCTAAGAATGTCACAAGGCATGCTGGGTGCAGAAAATCTTCGCCTTACCCTCTCACAGTCAGTCATAGGGGAAAGTCAAGGCCCTCTCAGTCACTAGCCATGTCAAGCCTTTGTCAAGACAGAAGCACCCCGACCCGCTCCTTCTCTGGGATCCTGCGCTACCATGCTCAGGTTTTGGCCTTACCTGGGAGCCAGAGGTGCACCCGGTGAAGGCTTGCCCGGTGTGAGCGTTCGGGACGTGAGTGGACTTAGGACTGGAAGTTCTGTCCATTCGAAGCAGCCAACCTTCCTGCTGCAGACAGGGGCTGTTCCCTTGGGTTTCTTTGACCTTGCTCTTGGATAAATTTGGTTGTATGCTGCAGTTGCCTGCGATGACTACAAGGTGGTGCTGCTTTCAGGTAAGAGCACAAATATGCAGAAAATGTTGGGGACTTTTGCCACATTTATCGGTGGTGGGTCTCGCACATTTTTTCCAGGGGAGAGAGATTGACCTGAAACACTTTTTACTGCAGAGATGCTGCAGTTCTAAAGGCTGGTCGGGCAGAAGGGCTTAGCAGTTTCATTGCCTGCCTCCCTGCAGCCCATTTATTACCAGCAGTTGTGAGTGGTGACTGCTGTTTGTAAAATATAAAAATTTCAGGACATAGAAAGTCGCAGACGGGGCTTTTGGGATGCCTGCCTATGTCTTTGTTTATTATTTATCTAATAGCTGAGTAATCTGGTCAAGATATTTCTCTTTTTTTTAACATATTGCGTTGGAATAGCTACTGCTTGTTTAATGTATAAATATTAGCACTGCGTTGGCCGGGAATCGAACCCGGGTCAACTGCTTGGAAGGCAGCTATGCTCACCACTATACCACCAACACTCCGTGGTATATGTTTTTTTTAAGCTCTAGACATCACAACCCTGAGTTCAATGACTATATTGCACCAGTATCAGAGGTATTTTTGGTTTACAGACCAACATGAAAATCAGGAAAAACTTTCTTGCAACTGCTAAGGAACTGGAGATTGAAACCAATGCAAAAGCTGCGCAGAAAAGGAGAAAGGGAAAGCAGCAGTTCAAATCATTGAAATAAGCATATATTGGCAGCAAGGGAAAAACAGCAGGGTAGAGAAAGAAAACAGCTCCACGAAATTCACAGGAGATTGATAATAGCAGGACAAAAAAGGGAATAATAACGTTCCAAGCAGGCTCAGAAAGAAGTGCGAGGGTCCCATCTTTCGTTAATGGTCATAACTGTGCATCATTTCCTTTGAAGTGTAGCGTTGGTTCTCTGACCATCTGTCTCCCTGACTTTGAGCAGAGACCGATAGTTGAGCAGTCTCTTCCCACAAAAAGCTGGCACAAGCCTGCTGTTTTCCGCTCTGGCAGCGTGGAAACGAGAGAGTGGTCCTCACAAGAAAAAAAATCAATCCATGCTAGCAGAGGATGGTTTCGATCCAGCGACCTCTGGGTTATGGGCCCAACACGCTTCCGCTGCACCACTCTGCTTCCTGTTCAAAATGCTGTGGTTATGCAGATCAGGAGACTTCAGAGGAGTGGCATGGGATCACTGGAGCTATTCTGGCAGGGCTCTCACCTCATTTGCCTAAGAATGTCACAAGGCATGCTGGGTGCAGAAAATCTTCGCCTTCCCCTCTCACAGTCAGTCATAGGGGAAAGTCAAGGCCCTCTCAGTCACTAGCCATGTCACGCCTTTGTCAAGACAGAAGCACCCCCACCCGCTCCTTCTCTGTGATCCTGCGCTCCCATGCTCATGTTTTGGCCTTACCTAGGAGCCAGAGGTGCACCCGGTGAGGGCTTGCCCGGTATGAGCGTTTGGGACGTGTGTGGACTTAGGACTGGAACTTCTGTCTATTTGAAGCAGCCAACCTTCCTGCTGCAGACAGGGTCTGTTCCCTTGGGTTTCTTTCACCTTGCTGTCAGATAAATTTGGTTATATGCTGCAGTTCCCTGCGATGACTACAAGGTGGCGCTGCTTTCAGGTAAAATCAAAAATATACAGAAAATGTTGGGGACTTTTGCCACATTTATCGGTGGTGGGTCTCGCACATCTTTTCCAGGGGAGAGATATTGACCTGAAACACTTTTTACTGCAGAGATGCTGCAGTTCTAAAGGCTGGTCGGGTAGAAGGGCTTAGCCGTTTCATTGCCTGCCCCCCTGCAGCCGATTTATTACCAGCAGTTGTGAGTGGTGACTGCTGTTTGTAAAATATAAAAATTTCAGGACACAGAAAGTCGCAGACGGGGCTTTTGGGATGCCTATCTATGTATTTGTTTATTATTTATCTAATAGCTGAGTAATCTTGTCAACATATTTCTCTTTTTTTTAACATATTGCGTTAGAATTCGCCACTGCTTGCTTAATGTATAAATATTAGCACTGCGTTGGCTGGGAATCGAACCCGGGTCAACTGCTTGGAAGGCAGCTATGCTCACCACTATACCACCAACGCTCCGTGGCATATGTATTTTTTAAGCCCTAGACATCACAACCCTGAGTTCAATGACTATATTGCACCAGTATCAGAGGTATTTTTGGTTTACAGACCAACATGAAAATCAGGAAAAACTTTCTTGCAACTGCTAAGGAAATGGAGATTGAAACCAATGCAAAAGCTGCGCAGAAAAGGAGAAAGGGAAAGCAGCAGTTCAAATCATTGAAATAAGCATATATTGGCAGCAAGGGAAAAACAGCAGGGTAGAGAAAGAAAACAGCTCCACGAAATTCACAGGAGATTGATAATAGCAGGACAAAAAAGGGAATAATAACGTTCCAAGCAGGCTCAGAAAGAAGTGCGAGGGTCCCATCTTTCGTTAATGGTCATAACTGTGCATCATTTCCTTTGAAGTGTAGCGTTGATTCTCTGACCATCTGTCTCCCTGACTTTGAGCAGAGACCGATAGTTGAGCAGTCTCTTCCCACAAAAAGCTGGCACAAGCCTGCTGTTTTCCGCTCTGGCAGCGTGGAAACGAGAGAGTGGTCCTCACAAGAAAAAAAATCAATCCATGCTAGCAGAGGATGGTTTCGATCCATCGACCTCTGGGTTATGGGCCCAGCACGCTTCCGCTGCGCCACTCTGCTTCCTGTTCAAAATGCTGTGGTTATGCAAATCAGGAGCCTTCAGAGGAGTGGCATGGGATCGCTGGAGCTATTCTGCAAGGGCTCTCACCTCATTTGCCTAAGAATGTCACAAGGCATGCTGGGTGCAGAAAATCTTCGCCTTCCCCTCTCACAGTCAGTCATAGGGGAAAGTCAAGGCCCTCTCAGTCACTAGCAATGTCACGCCTTTGTCAAGACAGAAGTACCCCCACCTGCTCCTTCTCTGTGATCCTGCGCTACCATGCTCATGTTTTGGCCTTACCTGGGAGCCAGAGGTGACCCGGTGAGGGCTTGCCCGGTATGAGCCTTTGGGAGCGTTCAGGATGTGAGTGGACTTAGGACTGGAAGTTCTGTCCATTTGAAGCAGCCAACCTTCCTGCTGCAGACAGGGGCTGTTCCCTTGGGTTTCTTTCACCTTGCTCTCGGATAAATTTGGTTGTATGCTGCAGTTGCCTGCGATGACTACAATGTGGCGCTGCTTTCAGGTAAGAGCACAAATATGCAGAAAATGTTGGGGACTTTTGCCACATTTATCGGTGGTGGGTCTCGCACATTTTTTCCAGGGGAGAGATATTGACCTGAAACACTTTTTACTGCAGAGATGCTGCAGTTCTAAAGGCTGGTCGGGCAGAAGGGCTTAGCCGTTTCATTGCCTGCCCCCCTGCAGCCCATTTATTACCAGCAGTTGTGAGTGGTGACTGCTGTTTGTAAAATATAAAAATTTCAGGACATAGAAAGTCGCAGACTGGGCTTTTGGGATGCCTGCCTATGTCTTTGTTTATTATTTATCTAATAGCTGAGTAATCTGGTCAACATATTTCTCTTTTTTTTAACATACTGCGTTAGAATAGCTACTGCTTGCTTAATGTATAAATATTAGCACTGCGTTGGCCGGGAATCGAACCCGGGTCAACTGCTTGGAAGGCAGCTATGCTCACCACTATACCACCAACGCTCCGTGGCATATGTTTTTTTTAAGCTCTAGACATCACAACCCTGAGTTCAATGACTATATTGCACCAGTATCAGAGGTATTTTTGGTTTACAGACCAACATGAAAATCAGGAAAAACTTTCTTGCAACTGCTAAGGAACTGGAGATTGAAACCAATGCAAAAGCTGCGCAGAAAAGGAGAAAGGGAAAGCAGCAGTTCAAATCATTGAAATAAGCATATATTGGCAGCAAGGGAAAAACAGCAGGGTAGAGAAAGAAAACAGCTCCACGAAATTCACAGGAGATTGATAATAGCAGGACAAAGAAGGGAATAATAACGTTCCAAGCAGGCTCAGAAAGAAGTGCGAGGGTCCCATCTTTCGTTCATGGTCATAACTGTGCATCATTTTCTTTGAAGTGTAGGGTTGATTCTCTGACCATCTGTCTCCCTGACTTTGAGCAGAGACCGATAGTTGAGCAGTCTCTTCCCACAAAAAGCTGGCACAAGCCTGCTGTTTTCCGCTCTGGCAGCGTGGAAACGAGAGAGTGGTCCTCACAAGAAAAAAAATCAATCCATGCTAGCAGAGGATGGTTTTGATCCATCGACCTCTGGGTTGTGGGCCCAGCACGCTTCCGCTGCACCACTCTGCTTCCTGTTCAAAATGCCGTGGTTATGCAGATCAGGAGCCTTCAGAGGAGTGGCATGGGATCGCTGGAGCTATTCTGGCAGGGCTCTCACCTCATTTGCCTAAGAATGTCACAAGGCATGCTGGGTGCAGAAAATATACGCCTTCCCCTCTCACAGTCAGTCCTAGGGGAAAGTCAAGGCGCTCTCAGTCACTAGCCATGTCACGCCTTTGTCAAGACAGAAGCACCCCGACCCGCTCCTTCTCTGTGATCCTGCGCTACCATGCTCAGGTTTTGGCCTTACCTGGGAGCCAGAGGTGCACCCGGTGAGAGCTTGCCCGGTATGAGCGTTCGGGAGCGTTCGGGACGTGAGTGGACTTAGGATTGGAAGTTCTGTCCATTCGAAGCAGCCAACCTTCCTACTGCAGACAGGGGCTGTTCCCTTGGGTTTCTTTCACCTTGCTTTCGGATAAATTTGGTTGTATGCTGCAGTTGCCTGCGATGACTACAAGGTGGCGCTGCTTTCAGGTAAGAGCACAAATATGCCGAAAATGTTGGGGACTTTTGCCACATTTATCAGTGGTGGGTCTCGCACATTTTTTCCAGGGGAGAGATATTGACCTGAAACACTTTTTACTGCAGAGATGCTGCAGTTCTAAAGGCTGGTCGGGCAGAAGGGCTTAGCCGTTTCATTGCCTGCCCCCCTGCAGCCCATTTATTACCAGCAGTTGTGAGTGGTGACTGCTGTTTGTAAAATATAAAAATTTCAGGACATAGAAAGTCGCAGACGGGGCTTTTGCAATGCCTGCCTATGTCTTTGTTTATTATTTATCTAATTGCTTAGTAATCTGGTCAAGATATTTCTCCCTTTTTTTCTTACATATTGCGTTAGAATAGCTACTGCTTGCTTAATGTATAAATATTAGCACTGCATTGGCCGGGAATCGAACCATGGTCAACTGCTTGGTAGGCAGCTATGCTCACCACTATACCACAACGCTCCGTGGCATATGTTTTTTTTAAGCTCTAGACAACACAACCCTGAGTTCAATGACTATATTGCACCAGTATCAGAGGTATTTTTGGTTTACAGACCAACATGAAAATCAGGAAAAACTTTCTTGCAACTGCTAAGGAACTGGAGATTTAAACCAATGCAAAAGCTGCGCAGAAAAGGAGAAAGGGAAAGCAGCAGTTCAAATCTTTGAAATAAGCATATATTGGCAGCAAGGGAAAAACAGCAGGGTAGAGAAAGAAAACAGCTCCACGAAATTCACAGGAGATTGATAATAGCAGGACAAAAAAAGGGAATAATAACGTTCCAAGCAGGCTCAGAAAGAAGTGCGAGGGTCCCATCTTTCGTTAATGGTCATAACTGTGCATCATTTCCTTGGAAGTGTAGGGTTGATTCTCTGACCATCTGTCTCCCTGACTTTGAGCAGAGACCGATAGTTGAGCAGTCTCTTCCCACAAAAAGCTGGCACAAGCCTGCTGTTTTCTGCTCTGGCAGCGTGGAAACAAGAGAGTGGTCCTCACAAGAAAAAAAATCAATCCATGCTAGCAGAGGATGGTTTCGATCCAGCAACCTCTGGGTTATGGGCCCAGCACGCTTCCGCTGCGCCACTCTGCTTCCTGTTCAAAATGCTGTGGTTATGCAGATCAGGAGCCTTCAGAGGAGTGGCATGGGATCGCTGGAGCTATTTTGGCAGGGCTCTCACCTCATTTGCCTAAGAATGTCACAAGGCATGCTGGGTGTAGAAAATCTTCGCCTTCCCCTCTCACAGTCAGTCATAGGGGAAAGTCAAGGCCCTCTCAGTCACTAGCCATGTCACGCCTTTGTCAAGACAGAAGCACCCCCACCCGCTCCTTCTCTGTGATCCTGCGCTACCATGCTCACGGTTTTGGCCTCACCTGGGAGCCAGAGGTGCACCCGGTGAGGGCTTGCCCGGTAGGAGCGTTCGGGACGTGAGTGGACTTAGGACTGGAAGTTCTGTCCATTTGAAGCAGCCAACCTTCCTGCTGCAGATAGGGGCTGTTCCCTTGGGTTTCTTTCACCTTGCTCTCGGATAAATTTGGTTGTATGCTGCAGTTGCCTGCGATGACTACAAGGTGGCGCTGCTTTCAGGTAAGAGCACAAATATGCAGAAAATGTTGGGGACTTTTGCCACATTTATCGGTGGTGGGTCTCGCACATTTTTTCCAGGGGAGAGATATTGACCTGAAACACCTTTTACTGCAGAGATGCTGCAGTTCTAAAGGCTGGTCGGGCAGAAGGGCTTAGCTGTTTCATTGCCTGCCCCCCTGCAGACCATTTATTACCAGCAGTTGTGAGTGGTGACTGCTGTTTGTAAAACATAAAAATTTCAGGACATAGAAAGTCGCAGACGGGGCTTTTGGGATGCCTGCCTATGTCTTTGTTTATTATTTATCTAATAGCTGAGTAATCTGGTCAAGATATTTCTCTTTTTTTTAACATATTGCGTTAGAATAGCTACTGCTTGCTTAATGTATAAATATTAGCACTGCGTTGGCCGGGAATCGAACCCGGGTCAACTGCTTGGAAGGCAGATATGCTCACCACTATACCACCAACGCTCCGTGGCATATGTTTTTTTTAAGCTCTAGACATCACAACCCTGAGTTCAATGACTATATTGCACCAGTATCAGAGGTGTAAAGAGTTAATGGAGAACCATGCGGGCTCTCCATGTGCGCCTGACGTGCTCTGCGTGTCCGGGAGGGGCACGGAGCACGAAGGTATAAATAAAGAGCGAACTGCGGGTGACGCAGTTCCATGCGTGTGTTATCAGCAAGCACTGTCTGTGAGTGTTTCTTTAAGACGCAGGGGAAGGCTCTGTACATTGGCGACGAGCGGGATAGAAAGTGCAGTCAAATATCGAGGCCAGGCAGAGAAAAAACGTACCGGGAGGAGAGCGGAGCAGTATCGGCTGCCGCGATCGTGGTGCCGGGCCGGTCGCCGAAAAAAAGCAGGGTTCACGAAGGGAACCTCAGGAGCGCGACTGGCGGAGCGGACGACGAAGAAAATAACCGGTCTCCCCACCGGGGAAACCCAAAGACGGTGAGCCGCGCCCCGCGCCCTGCCCCGCACGGAACACACCACGTGGGGCTCCGACACCCCGTCCAGGGCGTCCCTCGCTGCCCGAGAGCAGCGCCACGCGAGGCTCCAAAGCCCCGCCCCGGGCGTCCCTCGCCGCCCGGGAGCAGCCGAAGCAGACGCGTGCTTCCCCGGCCAGCCGCGCGTCTCCTGCGAGGCCGGGGGGGAAGCCCGAAACAAAAGAAGAGACGCGCGGTGCACGCACGTGTGTGCTTGCACACAAGAACAGTGGACCAGAGGCAAAGCAAGTTAGATGTGTGCCGCCCCCGGGAGGGGCTAAATAAAGAAAAAAAAAGGAGAAAAGAGAAAAAAAGACAGCGGTAAGCAGAAGGAGATGGTTTTCAATAACAGAATAAGAAATATAAAGAGGAACATGAATACTGTCACAGAAAAATAAAGGGCAAGAAAAGGGGGGCAGAAGAAGAAAATAAAAGGAGAAAAGGAAGAAGTAAGGAAGGCGAAGTCAAAAAAAAAAAAAAAAAAAAAAAAAAACTAAAGGACAGCTTCACCTCGTGTACAGCACAAGGGTGAGAAGGGGCAAAGATGAGTGCCCCACCACAGGATGATGCCAATCCTCCACCGCCACCAGGGAACCCCCAGCTCCCAGCACAGTTGACCAACAGGGTTCACTCCTCGATCGTTTCGTTACCACCGTTTAGCCAACTAATTGACCCGGCTACCGCTGCACCCAGGTGGCGCTTGTGGATAAACAGGTTAGAAAACTACTTTCGTGCAACCAGGGAAACGGACGGGGAAGTGCGGAGGTCGGTAATGCTGTTGATGGGTGGAGATGAACTACAGGAGCTTTTTGACTCGCTTCCTGACACAGGGGACAAGGCTGATTTTGATACAGCAGTAACTGCTCTGAACAGGCACTTCGACCCTCAACTCAACTCGGATTACGAACGTTTTAAACTACGACAGGCCCAGCAGACCGAAATCGAGTCGATGGATATGTTTTATGCCAGGTTGAGAAAGCTAGCGAGCTCGTGCACAGGTCTCAACCAGCAAGAGGAGATCCGAGCGCAAATCATTCAAGGGTGCCGGTCGAATGCTTTGAGGAAGTTGATTTTGAGACAGCAGGGCATGTCCCTCGATGACATTCTAATTCTTGCAAGATCACATGAACTGTCGGCAGTACGAGCGGATGCGATGGTGGCTGTAAGAGGTCAGTCACTAGCGGCTGCGTCATCGTCTCGTGTAGTCCAGGTGAAGGAGGAACAAGTGGATGCGATTCAAGCACGCCCAGCAGCGCAGCGTAAAACAAGCGCTGCCAGACCCGGCGACAGGGCCTGTGGAAGCTGTGGGTATGACCACCGGCCAAACATGGGATGCCCGGCTAAAGGACAGTCCTGCAACCGTTGTGGCAAGCCAAATCATTTTGCCAAAGTGTGTAGGTCCAGGAGGAATAAGCCAGGAGAGCAGAAGGGAAGAGATACAAGTATTAGAGCTGTATCCAAGGACACAGAGGAGGTGAGAGACCAGGCGATGGCGAGTGGCCCGGTCTTCGAGGAAGATGAAGAAGAGGACATATTCGTAATATCGTTCACGGGGGGCAAGGCACGGAAAAGGAGACCGCCGCCCATGAGTGACGTTCATGTCAACGGCATGCTTGTCTCCGTACTCATTGACACAGGAGCGTCGGTCAATGTCATGGATGAAACGCTTTTCCACCAACTAATACCTGCCCCGCCACTGACCCAGACAACTACTAAGATATACAATTATGGAGGGCGAGACCCTCTTCCCCTCAAGGGAACAGTGGAGGTGGCTGTAAGCAGTGGAGATAATTCAACAAAAACCAAGTTCTATGTGGTGGCTGGGGATCGTGGCACTCTGCTAGGATGTCGCACGGCAGAAGAGTTGGGACTAGTGTTTTTTGCACGACAGGTGTATGATACTCAAGTGGAACGCCTTCTCAACGAGTTTCCGCAGCTATTTGAGGGGTTGGGTCGGTTAAGAGGAAAACGCATCAAATTGCACATAGATC
Organism: Pleurodeles waltl; assembly: GCF_031143425.1. NCBI lineage: Eukaryota > Metazoa > Chordata > Amphibia > Caudata > Salamandridae > Pleurodeles > Pleurodeles waltl. The sequence continues at coordinate 232,686 of NW_027149841.1, read as the reverse complement.
CCAACGTGGCTCCGGTGGCACTAAGGCATCGTCGTGTACCCTTTCATCTGAGACCTGTCGTTGAGAAAGAGCTGCAGTTGTTGGAGGACCAAGGGGTCATAGAGAAGGTGGATGGGCCTACGCCGTGGGTGTCGCCGCTGGTGATTGCGCCAAAACCCAAGCAGCCAGGAGCGATTCGTCTCTGTGTTGATATGCAACTGCCAAATAAGGCTATTCGAAGGGAAAGACACATAACGCCCACCATGGACGACATCATTGCAGATCTGAATGGGGCACAGTGGTTCTCCAAGTTGGATCTCAATGCGGGGTATCATCAGCTAGAGCTAGACCCGGAAAGCAGGAATATTACCACATTCTCGACGCATGTGGGGTTGAGAAGATACAAGAGACTGAGCTTTGGAGTGTCCTCCGCGGCGGAGGTGTTTCAAAATGCGATTAGGGAAACCCTGTCGGGGTTACCAGGAGTAATCAACCTGAGTGATGACATTCTAATACACTCCAAGACGAGAGAGGATCATCATTGTCATCTACGTGCGACGTTAAAACGGCTATCTGAAGCGGGACTAACGCTTCATAAAAAGAAGTGTGCCTTTTACCAAAATTCGGTAGAGTTCTTTGGATATGTATTTTTGAAAGAAGGCCTGCAAGTGGACCCACGGAAGGCTGAGGCTATCCGTCAGGCCGCGGTTCCGCAAAGTGCCACGGAGGTTCGTAGCTTCCTAGGGATGGCCACGTACTGCGGGAGGTTTATACCACATCTAGCCACCATGTCTGAACCTCTCCGGCAGCTGACAAAAGGGCAACACCGATGGGACTGGACTCCAGAGGCACAACAGGCCTTCATGGATATTAAGGAGGCGTTGCTAGACAAGGCAACTATGGCCTATTTCAACCCCAGCAGAAAGACCGAAGTAGTGGTAGATGCGAGCCCCGTCGGGCTCGGAGCCGTCCTCTTGCAAGAACAGAGGTATCAGGAATGGGTCCCGGTCGCATATGCCAGCCGGGCGCTGTCGGCCGTTGAAACCAGGTATGCGCAGATTGAGCGTGAGGCTCTAGCCATCCGGTGGGCGTGCCACCATTTTCACTTGTATTTGTATGGGCACGAATTTCAAGTAGTGACTGACCACAAACCTTTAGTTCCGTTGTTCGCTGGTTGCCCGCGTCTTGCCCCTCCGAGGATTGAGCGATGGACCGTTCTCCTTCAACCTTATAGGTTCACTGTCGTTTACCGGCCAGGGGCAAACAATCCGGCAGATTATCTGTCTCGTCACCCTTGTTCGCAGGTGTCGGATGCGCAACAAGAACAAGATGAGGAGAGTACGGAAGTCTTTGTAAGCATGGTCGTGCAGTCGGCGTGTCCTAACGCCCTTCTCGTACCAGAGATTGTAAGTGCCACGCAGGAAGATATCATATTGAGCCACGTCAAAGATGCGTTGAGCCATAAAAAGTGGAAATATTTTCTAGAAAAAACACATGCGTCTCGCCCTGAACAGAGAGTGGCCATGCAAAGCATCTGGAAAGTGCGAGATGAACTGTCTACTGATAATGAAGGATTGGTTCTACGGGGAAGAAGGATTGTACTTCCACAAAGTCTCTGGTCTAGAGTGATTGAGCTGGCACATCAAGGACATCAAGGGGCTGCTAAAACCAAAGCGAGATTACGTGCCAAGGTATGGTTCCCAGGTATGGACAGTCAAGTTGACGAGATGGTAGGACAGTGTCACTCCTGTATCATCACGTCAGTGGAACCTCCGAATTGTCCGGTGATAACGGAGCCGGCTACTCTGAAACCATGGGCTAAAATAAGCATGGACTTCGGAAGTTTTCCAGATGGGAGGTTAACGGCTGTTCTGATTGACTCTTATACTAAATTCCCGGTGGTTGAGGTAGTGCCGTCGACGGCGTTTGAGAATGTGCGGCCAGTTCTACAAAAGACATTTGCTTTGTTTGGTTTGCCTGATGAAATTCGAACGGATAATGGTCCCCCATTCCAAGGACAAGAGTTCCGGTTATACCTTGAGGGTCTGGCAATTCGTCATCGGAAGATAACGCCTTACTGGCCTCAGGCAAATGGAGACGTGGAAAGGTTCATGCGAACTTTGAACAGGGCTCTTCGAATTGGTGTAGAGAAAAGGGAAGACAGCGAACAGTGTCTACACCAATTCCTGAGTGCTTATCGTCAAACGCCCCATAGTACCACTGGTTGTGCTCCCTCCTCTTTGATGTTCAAAGTATCTCCACGTGACTGTATTCCGTCAGGTCCTAAATGGAGACCTCCTGTGTTGGATGTTAAAGCCACTCAAAAACGACGGCGAGCTACTAATCAGAGGGCGAGTGCCCAACGACGAGCAAGGTACCGAGGGTTCCAAGAAGGAGACCAAGTGGTGGTGAAATGTCGGAGAGGGGGAGGAAAGTTTATAACTCCGTTTGAACCCGAGATATGGGAGGTTATTGGTGTGAAGGGGTCCATGATCACTGCGGCCAGAGGAAGACAAAGAGTGACACGGAATGTGTCACATTTTAAGAAAGCTGGACGGAGGGAACCAATTGATGATGAAGGAGAGTTTGAGGACATTACAGGCGGGTCACCCGTGGTGACCAATGAGGTGGAGAGTGTCAGGAGGCCGGTGCTGACTGAACAAACCCTACCTGTTTATGCCCCTGGGAATGAAAGCTTGCGCACAAGAAGCCGAAGATATGATCTACGTCCTAATCCTGCACCGAGTAGTCAGTTGAAGGACTTTGTCTGTCATGTAGGCTGCTCATAGTTGGAGTTCCGTTGCCAGGTGATGATAACAGGATGAAGAGGGAAGGTCTGCTGGTTCGTAAGGACAGTGTTTTCGTTGAGGTGGACTGTTTACGTGTGTTTTTAGTACGAACTATTCCTAAGTGACTTTATACCGTTATGTGTTAATTTTGGTGTCAGTTTTGTTAGTTCCAGTCCCCATGTGGAGTAAAACATGGGGGGGATGTAAAGAGTTAATGGAGAACCATGCGGGCTCTCCATGTGCGCCTGACGTGCTCTGCGTGTCCGGGAGGGGCACGGAGCACGAAGGTATAAATAAAGAGCGAACTACGGGTGACGCAGTTCCATGCGTGTGTTATCAGCAAGCACTGTCTGTGAGTGTTTCTTTAAGACGCAGGGGAAGGCTCTGTACAAGAGGTATTTTTGGTTTACAGACCAACATGAAAATCAGGAAGAACTTTCTCGCAACTGCTAAGGAACTGGAGATTGAAACCAATGCAAAAGCTGCGCAGAAAAGGAGAAAGGGAAAGCAGCAGTTCAAATCATTGAAATAAGCATATATTGGCAGCAAGGGAAAAACAGCAGGGTAGAGAAAGAAAACAGCTCCACGAAATTCACAGGAGATTGATAATAGCAGGACAAAAAAAGGGAATAATAACGTTCCAAGCAGGCTCAGAAAGAAGTGCGATGGTCCCATCTTTCGTTAATGGTCATAACTGTGCATCATTTCCTTTGAAGTGTAGGGTTGATTCTCTGACCATCTGTCTCCCTGACTTTGAGCAGAGACCGATAGTTGAGCAGTCTCTTCCCACAAAAAGCTGGCACAAGCCTGCTGTTTTCCGCTCTGGCAGCGTGGAAACGAGAGAGTGGTCCTCACAAGAAAAAAAATCAATCCATGCTAGCAGAGGATGGTTTCGATCCATCGACCTCTGGGGTATGGGCCCAGCACGCTTCCGCTGCACCACGCTGCTTCCTGTTCAAAATGCTGTGGTTATGCAGATCAGGAGCCTTCAGAGGAGTGGCATGGGATCGCTGGAGCTATTCTGGCAGGGATCTCACCTCATTTGCCTAAGAATGTGACAAGGCATGCTGGGTGCAGAAAATCTTCGCCTTCCCCTCTCACAGTCAGTCATAGGGGAAAGTCAAGGCCCTCTCAGTCACTAGCCATGTCACGCCTTTGTCAAGACAGAAGCACCCCCACCTGCTCCTTCTCTGTGATCCTGCGCTACCATGCTCAGGTTTTGGCCTTACCTGGGAGCCAGAGGTGCACCCGGTGAGGGTTTGTCCGGTATGAGCGTTTGGGAGCGTACAGGACTTAGGACTGGAAGTTCTGTCCATTCGAAACAGCCAACCTTCCTGCTGCAGACAGGGGCTGTTCCCTTGGGTTTCTTTCACCTTGCTCTCGGATAAATTTGGTTGTATGCTGCAGTTGCCTGCGATGAAAGGTGGCGCTGCTTTCAGGTAAGAGCACAAATATGCAGAAAATGTTGGGGACTTTTGCCACATTTATCGGTGGTGGGTCTCGCACATTTTTTCCAGGGGAGAGATATTGACCTGAAACACTTTTTACTGCAGAGATGCTGCAGTTCTAAAGGCTGGTCGGGCAGAAGGGCTTAGCCGTTTCATTGCCTGCCCCCCTGCAGCCCATTTATTACCAGCAGTTGTGAGTGGTGACTGCTGTTTGTAAAATATAAAAATTTCAGCACATAGAAAATCGCAGACGGGGCTTTTGCGATGCCTGCCTATGTCTTTGTTTATTATTTATCTAATTGCTGAGTAATCTGGTCAAGATATTTCTCTTTTTTTAACATATTGCATTAGAATAGCTACTGCTTGCTTAATGTATAAATATTAGCACTGCATTGGCCGGGAATCGACCCGGGGCAACTGCTTGGTAGGTAGCTATGCTCACCACTATACCACCAACGCTCCTTGGCATATGTTTTTTTTAAGTTCTAGACAACACAACCCTGAGTTCAATGACCAAATTGCACCAGTATCAGAGGTATTTTTAGTTTACAGACCAACATGAAAATCAGGAAAAACTTTCTTGCAACTGCTAAGGAACTGGAGATTGAAACCAATGCAAAAGCTGAGCAGAAAAGGAGAAAGAGAAAGCAGCAGTTCAAATCATTGAAATAAGCATATATTGGCAGCAAGGGAAAAACAGCAGGGTAGAGAAAGAAAACAGCTCCACGAAATTCACAGGAGATTGATAATAGCAGGACAAAAAAAGGGAATAATAACGTTCCAAGCAGGCTCAGAAAGAAGTGCGATGGTCCCATCTTTCGTTAATGGTCATAACTGTGCATCATTTCCTTTGAAGTGTAGGGTTGATTCTCTGACCATCTGTCTCCCTGACTTTGAGCAGAGACCGATAGTTGAGCAGTCTCTTCCCACAAAAAGCTGGCACAAGCCTGCTGTTTTCCGCTCTGGCAGCGTGGAAACGAGAGAGTGGTCCTCACAAGAAAAAAAATCAATCCATGCTAGCAGAGGATGGTTTCGATCCATCGACCTCTGGGGTATGGGCCCAGCACGCTTCCGCTGCACCACGCTGCTTCCTGTTCAAAATGCTGTGGTTATGCAGATCAGGAGCCTTCAGAGGAGTGGCATGGGATCGCTGGAGCTATTCTGGCAGGGATCTCACCTCATTTGCCTAAGAATGTGACAAGGCATGCTGGGTGCAGAAAATCTTCGCCTTCCCCTCTCACAGTCAGTCATAGGGGAAAGTCAAGGCCCTCTCAGTCACTAGCCATGTCACGCCTTTGTCAAGACAGAAGCACCCCCACCTGCTCCTTCTCTGTGATCCTGCGCTACCATGCTCAGGTTTTGGCCTTACCTGGGAGCCAGAGGTGCACCCGGTGAGGGTTTGTCCGGTATGAGCGTTTGGGAGCGTACAGGACTTAGGACTGGAAGTTCTGTCCATTCGAAACAGCCAACCTTCCTGCTGCAGACAGGGGCTGTTCCCTTGGGTTTCTTTCACCTTGCTCTCGGATAAATTTGGTTGTATGCTGCAGTTGCCTGCGATGAAAGGTGGCGCTGCTTTCAGGTAAGAGCACAAATATGCAGAAAATGTTGGGGACTTTTGCCACATTTATCGGTGGTGGGTCTCGCACATTTTTTCCAGGGGAGAGATATTGACCTGAAACACTTTTTACTGCAGAGATGCTGCAGTTCTAAAGGCTGGTCGGGCAGAAGGGCTTAGCCGTTTCATTGCCTGCCCCCCTGCAGCCCATTTATTACCAGCAGTTGTGAGTGGTGACTGCTGTTTGTAAAATATAAAAATTTCAGCACATAGAAAATCGCAGACGGGGCTTTTGCGATGCCTGCCTATGTCTTTGTTTATTATTTATCTAATTGCTGAGTAATCTGGTCAAGATATTTCTCTTTTTTTAACATATTGCATTAGAATAGCTACTGCTTGCTTAATGTATAAATATTAGCACTGCATTGGCCGGGAATCGACCCGGGGCAACTGCTTGGTAGGTAGCTATGCTCACCACTATACCACCAACGCTCCTTGGCATATGTTTTTTTTAAGTTCTAGACAACACAACCCTGAGTTCAATGACCAAATTGCACCAGTATCAGAGGTATTTTTAGTTTACAGACCAACATGAAAATCAGGAAAAACTTTCTTGCAACTGCTAGGGAACTGGAGATTGAAACCAATGCAAAAGCTGCGCAGAAAAGGAGAAAGGGAAAGCAGCAGTTCAAATCATTGAAATAAGCATATATTGGCAGCAAGGGAAAAACAGCAGGGTAGAGAAAGAAAACAGCTCCACGAAATTCACAGGAGATTGATAATAGCAGGACAAAAAAAGGGAATAATAACGTTCCAAGCAGGCTCAGAAAGAAGTGAGAGGGTCCCATCTTTCGTTAATGGTCATAACTGTGCATCATTTCCTTTGAAGTGTAGGGTTGATTCTCTGACCATCTGTCTCCCTGACTTTGAGCAGAGACCGATAGTTGAGCAGTCTCTTCCCACAAAAAGCTGGCACAAGCCTGCTGTTTTCCGCTCTGGCAGGGGGTGAAACGAGAGAGTGGTCCTCACAAGAAAAAAAATCAATCCATGCTAGCAGAGGATGGTTTCAATCCATCAACCTCTGGGTTATGGGCCCAGCACGCTTCCGCTGCGCCACTCTGCTTCCTGCTCAAAATGCTGTGGTTATGCAGATCAGGAGCCTTCAGGGGAGTGGCATGGGATCGCTGGAGCTATTCTGGCAGGGCTCTCACCTCATTTGCCTAAGAATGTCACAAGGCATGCTGGGTGCAGAAAATCTTCGCCTTCCCCTCTCACAGTCAGTCATAGGGGAAAGTCAAGGCCCTCTCAGTCACTAGCCATGTCAGGCCTTTGTCAAGACAGAAGCACCCCGACCCGCTCCTTCTCTGTGATCCTGCGCTACCATGCTCAGGTTTTGGCCTTACCTGGGAGCCAGAGGTGCATCATGTGAAGGCTTGACCGGTGTGAGCGTTCGGGACGTGAGTGGATTTAGGATTGGAAGTTCTGTCCATTCGAAGCAGCCAACCTTCCTGTTGCGGACAGGGGCTGTTCTCTTGGGTTTCTTTCACCTTGCTCTTGGATAAATTTGGTTGTATGCTGCAGTTGCCTGTGTTGACTATATGGTGGCGCTGCTTTCAGGTAAGAGAACAAACATGCAGAAAATGTTGGGGACTTTTGCCACATCTATCGGTGGTGGGTCTCGCACATTTTTTCCAGGGGAAATATATTGACCTGAAGCACTTTTTACTGCAGAGATGCTGCAGTTCTAAAGGCTGGTCGGGCAGAAGGGCTTAGCCGTTTCATTGCCTGCCCCCCTGCAGCCTATGTATTACCAGCAGTTGTGAGTGGTGACTGCTGTTTGTAAAATATAAAAATTTCAGGACATAGAAAATCGCAGACGGGGCTTTTGCGATGCCTGCCTATGTCTTTGTTTATTATTTATCTAATTGCTGAGTAATCTGGTCAAGATATTTCTCTTTTTTTGAACATATTGCATTAGAATAGCTACTGCTTGCTTAATGTATAAATATTAGCACTGCATTGAACGGGAATCGAACCCAGGTCAACTGCTTGGTAGGCAGCTATGCTTACCACTATACCACCAACACTCTGTGGTATATGTTTTTTTTAAGCTCTAGACAACACAACCCTGAGTTCAATGACTATATTGCACCAGTATCAGAGGTATTTTTGGTTTACAGACCAACATGAAAATCAGGAAAAAAGTTCTTGCAACTGCTAAGGAACTGGAGATTGAAACCAATGCAAAAGCTGCGCAGAAAAGGAGAAAGGGAAAGCAGCAGTTCAAATCATTGAAATAAGCATATATTGGCAGCAAGGGAAAAACAGCAGGGTAGAGAAAGAAAACAGCTCCACGAAATTCACAGGAGATTGATAATAGCAGGACAAAAAAAGGGAATAATAACGTTCCAAGCAGGCTCAGAAAGAAGTGCGAGGGTCCCATCTTTCGTTAATGGTCATAACTGTGCATCATTTCCTTTGAAGTGTAGGGTTGATTCTCTGACCATCTGTCTCACTGACTTTGAGCAGAGACCGATAGTTGAGCAGTCTCTTCCCACAAAAAGCTGGCACAAGCCTGCTGTTTTCCGCTCTGGCAGCGTGGAAACGAGAGAGTGGTCCTCACAAGAAAAAAACTCAATCCATGCTAGCAGAGGATGGTTTTGACCCAGCGACCTCTGGTTATGGGCCCAGCACGCTTCCACTGCGCCACGCTGCTTCCTGTTTAAAATGCTGTGGTTATGCAGATCAGGAGCCTTCAGAAGAGTGGCATGGGATCGCTGGAGCTATTCTGGCAGGGCTCTCACCTCATTTGCCTAAGAATGTCACAAGGCATGCTAGGTGCAGAAAATCTTCGCCTTCCCCTCTCACAGTCAGTCATAGGGGAAAGTCAAGGCCCTCTCAGTCACTAGCCATGTCACGCCTTTGTCAAGACAGAAGCACCCCCACCTGCTCCTTCTCTGTGATCCTGCGCTACCATGCTCAGGTTTTGGCCTTACCTGGGAGCCAGAGGTGCACCCGGTGAGGGTTTGCCCGGTATGAGCGTTTGGGAGTGTTCGGGACATGAGTGGACTTAGGCATGGAAGTTCTGTCCATTCGAAGCAGCCAACCTTCCTGCTGCAGACAGGCGCTGTTCCCTTGGGTTTCTTTCACCTTGCTCTCGGATAAATTTGGTTGTATGCTGCAGTTGCCTGCGATGACTACAAGGTGGCGCTGCTTTCAGGTAAGAGCACAAATATGCAGAAAATGTTGGGGACTTTTGCCACATTTATCGGTGGTGGGTCTCGCACATTTTTTCCAGGGGAGAGATATTGACCTGAAACACTTTTTACTGCAGAGATGCTGCAGTTCTAAAGGCTGGTCGGGCAGAAGGGCTTAGCCGTTTCATTGCCTGCCCCCCTGCAGCCCATTTATTACCAGCAGTTGTGAGTGGTGACTGCTGTTTGTAAAATATAAAAATTTCAGCACATAGAAAATCGCAGACGGGGCTTTTGCGATGCCTGCCTATGTCTTTGTTTATTATTTATCTAATTGCTGAGTAATCTGGTCAAGATATTTCTCTTTTTTTAACATATTGCATTAGAATAGCTACTGCTTGCATAATGTATAAATATTAGCACTGCATTGGCCGGGAATCGACCCGGGGCAACTGCTTGGTAGGTAGCTATGCTCACCACTATACCACCAACGCTCCTTGGCATATGTTTTTTTTAAGCTCTAGACAACACAACCCTGAGTTCAATGACCAAATTGCACCAGTATCAGAGGTATTTTTAGTTTACAGACCAACATGAAAATCAGGAAAAACTTTCTTGCAACTGCTAAGGAACTGGAGATTGAAACCAATGCAAAAGCTGCGCAGAAAAGGAGAAAGGGAAAGCAGCAGTTCAAATCATTGAAATAAGCATATATTGGCAGCAAGGGAAAAACAGCAGGGTAGAGAAAGAAAACAGCTCCACGAAATTCACAGGAGACTGATAATAGCAGGACAAAAAAGGGAATAATAACGTTCCAAGCAGGCTCAGAAAGAAGTGCGAGGGTCCCATCTTTCGTTAATGGTCATAACTGTGCATCATTTCCTTTGAAGTGTAGCGTTGATTCTCTGACCATCTGTCTCCCTGACTTTGAGCAGAGACCGATAGTTGAGCAGTCTCTTCCCACAAAAAGCTGGCACAAGCCTGCTGTTTTCCGCTCTGGCAGGGGGTGAAACGAGAGAGTGGTCCTCACAAGAAAAAAAATCAATCCATGCTAGCAGAGGATGGTTTCGATCCATCAACCTCTGGGTTAAGGGCCCAGCACGCTTCCGCTGCGCCACTCTGCTTCCTGTTCAAAATGCTGTGGTTATGCAGATCAGGAGACTTCAGGGGAGTGGCATGGGATCGCTGGAGCTATTCTGGCAGGGCTCTCACCTCATTTGCCTAAGAATGTCACAAGGCATGCTGGGTGCAGAAAATCTTCGCCTTCCCCTCTCACAGTCAGTCATAGGGGAAAGTCAAGGCCCTCTCAGTCACTACCCATGTCACGCCTTTGTCAAGACAGAAGCACCCCGACCCGCTCCTTCTCTGTGATCCTGCGCTACCATGCTCAGGTTTTGGCATTACCTGGGAGCCAGAGGTGCATCCGGTGAAGGCTTGACCGGTGTGAGCGTTCGGGACGTGAGTGGAATTAGGACTGGAAGTTCTGTCCATTCGAAGCAGCCAACCTTCCTGTTGCGGACAGGGGCTGTTCCCTTGGGTTTCTTTCACCTTGCTCTTGGATAAAATTGGTTGTATGCTGCAGTTGCCTGTGTTGACTATATGGTGGCGCTGCTTTCAGGTAAGAGAACAAACATGCAGAAAATGTTGGGGACTTTTGCCACATCTATCGGTGGTGGGTCTCGCACATTTTTTCCAGGGGAGAGATATTGACCTGAAGCACTTTTTACTGCAGAGATGCTGCAGTTCTAAAGGCTGGTCGGGCAGAAGGGCTTAGCCGTTTCATTGCCTGCCCCCCTGCAGCCCATGTATTACCAGCAGTTGTGAGTGGTGACTGCTGTTTGTAAAATATAAAAATTTCAGGACATAGAAAGTCGCAGACGGGGCTTTTGCGATGCCTGCCTATGTCTTTGTTTATTTTTTATCTAATTGCTGAGTAATCTGGTCAAGATATTTCTCTTTTTTTGAACATCTTGCATTAGAATAGCTATTGCTTGCTTAATGTATAAATATTAGCACTGCATTGGCCGGGAATCGAACCCAGGTCAACTGCTTGGTAGGCAGCTATGCTCACCACTATACCACCAACACTCCGTGGTATATGTTTTTTTTAAGCTCTAGACAACACAACCCTGAGTTCAATGACTATATTGCCCCAGTATCAGAGGTATTTTTGGTTAACAGACCAACATGAAAATCAGGAAAAAAGTTCTTGCAACTGCTAAGGAACTGGAGATTGAAACCAATGCAAAAGCTGCGCAGAAAAGGAGAAAGGGAAAGCAGCAGTTCAAATCATTGAAATAAGCATATATTGGCAGCAAGGGAAAAACAGCAGGGTAGAGAAAGAAAACAGCTCCACGAAATTCACAGGAGATTGATAATAGCAGGACAAAAAAAGGGAATAATAACGTTCCAAGCAGGCTCAGAAAGAAGTGCGAGGGTCCCATCTTTCGTTAATGGTCATAACTGTGCATAATTTCCTTTGAAGTGTAGGGTTGATTCTCTGACCATCTGTCTCACTGACTTTGAGCAGAGACCGATAGTTGAGCAGTCTCTTCCCACAAAAAGCTGGCACAAGCCTGCTGTTTTCCGCTCTGGCAGCGTGGAAACGAGAGAGTGGTCCTCAAAAGAAAAAAACTCAATCCATGCTAGCAGAGGATGGTTTTGATCCAGCGACCTCTGGGTTATGGGCCCAGCACGCTTCCGCTGAGCCACGCTGCTTCCTGTTCAAAATGCTGTGGTTATGCAGATCAGGAGCCTTCAGAAGAGTGGCATGGGATCGCTGGAGCTATTCTGGCAGGGCTCTCACCTCATTTGCCTAAGAATGTCACAAGGCATGCTGGGTGCAGAAAATCTTCGCCTTCCCCTCTCACAGTCAGTCATAGGGGAAAGTCAAGGCCCTCTCAGTCACTAGCCATGTCACGCCTTTGTCAAGACAGAAGCACCCCCACCTGCTCCTTCTCTGTGATCCTGCGCTACCATGCTCAGGTTTTGGCCTTACCTGGGAGCCAGAGGTGCACCCGGTGAGGGTTTGCCCGGTATGAGCGTTTGGGAGTGTTCGGGACGTGAGTGGACTTAGGCATGGAAGTTCTGTCCATTCGAAGCAGCCAACCTTCCTGCTGCAGACAGGCGCTGTTCCCTTGGGTTTCTTTCACCTTGCTCTCGGATAAATTTGGTTGTATGCTGCAGTTGCCTGCGATGACTACAAGGTGGCGCTGCTTTCAGGTAAGAGCACAAATATGCAGAAAATGTTGGGGACTTTTGCCACATTTATCGGTGGTGGGTCTCGCACATTTTTTCCAGGGGAGAGATATTGACCTGAAACACATTTTACTGCAGAGATGCTGCAGTTCTAAAGGCTGGTCGGGCAGAAGGGCTTAGCCGTTTCATTGCCTGCCCCCCTGCAGCCCATTTATTACCAGCAGTTGTGAGTGGTGACTGCTGTTTGTAAAATATAAAAATTTCAGCACATAGAAAGTCGCAGACGGGGCTTTTGCGATGCCTGCCTATGTCTTTGTTTATTATTTATCTAATTGCTGAGTAATCTGGTCAAGATATTTCTCTTTTTTTGAACATATTGCATTAGAATAGCTACTGCTTGCATAATGTATAAATATTAGCACTGCATTGGCCGGGAATCGACCCGGGGCAACTGCTTGGTAGGTAGCTATGCTCACCACTATACCACCAACACTCTGTGGCATATGTTTTTTTTAAGCTCTAGACAACACAACCCTGAGTTCAATGACCAAATTGCACCAGTATCAGAGGTATTTTTAGTTTACAGACCAACATGAAAATCAGGAAAAACTTTCTTGCAACTGCTAAGGAACTGGAGATTGAAACCAATGCAAAAGCTGCGCAGAAAAGGAGAAAGGGAAAGCAGCAGTTCAAATCATTGAAATAAGCATATATTGGCAGCAAGGGAAAAACAGCAGGGTAGAGAAAGAAAACAGCTCCACGAAATTCACAGGAGACTGATAATAGCAGGACAAAAAAGGGAATAATAACGTTCCAAGCAGGCTCAGAAAGAAGTGCGAGGGTCCCATCTTTCGTTAATGGTCATAACTGTGCATCATTTCCTTTGAAGTGTAGCGTTGATTCTCTGACCATCTGTCTCCCTGACTTTGAGCAGAGACCGATAGTTGAGCAGTCTCTTCCCACAAAAAGCTGGCACAAGCCTGCTGTTTTCCGCTCTGGCAGGGGGTGAAACGAGAGAGTGGTCCTCACAAGAAAAAAAATCAATCCATGCTAGCAGAGGATGGTTTCGATCCATCAACCTCTGGGTTAAGGGCCCAGCACGCTTCCGCTGCGCCACTCTGCTTCCTGTTCAAAATGCTGTGGTTATGCAGATCAGGAGACTTCAGGGGAGTGGCATGGGATCGCTGGAGCTATTCTGGCAGGGCTCTCACCTCATTTGCCTAAGAATGTCAGAAGGCATGCTGGGTGCAGAAAATCTTCGCCTTCCCCTCTCACAGTCAGTCATAGGGGAAAGTCAAGGCCCTCTCAGTCACTACCCATGTCACGCCTTTGTCAAGACAGAAGCACCCCGACCCGCTCCTTCTCTGTGATCCTGCGCTACCATGCTCAGGTTTTGGCCTTACCTGGGAGCCAGAGGTGCATCCGGTGAAGGCTTGACCGGTGTGAGCGTTCGGGACGTGAGTGGACTTAGGACTGGAAGTTCTGTCCATTCGAAGCAGCCAACCTTCCTGTTGCGGACAGGGGCTGTTCCCTTGGGTTTCTTTCACCTTGCTCTTGGATAAAATTGGTTGTATGCTGCAGTTGCCTGTGTTGACTATATGGTGGCGCTGCTTTCAGGTAAGAGAACAAACATGCAGAAAATGTTGGGGACTTTTGCCACATCTATCGGTGGTGGGTCTCGCACATTTTTTCCAGGGGAGAGATATTGACCTGAAGCACTTTTTACTGCAGAGATGCTGCAGTTCTAAAGGCTGGTCGGGCAGAAGGGCTTAGCCGTTTCATTGCCTGCCCCCCTGCAGCCCATGTATTACCAGCAGTTGTGAGTGGTGACTGCTGTTTGTAAAATATAAAAATTTCAGGACATAGAAAGTCGCAGACGGGGCTTTTGCGATGCCTGCCTATCTCTTTGTTTATTTTTTATCTAATTGCTGAGTAATCTGGTCAAGATATTTCTCTTTTTTTGAACATCTTGCATTAGAATAGCTATTGCTTGCTTAATGTATAAATATTAGCACTGCATTGGCCGGGAATCGAACCCAGGTCAACTGCTTGGTAGGCAGCTATGCTCACCACTATACCACCAACACTCCGTGGTATATGTTTTTTTTAAGCTCTAGACAACACAACCCTGAGTTCAATGACTATATTGCACCAGTATCAGAGGTATTTTTGGTTTACAGACCAACATGAAAATCAGGAAAAAAGTTCTTGCAACTGCTAAGGAACTGGAGATTGAAACCAATGCAAAAGCTGCGCAGAAAAGGAGAAAGGGAAAGCAGCAGTTCAAATCATTGAAATAAGCATATATTGGCAGCAAGGGAAAAACAGCAGGGTAGAGAAAGAAAACAGCTCCACGAAATTCACAGGAGATTGATAATAGCAGGACAAAAAAAGGGAATAATAACGTTCCAAGCAGGCTCAGAAAGAAGTGCGAGGGTCCCATCTTTCGTTAATGGTCATAACTGTGCATCATTTCCTTTGAAGTGTAGGGTTGATTCTCTGACCATCTGTCTCACTGACTTTGAGCAGAGACCGATAGTTGAGCAGTCTCTTCCCACAAAAAGTTGGCACAAGCCTGCTGTTTTCCGCTCTGGCAGCGTGGAAACGAGAGAGTGGTCCTCACAAGAAAAAAACTCAATCCATGCTAGCAGAGGATGGTTTTGATCCAGCGACCTCTGGGTTATGGGCCCAGCACGCTTCCGCTGAGCCACGCTGCTTCCTGTTCAAAATGCTGTGGTTATGCAGATCAGGAGCCTTCAGAAGAGTGGCATGGGATCGCTGGAGCTATTCTGGCAGGGCTCTCACCTCATTTGCCTAAGAATGTCACAAGGCATGCTGGGTGCAGAAAATCTTCGCCTTCCCCTCTCACAGTCAGTCATAGGGGAAAGTCAAGGCCCTCTCAGTCACTAGCCATGTCACGCCTTTGTCAAGACAGAAGCACCCCCACCTGCTCCTTCTCTGTGATCCTGCGCTACCATGCTCAGGTTTTGGCCTTACCTGGGAGCCAGAGGTGCACCCGGTGAGGGTTTGCCCAGTATGAGCGTTTGGGAGTGTTCGGGACGTGAGTGGACTTAGGCCTGGAAGTTCTGTCCATTCGAAGCAGCCAACCTTCCTGCTGCAGACAGGCGCTGTTCCCTTGGGTTTCTTTCACCTTGCTCTCGGATAAATTTGGTTGTATGCTGCAGTTGCCTGCGATGACTACAAGGTGGCGCTGCTTTCAGGTAAGAGCACAAATATGCAGAAGATGTTGGGGACTTTTGCCACATTTATCGGTGGTGGGTCTCGCACATTTTTTCCAGGGGAGAGATATTGACCTGAAACACTTTTTACTGCAGAGATGCTGCAGTTCTAAAGGCTGGTCGGGCAGAAGGGCTTAGCCGTTTCATTGCCTGCCCCCCTGCAGCCCATTTATTACCAGCAGTTGTGAGTGGTGACTGCTGTTTGTAAAATATAAAAATTTCAGCACATAGAAAGTCGCAGACGGGGCTTTTGCGATGCCTGCCTATGTCTTTGTTTATTATTTATCTAATTGCTGAGTAATCTGGTCAAGATATTTCTCTTTTTTTGAACATATTGCATTAGAATAGCTACTGCTTGCTTAATGTATAAATATTAGCACTGCATTGGCCGGGAATCGAACCCAGGTCAACTGCTTGGTAGGCAGCTATGCTCACCACTATACCACCAACACTCTGTGGTATATGTTTTTTTAAAGCTCTAGACAATACAACCCTGAGTTCAATGACTATATTGCACCAGTATCAGAGGTATTTTTGGTTTACAGACCAACATGAAAATCAGGAAAAAAGTTCTTGCAACTGCTAAGGAACTGGAGATTGAAACCAATGCAAAAGCTGCGCAGAAAAGGAGAAAGGGAAAGCAGCAGTTCAAATCATTGAAATAAGCATATATTGGCAGCAAGGGAAAAACAGCAGGGTAGAGAAAGAAAACAGCTCCACGAAATTCACAGGAGATTGATAATAGCAGGACAAAAAAGGGAATAATAACGTTCCAAGCAGGCTCAGAAAGAAGTGCGAGGGTCCCATCTTTCGTTAATGGTCATAACTGTGCATTATTTCCTTTGAAGTGTAGCGTTGATTCTCTGACCATCTGTCTCCCTGACTTTGAGCAGAGACCGATAGTTGAGCAGTCTCTTCCCACAAAAAGCTGGCACAAGCTTGCTGTTTTCCGCTCTGGCAGCGTGGAAACGAGAGAGTGGTCCTCACAAGAAAAAAAAATCAATCGATGCTAGCAGAGGATGGTTTTGATCCATTGACCTCTGGGTTATGGGCCCAGCACGCTTCCACTGCGCCACTCTGCTTCCTGTTCAAAATGCTGTGGTTATGCAGATCAGGAGCCTTCAGAGGAGTGGCATGGGATCGCTGAAGCTATTCTGGCAGGGCTCTCACCTCATTTGCCTAAGAATGTCACAAGGCATGCTGGGTGCAGAAAATCTTCGCCTTCCCCTCTCACAGTCAGTCATAGGGGAAAGTCAAGGCCCTCTCAGTCACTAGCAATGTCACGCCTTTGTCAAGACAGAAGCACCCCCACCTGCTCCTTCTCTGTGATCCTGCGCTACCATGCTCAGGTTTTGGCCTTACCTGGGAGCCAGAGGTGCACCCGGCGAGGGCTTGCCCGGTATGAGCGTTAGGGACTTAGGACTGGAAGTTCTGTCCATTCGATGCAGCCAACCTTCCTGCTGCAGACAGGGGCTGTTCCCTTGGGTTTCTTTCACCTTGCTCTCAGATAAATTTGGTTGTATGCTGCAGTTGCCTGCGATGACTACAAGGTGGCGCTGCTTTCAGGTAAGAGCACTAATATGCAGAAAATGTTGGGGACTTTTGCCACATTTATCGGTGGTGGGTCTCGCACATTTTTTCCAGTGGAGAGATATTGACCTGAAACACTTTTTACTGCAGAGATGCTGCAGTTCTAAAGGCTGGTTGGGCAGAAGGGCTTAGCCGTTTCATTGCCTGCACTCCTGCAGCCCATTTATTACCAGCAGTTGTGAGTGGTGACTGCTGTTTGTAAAATATAAAAATTTCAGGACATAGAAAGTCGCAGACGGGGCTTCTGGGATGCCTGCCTATGTCTTTGTTTATTATTTATCTAATAGCTGAGTAATCTGGTCAAGATATTTCTCTTTTTTTTAACATATTGCGTTAGAATAGCTACTGGTTGCTTAATGTATAAATATTAGCACTGCATTGCCGAGAATCGAACCCGGGTCAACTGCTTGGTAGGCAGCTATGCTCACCACTATACCACCAACGCTCCGTGGAATATGTTTTTTTTAAGCTCTAGACATCACAACCCTGAGTTCAATGACTATATTGCACCAGTATCAGAGGTATTTTTGGTTTACAGACCAACATGAAAATCAGGAAAAAAGTTCTTGCAACTGCTACGGAACTGGAGATTGAAACCAATGCAAAAGCTGCGCAGAAAAGGAGAAAGTGAAAGCAGCAGTTCAAATCATTGAAATAAGCATATATTGGCAGTAAGTGAAAAACAGCAGGGTAGAGAAAGAAAACAGCTCCACGAAATGCACAGGAGATGGATAATAGCAGGACAAAAAAAGGGAATAATAACGTTCCAAGCAGGCTCAGAAAGAAGTGCGAGGGTCCCATCTTTCGTTAATGGTCACAACTGTGCATCATTTCCTTTGAAGTGTAGGGTTGATTCTCTGACCATCTGTCTCCCTGACTTTGAGCAGAGACCGATAGTTGAGCAGTCTCTTCCCACAAAAAGCTGGCACAAGCCTGCTGTTTTCCGCTCTGGCAGCGTGGAAACGAGAGAGTGGTCCTCACAAGAAAAAAAATCAATCCATGCTAGCAGAGTATGGTTTCGATCCATCGACCTCTGGGTTATGGGTCCAGCACGCTTCCGCTGCGCCACTCTGCTTCCTGTTCAAAAAGCTGTGGTTATGCACATCAGGAGCCTTCAGAGGAGTGGCATGGGATCGCTGGAGCTATTCTGGAAGGGCTCTCACCTCATTTGCCTAAGAATGTCAAAAGGCATGCTGGGTGCAGAAAATCTTTGCCTTCCCCTCTCACAGTCAGTCATAGGGGAAAGTCAAGGCCCTCTCAGTCACTAGCCATGTCACGCCTTTGTGAAGACAGAAGCACCCCCACCGCTCCTTCTCTGTGATCCTGCGCTACCATGCTCAGGTTTTGGCCTTACCTGGGAGCCAGAGATGCACCCGGTGAGGGCTTGCCCGGTATGAGCGTTCGGGACGTGAGTGGACTTACGACTGGAAGTTCTGTCCATTCGAAGCAGCCAACCTTCCTGCTGCAGACAGGGGCTGTTCCCTTGGTTTTCTTTCACCTTGCTCTCGGATAAATGTGGTTGTATGCTGCAGTTGCCTGCGATGACTACAAGGTGGCGCTGCTTTCAGGTAAGAGCACAAATATGCAGAAAATGTTGGGGACTTTTGCCACATTTATCGGTGGTGGGTCTCGCACATTTTTTCCAGGGGAGACATATTGACCTGAAACACTTTTTACTGCAGAGATGCTGCAGTTCTAAAGGCTGGTCGGGCAGAAGGGCTTAGCCGTTTCATTGCCTGCCCCCCTGCAGCCCATTTATTACCAGCAGTTGTGAGTGGTGACTGCTGTTTGTAAAATATAAAAATTTCAGGACATAGAAAGTCGCAGACGGGGCTTTTGGGATGCCTGCCTATGTCTTTGTTTATTATTTATCTAATAGCTGAGTAATCTGGTCAAGATATTTCTCTTTTTTTTAACATATTGCGTTAGAATAGCTACTGCTTGCTTAATGTATAAAAATTAGCACTGCGTTGGCTGGGAATCGAACCCGGGTCAACTGCTTGGAAGGCAGCTATGCTCACCACTATACCACCAACGATCCGTGGCATATGGTTTTTTTAAGCTCTAGACATCACAACCCTGAGTTCAATGACTATATTGCACAAGTATCAGAGGTATTTTTGGTTTACAGACCAACATAAAAATCAGGAAAAAAATTCTTGCAACTGCTAAGGAACTGGAGATTGAAACCAATGCAAAAGCTGCGCAGAAAAGGAGAAAGGGAAAGCAGCAGTTCAAATCATTGAAATAAGCATATATTGGCAGCAAGGGAAAAACAGCAGGGTAGAGAAAGAAAACAGCTCCACGAAATTCACAGGAGATTGATAATAGCAGGACAAAAAAAGGGAATAATAACGTTCCAAGCAGGCTCAGAAAGAAGTGCAAGGGTCCCATCTTTCGTTAATGGTCATAACTGTGCATCATTTCCTTTGAAGTGTAGGGTTGATTCTCTGACCATGTGTCTCCCTGACTTTGAGCAGAGACCGATAGTTGAGCACTCTCTTCCCACAAAAAGCTGGCCCAAGCCTGCTGTTTTCCGCTCTGGCAGCGTGGAAACGAGAGAGTGGTCCTCACAAGAAAAAAAATAAATCCTTGCTAGCAGAGGATGGTTTCGATCCATCGACCTCTGGGTTATGGGCCAAGCACGCTTCCGCTGTGCCACTCTGCTTCCTGTTCAAAATGCTGTGGTTATGCAGATCAGGAGCATTCAGAGGAGTGGCATGGGATCACTGGAGCTATTCTGGCAGTGCTCTCACCTCATTTGCCTAAGAATGTCACAAGGCATGCTGGGTGCAGAAAATCTTCGCCTTCCCCTCTCACAGTCAGTCATAGGGGAAAGTCAAGGCCCTCTCAGTCACTAGCCATGTCACGCCTTTGTCAAGACAGAAGCACCCCCACCCGCTCCTTCTCTGTGATCCTGCGCTACCATGCTCAGGTTTTGGCCTTACCTGGGAGCCAGAGGTGCACCCGGTGAGGGCTTGCCCGGTATGAGCGTTTGGGAGCGTTTGGGACTTGAGTGGACTTACGACTGGAAGTTCTGTCCATTCGAAGCAGCCAACCTTCCTGCTGCAGACAGGGGCTGTTCCCTTGGTTTTCTTTCACCTTGCTCTCGGATAAATGTGGTTGTATGCTGCAGTTGCCTGCGATGACTACAAGGTGGCGCTGCTTTCAGGTAAGAGCACAAATATGCAGAAAATGTTGGGGACTTTTGCCACATTTATCGGTGGTGGGTCTCGCACATTTTTTCCAGGGGAGAAATATTGACCTGAAACACTTTTTACTGCAGAGATGCTGCAGTTCTAAAGGCTGGTCGGGCAGAAGGGCTTAGCCGTTTCATTGCCTGCCCACCTGCAGCCCATTTATTACCAGCAGTTGTGAGTGGTGACTGCTGTTTTTAAAATATAAACATTTCAGAACATAGAAAGTCGCAGACGGGGCTTTTGGGATGCCTGCCTAAGTCTTTGTTTATTATTTATCTAATAGCTGAGTAATCTGGTCAAGATATTTATCTTTTTTTTAACATATTGCCTTAGAATAGCTACTGCTTGCTTAATGTATAAATAGTAGCACTGCGTTGGACGGGAATCCAACCCGGGTCACCTGCTTGGAAGGCAGCTATGCTCACCACTATACCACCAACGCTCCGTGGCATTTGTTTTTTTTAAGCTCTAGACATCACAAACCTGAGTTCAATGACTATATTGCACCAGTATCAGAGGTATTTTTGGTTTACAGACCAACATGAAAATCAGGAACAAAGTTCTTGCAACTGCTAAGGAACTGGAGATTGAAACCAATGCAAAAGCTGCGCAGAAAAGGAGAAAGGGAAAGCAGCAGTTCAAATCATTGAAATAAGCATATATTGGCAGCAAGGGAAAAACAGCAGGGTAGAGAAAGAAAACAGCTCCACGAAATTCACAGGAGATTGATAATAGCAGGACAAAAAAAGGGAATAATAATGTTCCAAGCAGGCTCAGAAAGAAGTGCGAGGGTCCCATCTTTCGTTAATAGTCATAACTGTGCATCATTTCCTTTGAAGTGTAGGGTTGATTCTCTGACCATCTGTCTCCCTGACTTTGAGCAGAGACCGATAGTTGAGCACTCTCTTCCCACAAAAAGCTGGCACAAGCCTGCTGTTTTCCGCTCTGGCAGCGTGGAAACGAGAGAGTGGTCCTCACAAGAAAAAAAATCAATCCATGCTAGCAGAGGATGGTTTCGATCCATCGACCTCTGGGTTATGGGTCCAGCACACTTCCGCTGCGCCACTCTGCTTCCTGTTCAAAAAGCTGTGGTTATGCACATCAGGAGCCTTCAGAGGAGTGGCATGGGATCGCTGGAGCTATTCTGGCAGGGCTCTCACCTCATTTGCCTAAGAATGTCAAAAGGCATGCTGGGTGCAGAAAATCTTTGCCTTCCCCTCTCAAGTCAGTCATAGGGGAAAGTCAAGGCCCTCTCAGTCACTAGCCATGTCACGCCTTTGTGAAGACAGAAGCACCCCCACCCGCTCCTTCTCTGTGATCCTGCGCTACCATGCTCAGGTTTTGGCCTTACCTGGGAGCCAGAGATGCACCCGGTGAGGGCTTGCCCGGTATGAGCGTTCGGGACTTGAGTGGA
Organism: Pleurodeles waltl; assembly: GCF_031143425.1. Classification (NCBI taxonomy): domain Eukaryota; kingdom Metazoa; phylum Chordata; class Amphibia; order Caudata; family Salamandridae; genus Pleurodeles; species Pleurodeles waltl. Next base: position 211,080 of record NW_027149841.1, on the reverse strand, counting down.
CTTACGACTGGAAGTTCTGTCCATTCGAAGCAGCCAACCTTCCTGCTGCAGACAGGGGCTGTTCCCTTGGTTTTCTTTCACCTTGCTCTCGGATAAATGTGGTTGTATGCTGCAGTTGCCTGCGATGACTACAAGGTGGCGCTGCTTTCAGGTAAGAGCACAAATATGCAGAAAATGTTGGGGACTTTTGCCACATTTATCGGTGGTGGGTCTCGCACATTTTTTCCAGGGGAGAAATATTGACCTGAAACACTTTTTACTGCAGAGATGCTGCAGTTCTAAAGGCTGGTCGGGCAGAAGGGCTTAGCCGTTTCATTGCCTGCCCCCCTGCAGCCCATTTATTACCAGCAGTTGTGAGTGGTGACTGCTGTTTGTAAAATATAAACATTTCAGGACATAGAAAGTCGCAGACGGGGCTTTTGGGATGCCTGCCTATGTCTTTGTTTATTATTTATCTAATAACTGAGTAATCTGGTCAAGATATTTCTCTTTTTTTTAACATATTGCGTTAGAATAGCTACTGCTTGCTTAATGTATAAATATTAGCACTGCGTTGGCTGGGAATCGAACCCGGGTCAACTCCTTGGAAGGCAGCTATGCTCACCACTATACCACCAACGATCCGTGGCATATGGTTTTTTTAAGCTCTAGACATCACAACCCTGAGTTCAATGACTATATTGCACAAGTATCAGAGGTATTTTTGGTTTACAGACCAACATAAAAATCAGGAAAAAAATTCTTGCAACTGCTAAGGAACTGGAGATTGAAACCAATGCAAAAGCTGCGCAGAAAAGGAGAAAGGGAAAGCAGCAGTTCAAATCATTGAAATAAGCATATATTGGCAGCAAGGGAAAAACAGCAGGGTAGAATAAGAAAACAGCTCCACGAAATTCACAGGAGATTGATAATAGCAGGACAAAAAAAGGGAATAATAACGTTCCAAGCAGGCTCAGAAAGAAGTGCAAGGGTCCCATCTTTCGTTAATGGTCATAACTGTGCATCATTTCCTTTGAAGTGTAGGGTTGATTCTCTGACCATGTGTCTCCCTGACTTTGAGCAGAGACCGATAGTTGAGCACTCTCTTCCCACAAAAAGCTGGCACAAGCCTGCTGTTTTCCGCTCTGGCAGCGTGGAAACGAGAGAGTAGACCTCACAAGAAAAAAATCAATCCATGTTTGCATTGATGGTTTCGATCCATCGACCTCTGGGTAATGGGCCCAGCACGCTTCCGCTGCGCCACTCTGCTTCCTATAAAAATAGCTGTGGTAATGCAGATCAGGAGCCTTCAGAGAAGTGGCATGGGATAGCTGGAGCTATTCTGGCAGGGCTCTCACCTCATTTGCCTAAGAATATCACAAGGCATGCTGGGTGCAGAAAATCTTCGCCTCCACCTCTCACAGTCAGTCATAGGGGAAAGTCAAGGCCCTTCAGTCATTAGCCATGTCACGCCTTTGTCAAGACAGAAGCACCCCCACCCGCTCCTTCTCTGTGATCCTGCGCTACCATGCTCAGGTTTTGGCCTTACCTGGGAGCCAGAGGTGCACCCGGTGAGGGTTTTCCCGGTATGAGCGTTTGGGAGCGTTCGGGACGTGAGTGGACTTAGGACTGGAAGTTCTGTCCATTCGAAGCAGCCAACCTTCCTGCTGCAGACAGGGGCTGTTTCCTTGGGTTTCTTTCACCTTGCTCTCGGATAAATTTGGTTGTATTCTGCAGTTGCCTGCGATGACTACAAGGTGGCGCTGCTTTCAGGTAAGAGCACAAATATGCAGAAAATGGTGGGGACTTTTGCCACATTTATCGGTGGTGGGTCTCGCACATTTTTTCCAGGAGAGAGATATTGACCTGAAACACTTTTTACTGCAGAGATGCTGCAGTTCTAAAGGCTGGTCGGGCAGAAGGGCTTAGCCGTTTCATTGCCTGCCCCCCTGCAGCCCATTTATTACCAGCAGTTGTGAGTGGTGACTGCTGTTTGTAAAATATAAAAATTTCAGGACATAGAAAGTCGCAGACTGGGATTTTTGTGATGCCTGCCTATGTCTTTGTTTATTATTTATCTAATAGCTGAGTAATCTGGTCAAGATATTTCTCTTTTTTTTCAACATATTGCGTTAGAATAGCTACTGCTTGCTTAATGTATAAATATTAGCACTGCGTTGGCCGGGAATCGAACCCGGGTCAACTGCTTGGAAGGCAGCTATGCTCACCACTATACCACGAACGCTCCGTTGCATAGGTTTTTTTTAAGCTCTAGACATCACAACCCTGAGTTCAATGACTATATTGCACAAGTATCAGAGGTATTTTTGGTTTACAGACCAACATGAAAATCAGGAAAAAAATTCTTGCAACTGCTAAGGAACTGGAGATTGAAACCAATGCAAAAGCTGCGCAGAAAAGGAGAAAGGGAAAGCAGCAGTTCAAATCATTGAAATAAGCATATATTGGCAGCAAGGGAAAAACAGCAGGGTAGAGAAAGAAAACAGCTCCACGAAATTCACAGGAGATTGATAATAGCAGGACAAAAAAAGGGAATAATAACGTTCCAAGCAGGCTCAGAAAGAAGTGCGAGGGTCCCATCATTTGTTAATGGTCTTAACTGTGCATCATTTCCTTTGAAGTGTAGGGTTGATTCTCTGACCATGTGTCTCCCTGACTTTGAGCAGAGACCGATAGTTGAGCACTCTCTTCCCATAAAAAGCTGGCACAAGCCTGCTGTTTTCCGCTCTGGCAGCGTGGAAACGAGAGAGTGGTCCTCACAAGAAAAAAATCTATCCATGCTTGCAGAGGACGGTTTCGACCCATGAACTTCTGGGTTATGGGCCCAGCACGCTTCCGCTGCGCCACTCTGCTTCCTGTTCAAAATGCTGTGGTTATGCAGATCAGGAGCCTTCAGAGAAGTGGCATGGGATAGCTGGAGCTATTCTGGCAGGGCTCTCACCTCATTTGCCTAAGAATGTCACAAGGCATGCTGGGTGCAGAAAATCTTCGCCTCCCCCTCACACAGTCACTCATAGGGGAAAGTCAAGGCCCTCTCAGTCACTAGCCATGTCACGCCTTTGTCAAGACAGAAGCACCCCCACCCGCTCCTTCTCTGTGATCCTGCGCTACCATGCTCAGGTTTTGGCCTTACCTGGGAGCCAGAGGTGCACCCGGTGAGGGCTTGCCTGGTATGAGCGTTTGGGAGCGTTCTGGACGTGAGTGGACTTAAGACTGGAAGTTCTGTCCATTCGAAGCAGCCAACCTTCCTGCTGCAGACAGGGGCTGTTCCCTTGGGTTTCTTTCACCTTGCTCTCTCATAAATTTGGTTGTATTCTGCAGTTGCCTGTGATGACTACAAGGTGGCGCTGCTTTCAGGTAAGAGCACAAATATGCAGAAAATGTTGGGGACTTTTGCCACATTTATTGGTGGTTGGTCTCGCACATTTTTTCCAGGGGAGAGATATTGACCTGAAACACTTTTTACTGCAGAGATGCTGCAGGTCTAAAGGCTGGTCGGGCAGAAGGGCTTAGCCGTTTCATTGCCTGCCCCCCTGCAGCCCATTTATTACCAGCAGTTGTGAGTGGTGACTGCTGTTTGTAAAATATAAAAATTTCAGGACATAGAAAGTCGCAGACCGGGATTTTTGTGATGCCTCCCTATGTCTTTGTTTATTATTTATCTAATAGCTGTGTAATCTGGTCAAGATATTTCTCTGTTTTTTAACATATTGCGTTAGAATAGCTACTGCTTGCTTAATGTATAAACATTGGCACTGCGTTGGTCGGGAATCGAACCCGGGTCAACTGCTTGGAAGGCAGCTATGCTCACCACTATACCACCAACGCTCCGTTGCATATGGTTTTTTTAAGCTCAAGACATCACAACCCTGAGTTCAATGACTATATTGCACAAGTATCAGAGGTATTTTTGGTTTACAGACCAACATGAAAATCAGGAAAAAAATTCTTGCAACTGCTAAGGAACTGGAGATTGAAACCAATGCAAAAGCTGCGCAGAAAAGGAGAAAGGGAATGCAGCAGTTCAAATCATTGAAATAAGCATATATTGGCAGCAAGGGAAAAACAGCAGGGTAGAGAAAGAAAACAGCTCCACGAAATTCACAGGAGATTGATAATAGCAGGACAAAAAAAGGGAATAATAACGTTCCAAGCAGGCTGAGAAAGAAGTGCGAGGGTCCCATCTTTCGTTAATGGTCATAACTGTGCATGATTTCCTTTGAAGTGTAGGGTTGATTCTCTGACCATGTGTCTCCCTGACTTTGAGCAGAGACCGATAGTTGAGCACTCTCTTCCCACAAAAAGCTGGCACAAGCCTGCTGTTTTCCGCTCTGGCAGCGTGGAAACGAGAGAGTAGTCCTCACAAGAAAAAAATCAATCCATGCTTGCAGAGGATGGTTTAGATCCATTGACCTGTGGGTTATGGGCCCAGCACGCTTCCGCTGCGCTACTCTGCTTCCTGTTAAAAATGTTTTGGTTATGCAGATCAGGAGCCTTCAGAGAAGTGGCATGGGATAGCTGGAGCTATTCTGGCAGGGCTCTCACCTCATTTGCCTAAGAATGTCACAAGGCATGCTGGGTGCAGAAAATCTTCGCCTCCCCCTCTCACAGTCAGTCATAGGGGAAAGTCAAGGCCCTCTCAGTCACTAGCCATGTCACGCCTTTCTCAAGACAGAAGCACCCCCACCCGCTCCTTCTCTGTGATCCTGCGCTACCATGCTCAGGTTTTGGCCTTACCTGGGAGCCAGAGGTGCACCCGGTGAGGGCTTGCCCGGTATGAGCGTTCGGGACGTGAGTGGACTTAGGACTGGAAGTTCTGTCCATTCGAAGCAGCCAACCTTCCTGCTGCAGACAGTGGCTGTTCCCTTGGGTTTCTTTCACCTTTCTCTCGGATAAATTTGGTTGTATGCTGCAGTTGCCTGCGATGACTACAAGGTGGCGCTGCTTTCAGGTAAGAGCACAAATATGCAGAAAATGTTGGGGACTTTTGCCACATTTATCGGTGGTGGGTCTCGCACATTTTTTCCAGGGGAGAGATATTGACCTGAAACACTTTTTACTGCAGAGATGCTGCAGTTCTAAAGGCTGGTCGGGCAGAAGGGCTTAGCCGTTTCATTGCCTGCCCCCCTGCAGCCCATTTATTACCAGCAGTTGTGAGTGGTGACTGCTGTTTGTAAAATATAAAAATTTCAGGACATAGAAAGTCGCAGACGGGGCTTTTGGGATGCCTGCCTATGTCTTTGTTTATTATTTATCTAATAGCTGAGTAATCTGGTCAAGATATTTCTCTTTTTTTTAACATATTGCATTAGAATAGCTACTGCTTTCTTAATGTATAAATATTAGCACTGCGTTGGCCGGGAATCGAGCCCGGGTTAACTGCTTGGAAGGCAGCTATGCTCACCACTATACCACCAACGCTCCGTGGTATATGTTTTTTTTAAGCTCTAGACATCACAACCCTGAGTTCAATGACTATATTGCACCAGTATCAGAGGTATTTTTGGTTTACAGACCAACATGAAAATCAGGAAAAAAATTCTTGCAACTGCTAAGGAACTGGAGATTGAAACCAATGCAAAAGCTGCGCAGAAAAGGAGAAAGGGAATGCAGCAGTTCAAATCATTGAAATAAGCATATATTGGCAGCAAGAGAAAAACAGCAGGGTAGAGAAAGAAAACAGCTCCACGAAATTCACAGGAGATTGATAATAGCAGGACAAAAAAAGGGAATAATAACGTTCCAAGCAGGCTGAGAAAGAAGTGCGAGGGTCCCATCTTTCGTTAATGGTCATAACTGTGCATGATTTCCTTTGAAGTGTAGGGTTGATTCTCTGACCATGTGTCTCCCTGACTTTGAGCAGAGACCGATAGTTGAGCAGTCTCTTCCCACAAAAAGCTGGCACAAGCCTGCTATTTTCCGCTCTGGCAGCGTGGAAACGAGAGAGTGGTCCTCACAAGAAAAAAAAACAATCCATGCTAGCAGAGGATGGTTTCGATCCATCGACCTCTGGGTTATGGGCCCAGCACGCTTCCGCTGCGCCACTCTGCTTCCTGCTCAAAATGCTGTGGTTATGCAGATCAGGAGCCTTCAGAGGAGTGGCATGGGATCGCTGGACCTATTCTGGCAGGGCTCTCACCTCATTTGCCTAAGAATGTCACAAGGCATGCTGGGTGCAGAAAATCTTCGCCTTCCCCTCTCACAGTCAGTCATAGGGGAAAGTCAAGGCCCTCTCAGTCACTAGCCATGTCACGCCTTTGTCAAGACAGAAGCACCCCCACCCGCTCCTTCTCTGTGATCCTGCGCTACCATGCTCAGGTTTTGGCCTTACCTGGGAGCCAGAGGTGCACCCGGTGAGGGCTTGCCCGGTATGAGCGTTTGGGAGCGTTCGGGATGTGAGTGGACTTAGGACTGGAAGTTCTGTCCATTCGAAGCAGCCAACCTTCCTGCTGCAGACAGGGGCTGTTCCCTTGGGTTTCTTTCGCCTTGCTCTTGGATAAATTTGGTTGTATGCTGCAGTTGCCTACGATGACTACAAGGTGGCGCTGCTTTCAGGTAAGAGCACAAATATGCAGAAAATGTTGGGGACTTTTGCCACATTTATCGGTGGTGGGTCTCGCACATTTTTTCCAGGGGAGAGATATTGACCTGAAACACTTTTTACTGCAGAGATGCTGCAGTTCTAAAGGCTGGTCGGTCAGAAGGGCCTAGGCGTTTCATTGCCTGCCCCCCTGCAGCCCATTTATTACCAGCAGTTGTGAGTGGTGACTGCTGTTTGTAAAATATAAAAATTTCAGGACATAAAAAGTCGCAGACGGGGCTTTTGGGATGCCTGCCTATGTCTTTGTTTATTATTTATCTAATAGCTGAGTAATCTGGTCAAGATATTTCTCTTTTTTTTAACATATTGTGTTAGAATAGCTACTGCTTTCTTAATGTATAAATATTAGCACTGCGTTGGCCGGGAATCGAGCCCGGGTCAACTTCTTGGAAGGCAGCTATGCTCACCACTATACCACCAACGCTCTGTGGCATGTTTTTTTTAAGCTCTAGACATCACAACCCTGAGTTCAATGACTATATTGCACCAGTATCAGAGGTATTTTTGGTTTACAGACCAACATGAAAATCAGGAAAAAAGTTCTTGCAAATGCTAAGGAACTGGAGATTGAAACCAATGCAAAAGCTGCGCAGAAAAGGAGAAAGGGAAAGCAGCAGTTCAAATCATTGAAATAAGCATATATTGGCAGCAAGGGAAAAACAGCTGGGTAGAGAAAGAAAACAACTCCACGAAATTCACAGGAGATTGATAATAGCAGGACAAAAAAAGGGAATAATAGCGTTCCAAGCAGGCTCAGAAAGAAGTGCGAGGGTCCCATCTTTCGTTAATGGTCATAACTGTGCATCATTTCCTTTGAAGTGTAGGGTTGATTCTCTGACCATCTGTCTCCCTGACTTTGAGCAGAGACCGATAGTTGAGCAGTCTCTTCCCACAAAAAGCTGGCACAAGCCTGCTGTTTTCTGCTCTGGCAGCGTGGAAACGAGAGAGTGGTCCTCACAAGAAAAAAAATCAATCCATGCTAGCAGAGGATGGTTTCGATCCATTGACCTCTGGGTTATGGGCCCAGCATGCTTCCGCTGCGCCACTCTGCTTCCTGTTCAAAATGCTGTGGTTATGCAGATCAGGAGCCTTCAGAGGAGTGGCATGGGATCGCTGGAGCTATTCTGGCAGGGCTCTCACCTCATTTGCCTAAGAATGTCACAAGGCATGCTGGGTGCAGAAAATCTTCGCCTTCCCCTCTCACAGTCAGTCATAGGGGAAAGTCAAGTCCCTCTCAGTCACTAGCCATGTCACGCCTTTGTCAAGACAGAAGCACCCCCACCCGCTCCTTCTCTGTGATCCTGCGCTACCATGCTCAGGTTTTGGCCTTACCTGGGAGCCAGAGGTGCACCCAGTGAGGGCTTGCCCGGTATGAGCGTTTGGGAGCGTTCGGGACGTGAGTGGACTTAGGACTGGAAGTTCTGTCCATTCGAAGCAGCCAACCTTCCTGCTGCAGACAGGGGCTGTTCCCTTGGGTTTCTTTCACCTTGCTCTCGGATAAATTTGGTTGTATGCTGCAGTTGCCTGCAATGATTACAAGGTGGCGCTGCTTTCAGGTAAGAGCACAAATATGCAGAAAATGTTGGGGACTTTTGCCACATTTATCGGTGGTGGGTCTCGCACATTTTTTCCAGGGGAGAGATATTGACCTGAAACACTTTTTACTGCAGAGATGCTGCAGTTCTAAAGGCTGGTCGGGCTGAAGGGCTTAGCCGTTTCATTGCCTGCCCCCCTGCAGCCCATTTATTACCAGCAGTTGTGAGTGGTGACTGCTGTTTGTAAAATATAAAAATTTCAGGACATAGAAAGTCGCAGACGGGGCTTTTGGGATGCCTGCCTATGTCTTTGTTTATTATTTATCTAATAGCTGAGTAATCTGGTCAAGATATTTCTCTTTTTTTTAACATATTGCGTTAGAATAGCTACTGCTTTCTTAATGTATAAATATTAGCACTGCGTTGGCCGGGAATCGAACCCGGGTTAAATGCTTGGAAGGCAGCTATGCTCACCACTATACCACCAACGCTCCATGGCATATGTTTTTTTTAAGCTCTAGACATCACAACCCTGAGTTCAATGACTATATTGCACCAGTATCAGAGGTATTTTTGGTTTACAGACCAACATGAAAATCAGGAAAAAAGTTCTTGCAACTGCTAAGGAACTGGAGATTGAAACCAATGCAAATGCTGCGCAGAAAAGGAGAAAGGGAAAGCAGCAGTTCAAATCATTGAAATAAGCATATATTGGCAGCAAGGGAAAAACAGCAGGGTAGAGAAAGAAAACAGCTCCACGAAATTCACAGGAGATTGATAATAGCAGGACAAAAAAAGGGAATAATAGCGTTCCAAGCAGGCTCAGAAAGAAGTGCGAGGGTCCCATCTTTCGTTAATGGTCATAACTGTGCATCATTTCCTTTGAAGTGTAGGGTTGATTCTCTGACCATCTGTCTCCCTGACTTTGAGCAGAGACCGATAGTTGAGCAGTCTCTTCCCACAAAAAGCTGGCACAAGCCTGCTGTTTTCCGCACTGAGTCGTGGAAACGAGAGAGTGGTCCTCACAAGAAAAAAAATCAATCCATGCTAGCAGAGGATGGTTTCGATCCATCGACCTCTGGGTTATGGGCCCAGCACACTTCCGCTGCACCACTCTGCTTCCTGTTCAAAATGCTGTGGTTATGCAGATCAGGAGCCTTCAGAGGAGTGGCATGGGATCGCTGGAGCTATTCTGGCAGGGCTCTCACCTCATTTGCCTAAGAATGTAACAAGGCGTGGTGGGTGCAGAAAATCTTCGCCTTCCCCTCTCACAGTCAGTCATAGGGGAAAGTCAAGTCCCTCTCAGTCACTAGCCATGTCACGTCTTTGTCAAGACAGAAGCACCCCCACCCGCTCCTTCTCTGTGATCCTGCGCTACCATGCTCAGGTTTTGGCCTTACCTGGGAGCCAGAGGTGCACCCGGTGAGGGCTTGCCCGGTATGAGCGTTCGGGACGTGAGTGGACTTAGGACTGGAAGTTCTGTCCATTCGAAGCAGCCAACCTTCCTGCTGCAGACAGGGGCTGTTCCCTTGGGTTTCTTTCACCTTGCTCTCGGATAAATTTGGTTGTATGCTGCAGTTGCCTGCGATGACTACAAGGTGGCGCTGCTTTCAGGTAAGAGCACAAATATGCAGAAAATGTTGGGGACTTTTGCCACATTTATCGGTGGTGGGTCTCGCACATTTTTTCCAGGGGAGAGATATTGACCTGAAACACTTTTTACTGCAGAGATGCTGCAGTTCTAAAGGCTGGTCGGGCAGAAGGGCTTAGCCGTTTCATTGCCTGCCCCCCTGCAGCCCATTTATTACCAGCAGTTGTGAGTGGTGACTGCTGTTTGTAAAATATAAAAATTTCAGGACATAGAAAGTCGCAGACGGGGCTTTTGGGATGCCTGCCTATGTCTTTGTTTATTATTTATCTAATAGCTGAGTAATCTGGTCAAGATATTTCTCTTTTTTTTAACATATTGCGTTAGAATAGCTACTGCTTTCTTAATGTATAAATATTAGCACTGCGTTGGCCGGGAATCGAGCCCGGGTTAACTGCTTGGAAGGCAGCTATGCTCACCACTATACCACCAACGCTCCGTGGTATATGTTTTTTTTAAGCTCTAGACATCACAACCCTGAGTTCAATGACTATATTGCACCAGTATCAGAGGTATTTTTGGTTTACAGACCAACATGAAAATCAGGAAAAAAGTTCTTGCAACTTGTAAGGAACTGGAGATTGAAACCAATGCAAAAGCTGCGCAGAAAAGGAGAAAGGGAAAGCAGCAGTTCAAATCATTGAAATAAGCATATATTGGCAGCAAAGGAAAAACAGCAGGGTAGAGAAATAAAACAGCTCCCGAAATTCACAGGAGATTGATAATAGCAGGACAAAAAAAGGGAATAATAGCGTTCCAAGCAGGCTCAGAAAGAAGTGCGAGGGTCCCATCTTTCGTTAATGGTCATAACTGTGCATCATTTCCTTTGAAGTGTAGGGTTGATTCTCTGACCATCTGTCTCCCTGACTTTGAGCAGAGACCGATAGTTGAGCAGTCTCTTCCCACAAAAAGCTGGCACAAGCCTGCTATTTTCCGCTGTGGCAGCGTGGAAACGAGAGAGTGGTCCTCACAAGAAAAAAAAACAATCCATGCTAGCAGAGGATGGTTTCGATCCATCGACCTCTGGGTTATGGGCCCAGCACGCTTCCGCTGCGCCACTCTGCTTCCTGCTCAAAATGCTGTGGTTATGCAGATCAGGAGCCTTCAGAGGAGTGGCATGGGATCGCTGGACCTATTCTGGCAGGGCTCTCACCTCATTTGCCTAAGAATGTCACAAGGCATGCTGGGTGCAGAAAATCTTCGCCTTCCCCTCTCACAGTCAGTCATAGGGGAAAGTCAAGGCCCTCTCAGTCACTAGCCATGTCACGCCTTTGTCAAGACAGAAGCACCCCCACCCGCTCCTTCTCTGTGATCCTGCGCTACCATGCTCAGGTTTTGGCCTTACCTGGGAGCCAGAGGTGCACCCGGTGAGGGCTTGCCCGGTATGAGCGTTTGGGAGCGTTCGGGATGTGAGTGGACTTAGGACTGGAAGTTCTGTCCATTCGAAGCAGCCAACCTTCCTGCTGCAGACAGGGGCTGTTCCCTTGGGTTTCTTTCGCCTTGCTCTTGGATAAATTTGGTTGTATGCTGCAGTTGCCTACGATGACTACAAGGTGGCGCTGCTTTCAGGTAAGAGCACAAATATGCAGAAAATGTTGGGGACTTTTGCCACATTTATCGGTGGTGGGTCTCGCACATTTTTTCCAGGGGAGAGATATTGACCTGAAACACTTTTTACTGCAGAGATGCTGCAGTTCTAAAGGCTGGTCGGTCAGAAGGGCCTAGGCGTTTCATTGCCTGCCCCCCTGCAGCCCATTTATTACCAGCAGTTGTGAGTGGTGACTGCTGTTTGTAAAATATAAAAATTTCAGGACATAAAAAGTCGCAGACGGGGCTTTTGGGATGCCTGCCTATGTCTTTGTTTATTATTTATCTAATAGCTGAGTAATCTGGTCAAGATATTTCTCTTTTTTTTAACATATTGTGTTAGAATAGCTACTGCTTTCTTAATGTATAAATATTAGCACTGCGTTGGCCGGGAATCGAGCCCGGGTCAACTTCTTGGAAGGCAGCTATGCTCACCACTATACCACCAACGCTCTGTGGCATGTTTTTTTTAAGCTCTAGACATCACAACCCTGAGTTCAATGACTATATTGCACCAGTATCAGAGGTATTTTTGGTTTACAGACCAACATGAAAATCAGGAAAAAAGTTCTTGCAAATGCTAAGGAACTGGAGATTGAAACCAATGCAAAAGCTGCGCAGAAAAGGAGAAAGGGAAAGCAGCAGTTCAAATCATTGAAATAAGCATATATTGGCAGCAAGGGAAAAACAGCTGGGTAGAGAAAGAAAACAACTCCACGAAATTCACAGGAGATTGATAATAGCAGGACAAAAAAAGGGAATAATAGCGTTCCAAGCAGGCTCAGAAAGAAGTGCGAGGGTCCCATCTTTCGTTAATGGTCATAACTGTGCATCATTTCCTTTGAAGTGTAGGGTTGATTCTCTGACCATCTGTCTCCCTGACTTTGAGCAGAGACCGATAGTTGAGCAGTCTCTTCCCACAAAAAGCTGGCACAAGCCTGCTGTTTTCTGCTCTGGCAGCGTGGAAACGAGAGAGTGGTCCTCACAAGAAAAAAAATCAATCCATGCTAGCAGAGGATGGTTTCGATCCATTGACCTCTGGGTTATGGGCCCAGCATGCTTCCGCTGCGCCACTCTGCTTCCTGTTCAAAATGCTGTGGTTATGCAGATCAGGAGCCTTCAGAGGAGTGGCATGGGATCGCTGGAGCTATTCTGGCAGGGCTCTCACCTCATTTGCCTAAGAATGTCACAAGGCATGCTGGGTGCAGAAAATCTTCGCCTTCCCCTCTCACAGTCAGTCATAGGGGAAAGTCAAGTCCCTCTCAGTCACTAGCCATGTCACGCCTTTGTCAAGACAGAAGCACCCCCACCCGCTCCTTCTCTGTGATCCTGCGCTACCATGCTCAGGTTTTGGCCTTACCTGGGAGCCAGAGGTGCACCCAGTGAGGGCTTGCCCGGTATGAGCGTTTGGGAGCGTTCGGGACGTGAGTGGATTTAGGACTGGAAGTTCTGTCCATTCGAAGCAGCCAACCTTCCTGCTGCAGACAGGGGCTGTTCCCTTGGGTTTCTTTCACCTTGCTCTCGGATAAATTTGGTTGTATGCTGCAGTTGCCTGCAATGATTACAAGGTGGCGCTGCTTTCAGGTAAGAGCACAAATATGCAGAAAATGTTGGGGACTTTTGCCACATTTATCGGTGGTGGGTCTCGCACATTTTTTCCAGGGGAGAGATATTGACCTGAAACACTTTTTACTGCAGAGATGCTGCAGTTCTAAAGGCTGGTCGGGCTGAAGGGCTTAGCCGTTTCATTGCCTGCCCCCCTGCAGCCCATTTATTACCAGCAGTTGTGAGTGGTGACTGCTGTTTGTAAAATATAAAAATTTCAGGACATAGAAAGTCGCAGACGGGGCTTTTGGGATGCCTGCCTATGTCTTTGTTTATTATTTATCTAATAGCTGAGTAATCTGGTCAAGATATTTCTCTTTTTTTTAACATATTGCGTTAGAATAGCTACTGCTTTCTTAATGTATAAATATTAGCACTGCGTTGGCCGGGAATCGAACCCGGGTTAAATGCTTGGAAGGCAGCTATGCTCACCACTATACCACCAACGCTCCATGGCATATGTTTTTTTTAAGCTCTAGACATCACAACCCTGAGTTCAATGACTATATTGCACCAGTATCAGAGGTATTTTTGGATTACAGACCAACATGAAAATCAGGAAAAAAGTTCTTTCAACTGCTAAGGAACTGGAGATTGAAACCAATGCAAAAGCTGCGCAGAAAAGGAGAAAGGGAAAGCAGCAGTTCAAATCATTGAAATAAGCATATATTGGCAGCAAGGGAAAAACAGCAGGGTAGAGAAAGAAAACAGCTCCACGAAATTCACAGGAGATTGATAATAGCAGGACAAAAAAAGGGAATAATAACGTTCCAAGCAGGCTCAGAAAGAAGTGCGAGGGTCCCATCTTTCGTTAATGGTCATAACTGTGCATCATTTCCTTTGAAGTGTAGGGTTGATTCTCTGACCATCTGTCTCACTGACTTTGAGCAGAGACCGATAGTTGAGCAGTCTCTTCCCACAAGAAGTTGGCACAAGCCTGCTGTTTTCCGCTCTGGCAGCGTGGAAACGAGAGAGTGGTCCTCACAAGAAAAAAACTCAATCCATGCTAGCAGAGGATGGTTTTGATCCAGCGACCTCTGGGTTATGGGCCCAGCACGCTTCCGCTGAGCCACGCTGCTTCCTGTTCAAAATGCTGTGGTTATGCAGATCAGGAGCCTTCAGAAGAGTGGCATGGGATCGCTGGAGCTATTCTGGCAGGGCTCTCACCTCATTTGCCTAAGAATGTCACAAGGCATGCTGGGTGCAGAAAATCTTCGCCTTCCCCTCTCACAGTCAGTCATAGGGGAAAGTCAAGGCCCTCTCAGTCACTAGCCATGTCACGCCTTTGTCAAGACAGAAGCACCCCCACCTGCTCCTTCTCTGTGATCCTGCGCTACCATGCTCAGGTTTTGGCCTTACCTGGGAGCCAGAGGTGCACCCGGTGAGGGTTTGCCCGGTATGAGCGTTTGGGAGTGTTCGGGACGTGAGTGGACTTAGGCCTGGAAGTTCTGTCCATTCGAAGCAGCCAACCTTCCTGCTGCAGACAGGCGCTGTTCCCTTGGGTTTCTTTCACCTTGCTCTCGGATAAATTTGGTTGTATGCTGCAGTTGCCTGCGATGACTACAAGGTGGCGCTGCTTTCAGGTAAGAGCACAAATATGCAGAAGATGTTGGGGACTTTTGCCACATTTATCGGTGGTGGGTCTCGCACATTTTTTCCAGGGGAGAGATATTGACCTGAAACACTTTTTACTGCAGAGATGCTGCAGTTCTAAAGGCTGGTCGGGCAGAAGGGCTTAGCCGTTTCATTGCCTGCCCCCCTGCAGCCCATTTATTACCAGCAGTTGTGAGTGGTGACTGCTGTTTGTAAAATATAAAAATTTCAGCACATAGAAAGTCGCAGACGGGGCTTTTGCGATGCCTGCCTATGTCTTTGTTTATTATTTATCTAATTGCTGAGTAATCTGGTCAAGATATTTCTCTTTTTTTGAACATATTGCATTAGAATAGCTACTGCTTGCTTAATGTATAAATATTAGCACTGCATTGGCCGGGAATCGAACCCAGGTCAACTGCTTGGTAGGCAGCTATGCTCACCACTATACCACCAACACTCTGTGGTATATGTTTTTTTAAAGCTCTAGACAATACAACCCTGAGTTAAATGACTATATTGCACCAGTATCAGAGGTATTTTTGGTTTACAGACCAACATGAAAATCAGGAAAAAAGTTCTTGCAACTGCTAAGGAACTGGAGATTGAAACCAATGCAAAAGCTGCGCAGAAAAGGAGAAAGGGAAAGCAGCAGTTCAAATCATTGAAATAAGCATATATTGGCAGCAAGGGAAAAACAGCAGGGTAGAGAAAGAAAACAGCTCCACGAAATTCACAGGAGATTGATAATAGCAGGACAAAAAAGGGAATAATAACGTTCCAAGCAGGCTCAGAAAGAAGTGCGAGGGTCCCATCTTTCGTTAATGGTCATAACTGTGCATTATTTCCTTTGAAGTGTAGCGTTGATTCTCTGACCATCTGTCTCCCTGACTTTGAGCAGAGACCGATAGTTGAGCAGTCTCTTCCCACAAAAAGCTGGCACAAGCTTGCTGTTTTCCGCTCTGGCAGCGTGGAAACGAGAGAGTGGTCCTCACAAGAAAAAAAAATCAATCCATGCTAGCAGAGAATGGTTTTGATCCATTGACCTCTGGGTTATGGGCCCAGCACGCTTCCACTGCGCCACTCTGCTTCCTGTTCAAAATGCTGTGGTTATGCAGATCAGGAGCCTTCAGAGGAGTGGCATGGGATCGCTGAAGCTATTCTGGCAGGGCTCTCACCTCATTTGCCTAAGAATGTCACAAGGCATGCTGGGTGCAGAAAATCTTCGCCTTCCCCTCTCACAGTCAGTCATAGGGGAAAGTCAAGGCCCTCTCAGTCACTAGCAATGTCACGCCTTTGTCAAGACAGAAGCACCCCCACCTGCTCCTTCTCTGTGATCCTGCGCTACCATGCTCAGGTTTTGGCCTTACCTGGGAGCCAGAGGTGCACCCGGCGAGGGCTTGCCCGGTATGAGCGTTAGGGACTTAGGACTGGAAGTTCTGTCCATTCGAAGCAGCCAACCTTCCTGCTGCAGACAGGGGCTGTTCCCTTGGGTTTCTTTCACCTTGCTCTCAGATAAATTTGGTTGTATGCTGCAGTTGCCTGCGATGACTACAAGGTGGCGCTGCTTTCAGGTAAGAGCACTAATATGCAGAAAATGTTGGGGACTTTTGCCACATTTATCGGTGGTGGGTCTCGCACATTTTTTCCAGTGGAGAGATATTGACCTGAAACACTTTTTACTGCAGAGATGCTGCAGTTCTAAAGGCTGGTTGGGCAGAAGGGCTTAGCCGTTTCATTGCCTGCACTCCTGCAGCCCATTTATTACCAGCAGTTGTGAGTGGTGACTGCTGTTTGTAAAATATAAAAATTTCAGGACATAGAAAGTCGCAGACGGGGCTTCTGGGATGCCTGCCTATGTCTTTGTTTATTATTTATCTAATAGCTGAGTAATCTGGTCAAGATATTTCTCTTTTTTTTAACATATTGCGTTAGAATAGCTACTGGTTGCTTAATGTATAAATATTAGCACTGCATTGCCGAGAATCGAACCCGGGTCAACTGCTTGGTAGGCAGCTATGCTCACCACTATACCACCAACGCTCCGTGGAATATGTTTTTTTTAAGCTCTAGACATCACAACCCTGAGTTCAATGACTATATTGCACCAGTATCAGAGGTATTTTTGGTTTACAGACCAACATGAAAATCAGGAAAAAAGTTCTTGCAACTGCTACGGAACTGGAGATTGAAACCAATGCAAAAGCTGCGCAGAAAAGGAGAAAGTGAAAGCAGCAGTTCAAATCATTGAAATAAGCATATATTGGCAGTAAGTGAAAAACAGCAGGGTAGAGAAAGAAAACAGCTCCACGAAATGCACAGGAGATGGATAATAGCAGGACAAAAAAAGGGAATAATAACGTTCCAAGCAGGCTCAGAAAGAAGTGCGAGGGTCCCATCTTTCGTTAATGGTCACAACTGTGCATCATTTCCTTTGAAGTGTAGGGTTGATTCTCTGACCATCTGTCTCCCTGACTTTGAGCAGAGACCGATAGTTGAGCAGTCTCTTCCCCCAAAAAGCTGGCACAAGCCTGCTGTTTTCCGCTCTGGCAGCGTGGAAACGAGAGAGTGGTCCTCACAAGAAAAAAAATCAATCCATGCTAGCAGAGTATGGTTTCGATCCATCGACCTCTGGGTTATGGGTCCAGCACGCTTCCGCTGCGCCACTCTGCTTCCTGTTCAAAAAGCTGTGGTTATGCACATCAGGAGCCTTCAGAGGAGTGGCATGGGATCGCTGGAGCTATTCTGGAAGGGCTCTCACCTCATTTGCCTAAGAATGTCAAAAGGCATGCTGGGTGCAGAAAATCTTTGCCTTCCCCTCTCACAGTCAGTCATAGGGGAAAGTCAAGGCCCTCTCAGTCACTAGCCATGTCACGCCTTTGTGAAGACAGAAGCACCCCCACCGCTCCTTCTCTGTGATCCTGCACTACCATGCTCAGGTTTTGGCCTTACCTGGGAGCCAGAGATGCACCCGGTGAGGGCTTGCCCGGTATGAGCGTTCGGGACGTGAGTGGACTTACGACTGGAAGTTCTGTCCATTCGAAGCAGCCAACCTTCCTGCTGCAGACAGGGGCTGTTCCCTTGGTTTTCTTTCACCTTGCTCTCGGATAAATGTGGTTGTATGCTGCAGTTGCCTGCGATGACTACAAGGTGGCGCTGCTTTCAGGTAAGAGCACAAATATGCAGAAAATGTTGGGGACTTTTGCCACATTTATCGGTGGTGGGTCTCGCACATTTTTTCCAGGGGAGACATATTGACCTGAAACACTTTTTACTGCAGAGATGCTGCAGTTCTAAAGGCTGGTCGGGCAGAAGGGCTTAGCCGTTTCATTGCCTGCCCCCCTGCAGCCCATTTATTACCAGCAGTTGTGAGTGGTGACTGCTGTTTGTAAAATATAAAAATTTCAGGACATAGAAAGTCGCAGACGGGGCTTTTGGGATGCCTGCCTATGTCTTTGTTTATTATTTATCTAATAGCTGAGTAATCTGGTCAAGATATTTCTCTTTTTTTTAACATATTGCGTTAGAATAGCTACTGCTTGCTTAATGTATAAATATTAGCACTGCGTTGGCTGGGAATCGAACCCGGATCAACTGCTTGGAAGGCAGCTATGCTCACCACTATACCACCAACGATCCGTGGCATATGGTTTTTTTAAGCTCTAGACATCACAACCCTGAGTTCAATGACTATATTGCACAAGTATCAGAGGTATTTTTGGTTTACAGACCAACATAAAAATCAGGAAAAAAATTCTTGCAACTGCTAAGGAACTGGAGATTGAAACCAATGCAAAAGCTGCGCAGAAAAGGAGAAAGGGAAAGCAGCAGTTCAAATCATTGAAATAAGCATATATTGGCAGCAAGGGAAAAACAGCAGGGTAGAGAAAGAAAACAGCTCCACGAAATTCACAGGAGATTGATAATAGCAGGACAAAAAAAGGGAATAATAACGTTCCAAGCAGGCTCAGAAAGAAGTGCAAGGGTCCCATCTTTCGTTAATGGTCATAACTGTGCATCATTTCCTTTGAAGTGTAGGGTTGATTCTCTGACCATGTGTCTCCCTGACTTTGAGCAGAGACCGATAGTTGAGCACTCTCTTCCCACAAAAAGCTGGCCCAAGCCTGCTGTTTTCCGCTCTGGCAGCGTGGAAACGAGAGAGTGGTCCTCACAAGAAAAAAAATCAATCCATGCTAGCAGAGGATGGTTTCGATCCATCGACCTCTGGGTTATGGGCCAAGCACGCTTCCGCTGTGCCACTCTGCTTCCTGTTCAAAATGCTGTGGTTATGCAGATCAGGAGCATTCAGAGGAGTGGCATGGGATCACTGGAGCTATTCTGGCAGTGCTCTCACCTCATTTGCCTAAGAATGTCACAAGGCATGCTAGGCGCAGAAAATCTTCGCCTTCCCCTCTCACAGTCAGTCATAGGGGAAAGTCAAGGCCCTCTCAGTCACTAGCCATGTCACGCCTTTGTCAAGACAGAAGCACCCCCACCCGCTCCTTCTCTGTGATCCTGCGCTACCATGCTCAGGTTTTGGCCTTACCTGGGAGCCAGAGGTGCACCCGGTGAGGGCTTGCCCGGTATGAGCGTTTGGGAGCGTTTGGGACTTGAGTGGACTTACGACTGGAAGTTCTGTCCATTCGAAGCAGCCAACCTTCCTGCTGCAGACAGGGGCTGTTCCCTTGGTTTTCTTTCACCTTGCTCTCGGATAAATGTGGTTGTATGCTGCAGTTGCCTGCGATGACTACAAGGTGGCGCTGCTTTCAGGTAAGAGCACAAATATGCAGAAAATGTTGGGGACTTTTGCCACATTTATCGGTGGTGGGTCTCGCACATTTTTTCCAGGGGAGAAATATTGACCTGAAACACTTTTTACTGCAGAGATGCTGCAGTTCTAAAGGCTGGTCGGGCAGAAGGGCTTAGCCGTTTCATTGCCTGCCCCCCTGCAGCCCATTTATTACCAGCAGTTGTGAGTGGTGACTGCTGTTTTTAAAATATAAACATTTCAGAACATAGAAAGTCGCAGACGGGGCTTTTGGGATGCCTGCCTAAGTCTTTGTTTATTATTTATCTAATAGCTGAGTAATCTGGTCAAGATATTTATCTTTTTTTTAACATATTGCCTTAGAATAGCTACTGCTTGCTTAATGTATAAATAGTAGCACTGCGTTGGACGGGAATCCAACCCGGGTCACCTGCTTGGAAGGCAGCTATGCTCACCACTATACCACCAACGCTCCGTGGCATTTGTTTTTTTTAAGCTCTAGACATCACAAACCTGAGTTCAATGACTATATTGCACCAGTATCAGAGGTATTTTTGGTTTACAGACCAACATGAAAATCAGGAACAAAGTTCTTGCAACTGCTAAGGAACTGGAGATTGAAACCAATGCAAAAGCTGCGCAGAAAAGGAGAAAGGGAAAGCAGCAGTTCAAATCATTGAAATAAGCATATATTGGCAGCAAGGGAAAAACAGCAGGGTAGAGAAAGAAAACAGCTCCACGAAATTCACAGGAGATTGATAATAGCAGGACAAAAAAAGGGAATAATAATGTTCCAAGCAGGCTCAGAAAGAAGTGCGAGGGTCCCATCTTTCGTTAATAGTCATAACTGTGCATCATTTCCTTTGAAGTGTAGGGTTGATTCTCTGACCATCTGTCTCCCTGACTTTGAGCAGAGACCGATAGTTGAGCACTCTCTTCCCACAAAAAGCTGGCACAAGCCTGCTGTTTTCCGCTCTGGCAGCGTGGAAACGAGAGAGTGGTCCTCACAAGAAAAAAAATCAATCCATGCTAGCAGAGGATGGTTTCGATCCATCGACCTCTGGGTTATGGGTCCAGCACACTTCCGCTGCGCCACTCTGCTTCCTGTTCAAAAAGCTGTGGTTATGCACATCAGGAGCCTTCAGAGGAGTGGCATGGGATCGCTGGAGCTATTCTGGCAGGGCTCTCACCTCATTTGCCTAAGAATGTCAAAAGGCATGCTGGGTGCAGAAAATCTTTGCCTTCCCCTCTCAAGTCAGTCATAGGGGAAAGTCAAGGCCCTCTCAGTCACTAGCCATGTCACGCCTTTGTGAAGACAGAAGCACCCCCACCCGCTCCTTCTCTGTGATCCTGCGCTACCATGCTCAGGTTTTGGCCTTACCTGGGAGCCAGAGATGCACCCGGTGAGGGCTTGCCCGGTATGAGCGTTCGGGACTTGAGTGGACTTACGACTGGAAGTTCTGTCCATTCGAAGCAGCCAACCTTCCTGCTGCAGACAGGGGCTGTTCCCTTGGTTTTCTTTCACCTTGCTCTCGGATAAATGTGGTTGTATGCTGCAGTTGCCTGCGATGACTACAAGGTGGCGCTGCTTTCAGGTAAGAGCACAAATATGCAGAAAATGTTGGGGACTTTTGCCACATTTATCGGTGGTGGGTCTCGCACATTTTTTCCAGGGGAGAAATATTGACCTGAAACACTTTTTACTGCAGAGATGCTGCAGTTCTAAAGGCTGGTCGGGCAGAAGGGCTTAGCCGTTTCATTGCCTGCCCCCCTGCAGCCCATTTATTACCAGCAGTTGTGAGTGGTGACTGCTGTTTGTAAAATATAAACATTTCAGGACATAGAAAGTCGCAGACGGGGCTTTTGGGATGCCTGCCTATGTCTTTGTTTATTATTTATCTAATAGCTGAGTAATCTGGTCAAGATATTTCTCTTTTTTTTAACATATTGCGTTAGAATAGCTACTGCTTGCTTAATGTATAAATATTAGCACTGCGTTGGCTGGGAATCGAACCCGGGTCAACTCCTTGGAAGGCAGCTATGCTCACCACTATACCACCAACGATCCGTGGCATATGGTTTTATTAAGCTCTAGACATCACAACCCTGAGTTCAATGACTATATTGCACAAGTATCAGAGGTATTTTTGGTTTACAGACCAACATAAAAATCAGGAAAAAAATTCTTGCAACTGCTAAGGAACTGGAGATTGAAACCAATGCAAAAGCTGCGCAGAAAAGGAGAAAGGGAAAGCAGCAGTTCAAATCATTGAAATAAGCATATATTGGCAGCAAGGGAAAAACAGCAGGGTAGAATAAGAAAACAGCTCCACGAAATTCACAGGAGATTGATAATAGCAGGACAAAAAAAGGGAATAATAACGTTCCAAGCAGGCTCAGAAAGAAGTGCAAGGGTCCCATCTTTCGTTAATGGTCATAACTGTGCATCATTTCCTTTGAAGTGTAGGGTTGATTCTCTGACCATGTGTCTCCCTGACTTTGAGCAGAGACCGATAGTTGAGCACTCTCTTCCCACAAAAAGCTGGCACAAGCCTGCTGTTTTCCGCTCTGGCAGCGTGGAAACGAGAGAGTAGACCTCACAAGAAAAAAATCAATCCATGTTTGCATTGATGGTTTCGATCCATCGACCTCTGGGTAATGGGCCCAGCACGCTTCCGCTGCGCCACTCTGCTTCCTATAAAAATAGCTGTGGTAATGCAGATCAGGAGCCTTCAGAGAAGTGGCATGGGATAGCTGGAGCTATTCTGGCAGGGCTCTCACCTCATTTGCCTAAGAATATCACAAGGCATGCTGGGTGCAGAAAATCTTCGCCTCCACCTCTCACAGTCAGTCATAGGGGAAAGTCAAGGCCCTTCAGTCATTAGCCATGTCACGCCTTTGTCAAGACAGAAGCACCCCCACCCGCTCCTTCTCTGTGATCCTGCGCTACCATGCTCAGGTTTTGGCCTTACCTGGGAGCCAGAGGTGCACCCGGTGAGGGTTTTCCCGGTATGAGCGTTTGGGAGCGTTCGGGACGTGAGTGGACTTAGGACTGGAAGTTCTGTCCATTCGAAGCAGCCAACCTTCCTGCTGCAGACAGGGGCTGTTTCCTTGGGTTTCTTTCACCTTGCTCTCGGATAAATTTGGTTGTATTCTGCAGTTGCCTGCGATGACTACAAGGTGGCGCTGCTTTCAGGTAAGAGCACAAATATGCAGATAATGGTGGGGACTTTTGCCACATTTATCGGTGGTGGGTCTCGCACATTTTTTCCAGGAGAGAGATATTGACCTGAAACACTTTTTACTGCAGAGATGCTGCAGTTCTAAAGGCTGGTCGGGCAGAAGGGCTTAGCCGTTTCATTGCCTGCCCCCCTGCAGCCCATTTATTACCAGCAGTTGTGAGTGGTGACTGCTGTTTGTAAAATATAAAAATTTCAGGACATAGAAAGTCGCAGACTGGGATTTTTGTGATGCCTGCCTATGTCTTTGTTTATTATTTATCTAATAGCTGAGTAATCTGGTCAAGATATTTCTCTTTTTTTTCAACATATTGCGTTAGAATAGCTACTGCTTGCTTAATGTATAAATATTAGCACTGCGTTGGCCGGGAATCGAACCCGGGTCAACTGCTTGGAAGGCAGCTATGCTCACCACTATACCACCAACGCTCCGTTGCATAGGTTTTTTTTAAGCTCTAGACATCACAACCCTGAGTTCAATGACTATATTGCACAAGTATCAGAGGTATTTTTGGTTTACAGACCAACATGAAAATCAGGAAAAAAATTCTTGCAACTGCTAAGGAACTGGAGATTGAAACCAATGCAAAAGCTGCGCAGAAAAGGAGAAAGGGAAAGCAGCAGTTCAAATCATTGAAATAAGCATATATTGGCAGCAAGGGAAAAACAGCAGGGTAGAGAAAGAAAACAGCTCCACGAAATTCACAGGAGATTGATAATAGCAGGACAAAAAAAGGGAATAATAACGTTCCAAGCAGGCTCAGAAAGAAGTGCGAGGGTCCCATCATTTGTTAATGGTCTTAACTGTGCATCATTTCCTTTGAAGTGTAGGGTTGATTCTCTGACCATGTGTCTCCCTGACTTTGAGCAGAGACCGATAGTTGAGCACTCTCTTCCCATAAAAAGCTGGCACAAGCCTGCTGTTTTCCGCTCTGGCAGCGTGGAAACGAGAGAGTGGTCCTCACAAGAAAAAAATCTATCCATGCTTGCAGAGGACAGTTTCGACCCATGAACTTCTGGGTTATGGGCCCAGCACGCTTCCGCTGCGCCACTCTGCTTCCTGTTCAAAATGCTGTGGTTATGCAGATCAGGAGCCTTCAGAGAAGTGGCATGGGATAGCTGGAGCTATTCTGGCAGGGCTCTCACCTCATTTGCCTAAGAATGTCACAAGGCATGCTGGGTGCAGAAAATCTTCGCCTCCCCCTCACACAGTAACTCATAGGGGAAAGTCAAGGCCCTCTCAGTCACTAGCCATGTCACGCCTTTGTCAAGACAGAAGCACCCCCACCCGCTCCTTCTCTGTGATCCTGCGCTACCATGCTCAGGTTTTGGCCTTACCTGGGAGCCAGAGGTGCACCCGGTGAGGGCTTGCCTGGTATGAGCGTTTGGGAGCGTTCTGGACGTGAGTGGACTTAAGACTGGAAGTTCTGTCCATTCGAAGCAGCCAACCTTCCTGCTGCAGACAGGGGCTGTTCCCTTGGGTTTCTTTCACCTTGCTCTCTCATAAATTTGGTTGTATTCTGCAGTTGCCTGTGATGACTACAAGGTGGCGCTGCTTTCAGGTAAGAGCACAAATATGCAGAAAATGTTGGGGACTTTTGCCACATTTATTGGTGGTTGGTCTCGCACATTTTTTCCAGGGGAGAGATATTGACCTGAAACACTTTTTACTGCAGAGATGCTGCAGGTCTAAAGGCTGGTCGGGCAGAAGGGCTTAGCCGTTTCATTGCCTGCCCCCCTGCAGCCCATTTATTACCAGCAGTTGTGAGTGGTGACTGCTGTTTGTAAAATATAAAAATTTCAGGACATAGAAAGTCGCAGACCGGGATTTTTGTGATGCCTCCCTATGTCTTTGTTTATTATTTATCTAATAGCTGTGTAATCTGGTCAAGATATTTCTCTGTTTTTTAACATATTGCGTTAGAATAGCTACTGCTTGCTTAATGTATAAACATTGGCACTGCGTTGGTCGGGAATCGAACCCGGGTCAACTGCTTGGAAGGCAGCTATGCTCACCACTATACCACCAACGCTCCGTTGCATATGGTTTTTTTAAGCTCAAGACATCACAACCCTGAGTTCAATGACTATATTGCACAAGTATCAGAGGTATTTTTGGTTTACAGACCAACATGAAAATCAGGAAAAAAATTCTTGCAACTGCTAAGGAACTGGAGATTGAAACCAATGCAAAAGCTGCGCAGAAAAGGAGAAAGGGAATGCAGCAGTTCAAATCATTGAAATAAGCATATATTGGCAGCAAGGGAAAAACAGCAGGGTAGAGAAAGAAAACAGCTCCACGAAATTCACAGGAGATTGATAATAGCAGGACAAAAAAAGGGAATAATAACGTTCCAAGCAGGCTGAGAAAGAAGTGCGAGGGTCCCATCTTTCGTTAATGGTCATAACTGTGCATGATTTCCTTTGAAGTGTAGGGTTGATTCTCTGACCATGTGTCTCCCTGACTTTGAGCAGAGACCGATAGTTGAGCACTCTCTTCCCACAAAAAGCTGGCACAAGCCTGCTGTTTTCCGCTCTGGCAGCGTGGAAACGAGAGAGTAGTCCTCACAAGAAAAAAATCAATCCATGCTTGCAGAGGATGGTTTAGATCCATTGACCTGTGGGTTATGGGCCCAGCACGCTTCCGCTGCGCTACTCTGCTTCCTGTTAAAAATGTTTTGGTTATGCAGATCAGGAGCCTTCAGAGAAGTGGCATGGGATAGCTGGAGCTATTCTGGCAGGGCTCTCACCTCATTTGCCTAAGAATGTCACAAGGCATGCTGGGTGCAGAAAATCTTCGCCTCCCCCTCTCACAGTCAGTCATAGGGGAAAGTCAAGGCCCTCTCAGTCACTAGCCATGTCACGCCTTTCTCAAGACAGAAGCACCCCCACCCGCTCCTTCTCTGTGATCCTGCGCTACCATGCTCAGGTTTTGGCCTTACCTGGGAGCCAGAGGTGCACCCGGTGAGGGCTTGCCCGGTATGAGCGTTCGGGACGTGAGTGGACTTAGGACTGGAAGTTCTGTCCATTCGAAGCAGCCAACCTTCCTGCTGCAGACAGTGGCTGTTCCCTTGGGTTTCTTTCACCTTTCTCTCGGATAAATTTGGTTGTATGCTGCAGTTGCCTGCGATGACTACAAGGTGGCGCTGCTTTCAGGTAAGAGCACAAATATGCAGAAAATGTTGGGGACTTTTGCCACATTTATCGGTGGTGGGTCTCGCACATTTTTTCCAGGGGAGAGATATTGACCTGAAACACTTTTTACTGCAGAGATGCTGCAGTTCTAAAGGCTGATCGGGCAGAAGGGCTTAGCCGTTTCATTGCCTGCCCCCCTGCAGCCCATTTATTACCAGCAGTTGTGAGTGGTGACTGCTGTTTGTAAAATATAAAAATTTCAGGACATAGAAAGTCGCAGACGGGGCTTTTGGGATGCCTGCCTATGTCTTTGTTTATTATTTATCTAATAGCTGAGTAATCTGGTCAAGATATTTCTCTTTTTTTTAACATATTGCGTTAGAATAGCTACTGCTTTCTTAATGTATAAATATTAGCACTGCGTTGGCCGGGAATCGAGCCCGGGTTAACTGCTTGGAAGGCAGCTATGCTCACCACTATACCACCAACGCTCCGTGGTATATGTTTTTTTTAAGCTCTAGACATCACAACCCTGAGTTCAATGACTATATTGCACCAGTATCAGAGGTATTTTTGGTTTACAGACCAACATGAAAATCAGGAAAAAAATTCTTGCAACTGCTAAGGAACTGGAGATTGAAACCAATGCAAAAGCTGCGCAGAAAAGGAGAAAGGGAATGCAGCAGTTCAAATCATTGAAATAAGCATATATTGGCAGCAAGAGAAAAACAGCAGGGTAGAGAAAGAAAACAGCTCCACGAAATTCACAGGAGATTGATAATAGCAGGACAAAAAAAGGGAATAATAACGTTCCAAGCAGGCTGAGAAAGAAGTGCGAGGGTCCCATCTTTCGTTAATGGTCATAACTGTGCATGATTTCCTTTGAAGTGTAGGGTTGATTCTCTGACCATGTGTCTCCCTGACTTTGAGCAGAGACCGATAGTTGAGCAGTCTCTTCCCACAAAAAGCTGGCACAAGCCTGCTATTTTCCGCTCTGGCAGCGTGGAAACGAGAGAGTGGTCCTCACAAGAAAAAAAAACAATCCATGCTAGCAGAGGATGGTTTCGATCCATCGACCTCTGGGTTATGGGCCCAGCACGCTTCCGCTGCGCCACTCTGCTTCCTGCTCAAAATGCTGTGGTTATGCAGATCAGGAGCCTTCAGAGGAGTGGCATGGGATCGCTGGACCTATTCTGGCAGGGCTCTCACCTCATTTGCCTAAGAATGTCACAAGGCATGCTGGGTGCAGAAAATCTTCGCCTTCCCCTCTCACAGTCAGTCATAGGGGAAAGTCAAGGCCCTCTCAGTCACTAGCCATGTCACGCCTTTGTCAAGACAGAAGCACCCCCACCCGCTCCTTCTCTGTGATCCTGCGCTACCATGCTCAGGTTTTGGCCTTACCTGGGAGCCAGAGGTGCACCCGGTGAGGGCTTGCCCGGTATGAGCGTTTGGGAGCGTTCGGGATGTGAGTGGACTTAGGACTGGAAGTTCTGTCCATTCGAAGCAGCCAACCTTCCTGCTGCAGACAGGGGCTGTTCCCTTGGGTTTCTTTCGCCTTGCTCTTGGATAAATTTGGTTGTATGCTGCAGTTGCCTACGATGACTACAAGGTGGCGCTGCTTTCAGGTAAGAGCACAAATATGCAGAAAATGTTGGGGACTTTTGCCACATTTATCGGTGGTGGGTCTCGCACATTTTTTCCAGGGGAGAGATATTGACCTGAAACACTTTTTACTGCAGAGATGCTGCAGTTCTAAAGGCTGGTCGGTCAGAAGGGCCTAGGCGTTTCATTGCCTGCCCCCCTGCAGCCCATTTATTACCAGCAGTTGTGAGTGGTGACTGCTGTTTGTAAAATATAAAAATTTCAGGACATAAAAAGTCGCAGACGGGGCTTTTGGGATGCCTGCCTATGTCTTTGTTTATTATTTATCTAATAGCTGAGTAATCTGGTCAAGATATTTCTCTTTTTTTTAACATATTGTGTTAGAATAGCTACTGCTTTCTTAATGTATAAATATTAGCACTGCGTTGGCCGGGAATCGAGCCCGGGTCAACTTCTTGGAAGGCAGCTATGCTCACCACTATACCACCAACGCTCTGTGGCATGTTTTTTTTAAGCTCTAGACATCACAACCCTGAGTTCAATGACTATATTGCACCAGTATCAGAGGTATTTTTGGTTTACAGACCAACATGAAAATCAGGAAAAAAGTTCTTGCAAATGCTAAGGAACTGGAGATTGAAACCAATGCAAAAGCTGCGCAGAAAAGGAGAAAGGGAAAGCAGCAGTTCAAATCATTGAAATAAGCATATATTGGCAGCAAGGGAAAAACAGCTGGGTAGAGAAAGAAAACAACTCCACGAAATTCACAGGAGATTGATAATAGCAGGACAAAAAAAGGGAATAATAGCGTTCCAAGCAGGCTCAGAAAGAAGTGCGAGGGTCCCATCTTTCGTTAATGGTCATAACTGTGCATCATTTCCTTTGAAGTGTAGGGTTGATTCTCTGACCATCTGTCTCCCTGACTTTGAGCAGAGACCGATAGTTGAGCAGTCTCTTCCCACAAAAAGCTGGCACAAGCCTGCTGTTTTCTGCTCTGGCAGCGTGGAAACGAGAGAGTGGTCCTCACAAGAAAAAAAATCAATCCATGCTAGCAGAGGATGGTTTCGATCCATTGACCTCTGGGTTATGGGCCCAGCATGCTTCCGCTGCGCCACTCTGCTTCCTGTTCAAAATGCTGTGGTTATGCAGATCAGGAGCCTTCAGAGGAGTGGCATGGGATCGCTGGAGCTATTCTGGCAGGGCTCTCACCTCATTTGCCTAAGAATGTCACAAGGCATGCTGGGTGCAGAAAATCTTCGCCTTCCCCTCTCACAGTCAGTCATAGGGGAAAGTCAAGTCCCTCTCAGTCACTAGCCATGTCACGCCTTTGTCAAGACAGAAGCACCCCCACCCGCTCCTTCTCTGTGATCCTGCGCTACCATGCTCAGGTTTTGGCCTTACCTGGGAGCCAGAGGTGCACCCAGTGAGGGCTTGCCCGGTATGAGCGTTTGGGAGCGTTCGGGACGTGAGTGGACTTAGGACTGGAAGTTCTGTCCATTCGAAGCAGCCAACCTTCCTGCTGCAGACAGGGGCTGTTCCCTTGGGTTTCTTTCACCTTGCTCTCGGATAAATTTGGTTGTATGCTGCAGTTGCCTGCAATGATTACAAGGTGGCGCTGCTTTCAGGTAAGAGCACAAATATGCAGAAAATGTTGGGGACTTTTGCCACATTTATCGGTGGTGGGTCTCGCACATTTTTTCCAGGGGAGAGATATTGACCTGAAACACTTTTTACTGCAGAGATGCTGCAGTTCTAAAGGCTGGTCGGACTGAAGGGCTTAGCCGTTTCATTGCCTGCCCCCCTGCAGCCCATTTATTACCAGCAGTTGTGAGTGGTGACTGCTGTTTGTAAAATATAAAAATTTCAGGACATAGAAAGTCGCAGACGGGGCTTTTGGGATGCCTGCCTATGTCTTTGTTTATTATTTATCTAATAGCTGAGTAATCTGGTCAAGATATTTCTCTTTTTTTTAACATATTGCGTTAGAATAGCTACTGCTTTCTTAATGTATAAATATTAGCACTGCGTTGGCCGGGAATCGAACCCGGGTTAAATGCTTGGAAGGCAGCTATGCTCACCACTATACCACCAACGCTCCATGGCATATGTTTTTTTTAAGCTCTAGACATCACAACCCTGAGTTCAATGACTATATTGCACCAGTATCAGAGGTATTTTTGGTTTACAGACCAACATGAAAATCAGGAAAAAAGTTCTTGCATCTGCTAAGGAACTGGAGATTGAAACCAATGCAAATGCTGCGCAGAAAAGGAGAAAGGGAAAGCAGCAGTTCAAATCATTGAAATAAGCATATATTGGCAGCAAGGGAAAAACAGCAGGGTAGAGAAAGAAAACAGCTCCACGAAATTCACAGGAGATTGATAATAGCAGGACAAAAAAAGGGAATAATAGCGTTCCAAGCAGGCTCAGAAAGAAGTGCGAGGGTCCCATCTTTCGTTAATGGTCATAACTGTGCATCATTTCCTTTGAAGTGTAGGGTTGATTCTCTGACCATCTGTCTCCCTGACTTTGAGCAGAGACCGATAGTTGAGCAGTCTCTTCCCACAAAAAGCTGGCACAAGCCTGCTGTTTTCCGCACTGAGTCGTGGAAACGAGAGAGTGGTCCTCACAAGAAAAAAAATCAATCCATGCTAGCAGAGGATGGTTTCGATCCATCGACCTCTGGGTTATGGGCCCAGCACACTTCCGCTGCACCACTCTGCTTCCTGTTCAAAATGCTGTGGTTATGCAGATCAGGAGCCTTCAGAGGAGTGGCATGGGATCGCTGGAGCTATTCTGGCAGGGCTCTCACCTCATTTGCCTAAGAATGTAACAAGGCGTGGTGGGTGCAGAAAATCTTCGCCTTCCCCTCTCACAGTCAGTCATAGGGGAAAGTCAAGTCCCTCTCAGTCACTAGCCATGTCACGTCTTTGTCAAGACAGAAGCACCCCCACCCGCTCCTTCTCTGTGATCCTGCGCTACCATGCTCAGGTTTTGGCCTTACCTGGGAGCCAGAGGTGCACCCGGTGAGGGCTTGCCCGGTATGAGCGTTCGGGACGTGAGTGGACTTAGGACTGGAAGTTCTGTCCATTCGAAGCAGCCAACCTTCCTGCTGCAGACAGGGGCTGTTCCCTTGGGTTTCTTTCACCTTGCTCTCGGATAAATTTGGTTGTATGCTGCAGTTGCCTGCGATGACTACAAGGTGGCGCTGCTTTCAGGTAAGAGCACAAATATGCAGAAAATGTTGGGGACTTTTGCCACATTTATCGGTGGTGGGTCTCGCACATTTTTTCCAGGGGAGAGATATTGACCTGAAACACTTTTTACTGCAGAGATGCTGCAGTTCTAAAGGCTGGTCGGGCAGAAGGGCTTAGCCGTTTCATTGCCTGCCCCCCTGCAGCCCATTTATTACCAGCAGTTGTGAGTGGTGACTGCTGTTTGTAAAATATAAAAATTTCAGGACATAGAAAGTCGCAGACGGGGCTTTTGGGATGCCTGCCTATGTCTTTGTTTATTATTTATCTAATAGCTGAGTAATCTGGTCAAGATATTTCTCTTTTTTTTAACATATTGCGTTAGAATAGCTACTGCTTTCTTAATGTATAAATATTAGCACTGCGTTGGCCGGGAATCGAGCCCGGGTTAACTGCTTGGAAGGCAGCTATGCTCACCACTATACCACCAACGCTCCGTGGTATATGTTTTTTTTAAGCTCTAGACATCACAACCCTGAGTTCAATGACTATATTGCACCAGTATCAGAGGTATTTTTGGTTTACAGACCAACATGAAAATCAGGAAAAAAGTTCTTGCAACTTGTAAGGAACTGGAGATTGAAACCAATGCAAAAGCTGCGCAGAAAAGGAGAAAGGGAAAGCAGCAGTTCAAATCATTGAAATAAGCATATATTGGCAGCAAAGGAAAAACAGCAGGGTAGAGAAATAAAACAGCTCCCGAAATTCACAGGAGATTGATAATAGCAGGACAAAAAAAGGGAATAATAGCGTTCCAAGCAGGCTCAGAAAGAAGTGCGAGGGTCCCATCTTTCGTTAATGGTCATAACTGTGCATCATTTCCTTTGAAGTGTAGGGTTGATTCTCTGACCATCTGTCTCCCTGACTTTGAGCAGAGACCGATAGTTGAGCAGTCTCTTCCCACAAAAAGCTGGCACAAGCCTGCTATTTTCCGCTGTGGCAGCGTGGAAACGAGAGAGTGGTCCTCACAAGAAAAAAAAACAATCCATGCTAGCAGAGGATGGTTTCGATCCATCGACCTCTGGGTTATGGGCCCAGCACGCTTCCGCTGCGCCACTCTGCTTCCTGCTCAAAATGGTGTGGTTATGCAGATCAGGAGCCTTCAGAGGAGTGGCATGGGATCGCTGGACCTATTCTGGCAGGGCTCTCACCTCATTTGCCTAAGAATGTCACAAGGCATGCTGGGTGCAGAAAATCTTCGCCTTCCCCTCTCACAGTCAGTCATAGGGGAAAGTCAAGGCCCTCTCAGTCACTAGCCATGTCACGCCTTTGTCAAGACAGAAGCACCCCCACCCGCTCCTTCTCTGTGATCCTGCGCTACCATGCTCAGGTTTTGGCCTTACCTGGGAGCCAGAGGTGCACCCGGTGAGGGCTTGCCCGGTATGAGCGTTTGGGAGCGTTCGGGATGTGAGTGGACTTAGGACTGGAAGTTCTGTCCATTCGAAGCAGCCAACCTTCCTGCTGCAGACAGGGGCTGTTCCCTTGGGTTTCTTTCGCCTTGCTCTTGGATAAATTTGGTTGTATGCTGCAGTTGCCTACGATGACTACAAGGTGGCGCTGCTTTCAGGTAAGAGCACAAATATGCAGAAAATGTTGGGGACTTTTGCCACATTTATCGGTGGTGGGTCTCGCACATTTTTTCCAGGGGAGAGATATTGACCTGAAACACTTTTTACTGCAGAGATGCTGCAGTTCTAAAGGCTGGTCGGTCAGAAGGGCCTAGGCGTTTCATTGCCTGCCCCCCTGCAGCCCATTTATTACCAGCAGTTGTGAGTGGTGACTGCTGTTTGTAAAATATAAAAATTTCAGGACATAAAAAGTCGCAGACGGGGCTTTTGGGATGCCTGCCTATGTCTTTGTTTATTATTTATCTAATAGCTGAGTAATCTGGTCAAGATATTTCTCTTTTTTTTAACATATTGTGTTAGAATAGCTACTGCTTTCTTAATGTATAAATATTAGCACTGCGTTGGCCGGGAATCGAGCCCGGGTCAACTTCTTGGAAGGCAGCTATGCTCACCACTATACCACCAACGCTCTGTGGCATGTTTTTTTTAAGCTCTAGACATCACAACCCTGAGTTCAATGACTATATTGCACCAGTATCAGAGGTATTTTTGGTTTACAGACCAACATGAAAATCAGGAAAAAAGTTCTTGCAAATGCTAAGGAACTGGAGATTGAAACCAATGCAAAAGCTGCGCAGAAAAGGAGAAAGGGAAAGCAGCAGTTCAAATCATTGAAATAAGCATATATTGGCAGCAAGGGAAAAACAGCTGGGTAGAGAAAGAAAACAACTCCACGAAATTCACAGGAGATTGATAATAGCAGGACAAAAAAAGGGAATAATAGCGTTCCAAGCAGGCTCAGAAAGAAGTGCGAGGGTCCCATCTTTCGTTAATGGTCATAACTGTGCATCATTTCCTTTGAAGTGTAGGGTTGATTCTCTGACCATCTGTCTCCCTGACTTTGAGCAGAGACCGATAGTTGAGCAGTCTCTTCCCACAAAAAGCTGGCACAAGCCTGCTGTTTTCTGCTCTGGCAGCGTGGAAACGAGAGAGTGGTCCTCACAAGAAAAAAAATCAATCCATGCTAGCAGAGGATGGTTTCGATCCATTGACCTCTGGGTTATGGGCCCAGCATGCTTCCGCTGCGCCACTCTGCTTCCTGTTCAAAATGCTGTGGTTATGCAGATCAGGAGCCTTCAGAGGAGTGGCATGGGATCGCTGGAGCTATTCTGGCAGGGCTCTCACCTCATTTGCCTAAGAATGTCACAAGGCATGCTGGGTGCAGAAAATCTTCGCCTTCCCCTCTCACAGTCAGTCATAGGGGAAAGTCAAGTCCCTCTCAGTCACTAGCCATGTCACGCCTTTGTCAAGACAGAAGCACCCCCACCCGCTCCTTCTCTGTGATCCTGCGCTACCATGCTCAGGTTTTGGCCTTACCTGGGAGCCAGAGGTGCACCCAGTGAGGGCTTGCCCGGTATGAGCGTTTGGGAGCGTTCGGGACGTGAGTGGACTTAGGACTGGAAGTTCTGTCCATTCGAAGCAGCCAACCTTCCTGCTGCAGACAGGGGCTGTTCCCTTGGGTTTCTTTCACCTTGCTCTCGGATAAATTTGGTTGTATGCTGCAGTTGCCTGCAATGATTACAAGGTGGCGCTGCTTTCAGGTAAGAGCACAAATATGCAGAAAATGTTGGGGACTTTTGCCACATTTATCGGTGGTGGGTCTCGCACATTTTTTCCAGGGGAGAGATATTGACCTGAAACACATTTTACTGCAGAGATGCTGCAGTTCTAAAGGCTGGTCGGGCTGAAGGGCTTAGCCGTTTCATTGCCTGCCCCCCTGCAGCCCATTTATTACCAGCAGTTGTGAGTGGTGACTGCTGTTTGTAAAATATAAAAATTTCAGGACATAGAAAGTCGCAGACGGGGCTTTTGGGATGCCTGCCTATGTCTTTGTTTATTATTTATCTAATAGCTGAGTAATCTGGTCAAGATATTTCTCTTTTTTTTAACATATTGCGTTAGAATAGCTACTGCTTTCTTAATGTATAAATATTAGCACTGCGTTGGCCGGGAATCGAACCCGGGTTAAATGCTTGGAAGGCAGCTATGCTCACCACTATACCACCAACGCTCCATGGCATATGTTTTTTTTAAGCTCTAGACATCACAACCCTGAGTTCAATGACTATATTGCACCAGTATCAGAGGTATTTTTGGATTACAGACCAACATGAAAATCAGGAAAAAAGTTCTTGCAACTGCTAAGGAACTGGAGATTGAAACCAATGCAAATGCTGCGCAGAAAAGGAGAAAGGGAAAGCAGCAGTTCAAATCATTGAAATAAGCATATATTGGCAGCAAGGGAAAAACAGCAGGGTAGAGAAAGAAAACAGCTCCACGAAATTCACAGGAGATTGATAATAGCAGGACAAAAAAAGGGAATAATAGCGTTCCAAGCAGGCTCAGAAAGAAGTGCGAGGGTCCCATCTTTCGTTAATGGTCATAACTGTGCATCATTTCCTTTGAAGTGTAGGGTTGATTCTCTGACCATCTGTCTCCCTGACTTTGAGCAGAGACCGATAGTTGAGCAGTCTCTTCCCACAAAAAGCTGGCACAAGCCTGCTGTTTTCCGCTCTGGCAGCGTGGAAACGAGAGAGTGGTCCTCACAAGAAAAAAAATCAATCCATGCTAGCAGAGGATGGTTTCGATCCATCGACCTCTGGGTTATGGGCCCAGCACACTTCCGCTGCACCACTCTGCTTCCTGTTCAAAATGCTGTGGTTATGCAGATCAGGAGCCTTCAGAGGAGTGGCATGGGATCGCTGGAGCTATTCTGGCAGGGCTCTCACCTCATTTGCCTAAGAATGTAACAAGGCGTGGTGGGTGCAGAAAATCTTCGCCTTCCCCTCTCACAGTCAGTCATAGGGGAAAGTCAAGTCCCTCTCAGTCACTAGCCATGTCACGCCTTTGTCAAGACAGAAGCACCCCCACCCGCTCCTTCTCTGTGATCCTGCGCTACCATGCTCAGGTTTTGGCCTTACCTGGGAGCCAGAGGTGCACCCGGTGAGGGCTTGCCCGGTATGAGCGTTCGGGACGTGAGTGGACTTAGGACTGGAAGTTCTGTCCATTCGAAGCAGCCAACCTTCCTGCTGCAGACAGGGGCTGTTCCCTTGGGTTTCTTTCACCTTGCTCTCGGATAAATTTGGTTGTATGCTGCAGTTGCCTGCGATGACTACAAGGTGGCGCTGCTTTCAGGTAAGAGCACAAATATGCAGAAAATGTTGGGGACTTTTGCCACATTTATCGGTGGTGGGTCTCGCACATTTTTTCCAGGGGAGAGATATTGACCTGAAACACTTTTTACTGCAGAGATGCTGCAGTTCTAAAGGCTGGTCGGGCAGAAGGGCTTAGCCGTTTCATTGCCTGCCCCCCTGCAGCCCATTTATTACCAGCAGTTGTGAGTGGTGACTGCTGTTTGTAAAATATAAAAATTTCAGGACATAGAAAGTCGCAGACGGGGCTTTTGGGATGCCTGCCTCTGTCTTTGTTTATTATTTATCTAATAGCTGAGTAATCTGGTCAAGATATTTCTCTTTTTTTTAACATATTGCGATAGAATAGCTACTGCTTTCTTAATGTATAAATATTAGCACTGCGTTGTCCGGGAATCAAACCCGGGTCAACTGCTTGGAAGGCAGCTATGCTCACCACTATACCACCAACGCTCCATGGCATATGTTTTTTTTAAGCTCTAGACATCACAACCCTGAGTTCAATGACTATATTGCACCAGTATCAGAGGTATTTTTGGTTTACAGACCAACATGAAAATCAGGAAAAAAGTTCTTGCAACTGCTAAGGAACTGGAGATTGAAACCAATGCAAAAGCTGCGCAGAAAAGGAGAAAGTGAAAGCAGCAGTTCAAATCATTGAAATAAGCATATATTGGCAGCAAGGGAAAAACAGCAGGGTAGAGAAAGAAAACAGCTCCACGAAATTCACAGGAGATTGATAATAGCAGGACAAAAAAAGGGAATAATAGCGTTCCAAGCAGGCTCAGAAAGAAGTGCGAGGGTCCCATCTTTCGTTAATGGTCATAACTGTGCATCATTTCCTTTGAAGTGGAGGGTTGATTCTCTGACCATCTGTCTCCCTGACTTTGAACAGAGACTGATAGTTGAGCAGTCTCTTCCCACAAAAAGCTGGCACAAGCCTGCTGTTTTGCGCTCTGGCAGCGTGGAAACGAGAGAGTGGTCCTCACAAGAAAAAAAAATCAATCCATGCTAGCAGAGGATGGTTTCAATCCATCGACCTCTGGGTTATGGGCCCAGCACACTTCCGCTGCGCCACTCTGCTTCCTGTTCAAAATGCTGTGGTTATGCAGATCAGGAGCCTTCAGAGGAGTGGCATGGGATCGCTGGAGCTATTCTGGCATGGCTCTCACCTCATTTGCCTAAGAATGTAACAAGGCGTGGTGGGTGCAGAAAATCTTCGCCTTCCCATCTCACAGTCAGTCATAGGGGAAAGTCAAGTCCCTCTCAGTCACTAGCCATGTCACGCCTTTGTCAAGACAGAAGCACCCCCACCCGCTCCTTCTCTGTGATCCTGCGCTACCATGCTCAGGTTTTGGCCTTACCTGGGAGCCAGAGGTGCACCCGGTGAGGGCTTGCCCGGTATGAGCGTTCGGGACGTGAGTGGACTTAGGACTGGAAGTTCTGTCCATTCGAAGCAGCCAACCTTCCTGCTGCAGACAGGGGCTGTTCCCTTGGGTTTCTTTCACCTTGCTCTCGGATAAATTTGGTTGTATGCTGCAGTTGCCTGCGATGACTACAAGGTGGCGCTGCTTTCAGGTAAGAGCACAAATATGCAGAAAATGTTGGGGACTTTTGCCACATTTATCGGTGGTGGGTCTCGCACATTTTTTCCAGGGGAGAGATATTGACCTGAAACACTTTTTACTGCAGAGATGCTGCAGTTCTAAAGGCTGGTCGGGCAGAAGGGCTTAGCCGTTTCATTGCCTGCCCCCCTGCAGCCCATTTATTACCAGCAGTTGTGAGTGGTGACTGCTGTTTGTAAAATATAAAAATTTCAGGACATAGAAAGTCGCAGACGGGGCTTTTGGGATGCCTGCCTCTGTCTTTGTTTATTATTTATCTAATAGCTGAGTAATCTGGTCAAGATATTTATCTTTTTTTTAACATATTGCGATAGAATAGCTACTGCTTTCTTAATGTATAAATATTAGCACTGCGTTGGCCGGGAATCGAACCCGGGTCAACTGCTTGGAAGGCAGCTATGCTCACCACTATACCACCAACGCTCCATGGCATATGTTTTTTTTAAGCTCTAGACATCACAACCCTGAGTTCAATGACTATATTGCACCAGTATCCGAGGTATTTTTGGTTTACAGACCAACATGAAAATCAGGAAAAAAGTTCTTGCAACTGCTAAGGAACTGGAGATTGAAACCAATGCAAAAGCTGCGCAGAAAAGGAGAAAGGGAAAGCAGCAGTTCAAATCATTGAAATAAGCATATATTGGCAGCAAGGGAAAAACAGCAGGGTAGAGAAAGAAAACAGCTCCACGAAATTCACAGGAGATTGATAATAGCAGGACAAAAAAAGGGAATAATAGCGTTCCAAGCAGGCTCAGAAAGAAGTGCGAGGGTCCCATCTTTCGTTAATGGTCATAACTGTGCATCATTTCCTTTGAAGTGTAGGGTTGATTCTCTGACCATCTGTCTCCCTGACTTTGAACAGAGACTGATAGTTGAGCAGTCTCTTCCCACAAAAAGCTGGCACAAGCCTGCTGTTTTGCGCTCTGGCAGCGTGGAAACGAGAGAGTGGTCCTCACAAGAAAAAAAAATCAATCCATGCTAGCAGAGGATGGTTTCGATCCATCGACCTCTGGGTTATGGGCCCAGCACACTTCCGCTGCGCCGCTCTGCTTCATGTTCAAAATGCTGTGGTTATGCAGATCAGGAGCCTTCAGAGGAGTGGCATGGGATCGCTGGAGCTATTCTGGCAGGGCTCTCACCTCATTTGCCCAAGAATGTCACAAGGCATGCTGGGTGCAGAAAATCTTCGCCTTCCCCTCTCACAGTCAGTCATAGGGGAAAGTCAAGGCCCTCTCAGTCACTAGCCATGTCACGCCTTTGTCAAGACAGAAGCACCCCCACCCGCTCCTTCTCTGTGATCCTGCGCTACCATGCTCAGGTTTTGGCCTTACCTGGGAGCCAGAGGTGCACCCGGTGAGGGCTTGCCCGGTATGAGCGTTTGGGAGCGTTCGGGATGTGAGTGGACTTAGGACTGGAAGTTCTGTCCATTCGAAGCAGCCAACCTTCCTGCTGCAGACAGGGGCTGTTCCCTTGGGTTTCTTTCACCTTGCTCTCGGATAAATTTGGTTGTATGCTGAAGTTGCCTGCGATGACTACAAGGTGGCGCTGCTTTCAGGTAAGAGCACAAATATGCAGAAAATGTTGGGGACTTTTGCCACATTTATCGGTGGTGGGTCTCGCACATTTTTTCCAGGGGAGAGATATTGACCTGAAACACTTTTTACTGCAGAGATGCTGCAGTTCTAAAGGCTGGTCGGGCAGAAGGGCTTAGCCGTTTCATTGCCTGCCCCCCTGCAGCCCATTTATTACCAGCAGTTGTGAGTGGTGACTGCTGTTTGTAAAATATAAAAATTTCAGGACATAGAAAGTCGCAGACGGGGCTTTTGGGATGCCTGCCTCTGTCTTTGTTTATTATTTATCTAATAGCTGAGTAATCTGGTCAAGATATTTCTCTTTTTTTTAACATATTGCGATAGAATAGCTACTGCTTTCTTAATGTATAAATATTAGCACTGCGTTGGCCGGGAATCGAACCCAAGTCAACTGCTTGGAAGGCAGCTATGCTCACCACTATACCACCAACGCTCCATGGCATATGTTTTTTTTAAGCTCTAGACATCACAACCCTGAGTTCAATGACTATATTGCACCAGTATCAGAGGTATTTTTGGTTTACAGACCAACATGAAAATCAGGAAAAAAGTTCTTGCAACTGCTAAGGAACTGGAGATTGAAACCAATGCAAAAGCTGCGCAGAAAAGGAGAAAGGGAAAGCAGCAGTTCAAATCATTGAAATAAGCATATATTGGCAGCAAGGGAAAAACAGCAGGGTAGAGAAAGAAAACAGCTCCACGAAATTCACAGGAGATTGATAATAGCAGGACAAAAAAAGGGAATAATAGCGTTCCAAGCAGGCTCAGAAAGAAGTGCGAGGGTCCCATCTTTCGTTAATGGTCATAACTGTGCATCATTTCCTTTGAAGTGTAGGGTTGATTCTCTGACCATCTGTCTCCCTGACTTTGAACAGAGACTGATAGTTGAGCAGTCTCTTCCCACAAAAAGCTGGCACAAGCCTGCTGTTTTGCGCTCTGGCAGCGTGGAAACGAGAGAGTGGTCCTCACAAGAAAAAAAAATCAATCCATGCTAGCAGAGGATGGTTTCGATCCATCGACCTCTGGGTTATGGGCCCAGCACACTTCTGCTGCGCCGCTCTGCTTCATGTTCAAAATGCTGTGGTTATGCAGATCAGGAGCCTTCAGAGGAGTGGCATGGGATCGCTGGAGCTATTCTGGCAGGGCTCTCACCTCATTTGCCCAAGAATGTCACAAGGCATGCTGGGTGCAGAAAATCTTCGCCTTCCCCTCTCACAGTCAGTCATAGGGGAAAGTCAAGGCCCTCTCAGTCACTAGCCATGTCACGCCTTTGTCAAGACAGAAGCACCCCCACCCGCTCCTTCTCTGTGATCCTGCGCTACCATGCTCAGGTTTTGGCCTTACCTGGGAGCCAGAGGTGCACCCGGTGAGGGCTTGCCCGGTATGAGCGTTTGGGAGCGTTCGGGATGTGAGTGGACTTAGGACTGGAAGTTCTGTCCATTCGAAGCAGCCAACCTTCCTGCTGCAGACAGGGGCTGTTCCCTTGGGTTTCTTTCACCTTGCTCTCGGATAAATTTGGTTGTATGCTGAAGTTGCCTGCGATGACTACAAGGTGGCGCTGCTTTCAGGTAAGAGCACAAATATGCAGAAAATGTTGGGGACTTTTGCCACATTTATCGGTGGTGGGTCTCGCACATTTTTTCCAGGGAGAGATATTGACCTGAAACACTTTTTACTGCAGAGATGCTGCAGTTCTAAAGGCTGGTCGGGCAGAAGGGCTTAGCCGTTTCATTGCCTGCCCCCCTGCAGCCCATTTATTACCAGCAGTTGTGAGTGGTGACTGCTGTTTGTAAAATATAAAAATTTCAGGACATAGAAAGTCGCAGACGGGGCTTTTGGGATGCCTGCCTCTGTCTTTGTTTATTATTTATCTAATAGCTGAGTAATCTGGTCAAGATATTTCTCTTTTTTTTAACATATTGCGATAGAATAGCTACTGCTTTCTTAATGTATAAATATTAGCACTGCGTTGGCCGGGAATCGAACCCGGGTCAACTGCTTGGAAGGCAGCTATGCTCACCCCTATACCACCAACTCTCCATGGCATATGTTTTTTTTAAGCTCTAGACATCACAACTCTGAGTTCAATGACTATATTGCACCAGTATCAGAGGTATTTTTGGTTTACAGACCAACATGAAAATCAGGAAAAAAGTTCTTGCAACTGCTAAGGAACTGGAGATTAATCTGGTCAAGATATTTCTCTTTTTTTTAACATATTGCGTTAGAATAGCTACTGCTTTCTTAATGTATAAATATTAGCACTGGGTTGGCCGGGAATCGAACCCGGGTTAAATGCTTGGAAGGCAGCTATGCTCACCACTATACCACCAACGCTCCATGGCATATGTTTTTTTTAAGCTCTAGACATCACAACCCTGAGTTCAATGACTATATTGCACCAGTATCAGAGGTATTTTTGGTTTACAGACCAACATGAAAATCAGGAAAAAAGTTCTTGCAACTGCTAAGGAACTGGAGATTGAAACCAATGCAAATGCTGCGCAGAAAAGGAGAAAGGGAAAGCAGCAGTTCAAATCATTGAAATAAGCATATATTGGCAGCAAGGGAAAAACAGCAGGGTAGAGAAAGAAAACAGCTCCACGAAATTCACAGGAGATTGATAATAGCAGGACAAAAAAAGGGAATAATAGCGTTCCAAGCAGGCTCAGAAAGAAGTGCGAGGGTCCCATCTTTCGTTAATGGTCATAACTGTGCATCATTTCCTTTGAAGTGTAGGGTTGATTCTCTGACCATCTGTCTCCCTGACTTTGAGCAGAGACCGATAGTTGAGCAGTCTCTTCCCACAAAAAGCTGGCACAAGCCTGCTGTTTTCCGCTCTGGCAGCGTGGAAACGAGAGAGTGGTCCTCACAAGAAAAAAAATCAATCCATGCTAGCAGAGGATGGTTTCGATCCATCGACCTCTGGGTTACGGGCCAAGCACACTTCCGCTGCGCCACTCTGCTTCCTGTTCAAAATGCTGTGGTTATGCAGATCAGGAGCCTTCAGAGGAGTGGCATGGGATCGCTGGAGCTATTCTGGCAGGGCTCTCACCTCATTTGCCTAAGAATGTAACAAGGCGTGGTGGGTGCAGAAAATCTTCGCCTTCCCCTCTCACAGTCAGTCATAGGGGAAAGTCAAGTCCCTCTCAGTCACTAGCCATGTCACGCCTTTGTCAAGACAGAAGCACCCCCACCCGCTCCTTCTCTGTGATCCTGCGCTACCATGCTCAGGTTTTGGCCTTACCTGGGAGCCAGAGGTGCACCCGGTGACGGCTTGCCCGGTATGAGCGTTCGGGACATGAGTGGACTTAGGACTGGAAGTTCTGTCCATTCGAAGCAGCCAACCTTCCTGCTGCAGACAGGGGCTGTTCCCTTGGGTTTCTTTCACCTTGCTCTCGGATAAATTTGGTTGTATGCTGCAGTTGCCTGCGATGACTACAAAGTGGCGCTGCTTTCAGGTAAGAGCACAAATATGCAGAAAATGTTGGGGACTTTTGCCACATTTATCGGTGGTGGGTCTCGCACATTTTTTCCAGGGGAGAGATATTGACCTGAAACACTTTTTACTGCAGAGATGCTGCAGTTCTAAAGGCTGGTCGGGCAGAAGGGCTTAGCCGTTTCATTGCCTGCCCCCCTGCAGCCCATTTATTACCAGCAGTTGTGAGTGGTGACTGCTGTTTGTAAAATATAAAAATTTCAGGACATAGAAAGTCGCAGACGGGGCTTTTGGGATGCCTGCCTCTGTCTTTGTTTATTATTTATCTAATAGCTGAGTAATCTGGTCAAGATATTTCTCTTTTTTTTAACATATTGCGATAGAATAGCTACTGCTTTCTTAATGTATAAATATTAGCACTGCGTTGGCCGGGAATCGAACCCGGGTCAACTGCTTGGAAGGCAGCTATGCTCACCACTATACCACCAACGCTCCATGGCACATGTTTTTTTTAAGCTCTAGACATCACAACCCTGAGTTCAATGACTATATTGCACCAGTATCAGAGGTATTTTTGGTTTACAGACCAACATGAAAATCAGGAAAAAAGTTCTTGCAACTGCTAAGGAACTGGAGATTGAAACCAATGCAAAAGCTGCGCAGAAAAGGAGAAAGGGAAAGCAGCAGTTCAAATCATTGAAATAAGCATATATTGGCAGCAAGGGAAAAACAGCAGGGTAGAGAAAGAAAACAGCTCCACGAAATTCACAGGAGATTGATAATAGCAGGACAAAAAAAGGGAATAATAGCGTTCCAAGCAGGCTCAGAAAGAAGTGCGAGGGTCCCATCTTTCGTTAATGGTCATAACTGTGCATCATTTCCTTTGAAGTGTAGGGTTGATTCTCTGACCATCTGTCTCCCTGACTTTGAACAGAGACTGATAGTTGAGCAGTCTCTTCCCACAAAAAGCTGGCACAAGCCTGCTGTTTTGCGCTCTGGCAGCGTGGAAACGAGAGAGTGGTCCTCACAAGAAAAAAAAATCAATCCATGCTAGCAGATGATGGTTTCGATCCATCGACCTCTGGGTTATGGGCCCAGCACACTTCCGCTGCGCCGCTCTGCTTCATGTTCAAAATGCTGTGGTTATGCAGATCAGGAGCCTTCAGAGGAGT
This sequence comes from Pleurodeles waltl, assembly GCF_031143425.1. Classification (NCBI taxonomy): domain Eukaryota; kingdom Metazoa; phylum Chordata; class Amphibia; order Caudata; family Salamandridae; genus Pleurodeles; species Pleurodeles waltl. The sequence goes on along the minus strand of NW_027149841.1, from coordinate 167,902 downwards.
GGCATGGGATCGCTGGAGCTATTCTGGCAGGGCTCTCACCTCATTTGCCCAAGAATGTCACAAGGCATGCTGGGTGCAGAAAATCTTCGCCTTCCCCTCTCACAGTCAGTCATAGGGGAAAGCCAAGGCCCTCTCAGTCACTAGCCATGTCACGCCTTTGTCAAGACAGAAGCACCCCCACCCGCTCCTTCTCTGTGATCCTGCGCTACCATGCTCAGGTTTTGGCCTTACCTGGGAGCCAGAGGTGCACCCGGTGAGGGCTTGCCCGGTATGAGCGTTTGGGAGCGTTCGGGATGTGAGTGGACTTAGGACTGGAAGTTCTGTCCATTCGAAGCAGCCAACCTTCCTGCTGCAGACAGGGGTTGTTCCCTTGGGTTTCTTTCACCTTGCTCTCGGATAAATTTGGTTGTATGCTGAAGTTGCCTGCGATGACTACAAGGTGGCGCTGCTTTCAGGTAAGAGCACAAATATGCAGAAAATGTTGGGGACTTTTGCCACATTTATCGGTGGTGGGTCTCGCACATTTTTTCCAGGGGAGAGATATTGACCTGAAACACTTTTTACTGCAGAGATGCTGCAGTTCTAAAGGCTGGTCGGGCAGAAGGGCCTAGCCGTTTCATTGCCTGCCCCCCTGCAGCCCATTTATTACCAGCAGTTGTGAGTGGTGACTGCTGTTTGTAAAATATAAAAATTTCAGGACATAGAAAGTCGCAGACGGGGCTTTTGGGATGCCTGCCTATGTCTTTGTTTATTATTTATCTAATAGCTGAGTAATCTGGTCAAGATATTTCTCTTTTTTTAACATATTGTGTTAGAATAGCTACTGCTTTCTTAATGTATAAATATTGGCACTGCGTTGGCCGGGAATCGAGCCCGGGTCAACTTCTTGGAAGGCAGCTATGCTCACCACTATACCACCAACGCTCCGTGGCATATGTTTTTTTTAAGCTCTAGACATCACAACCGTGAGTTCAATGACTATATTGCACCAGTATCAGAGGTATTTTTGGTTTACAGACCAACATGAAAATCAGGAAAAAAGTTCTTGCAACTGCTAAGGAACTGGAGATTGAAACCAATGCAAAAGCTGCGCAGAAAAGGAGAAAGGGAAAGCAGCAGTTCAAATCATTGAAATAAGCATATATTGGCAGCAAGGGAAAAACAGCAGGGTAGAGAAAGAAAACAGCTCCACGAAATTCACAGGAGATTGATAATAGCAGGACAAAAAAAGGGAATAATAGCGTTCCAAGCAGGCTCAGAAAGAAGTGCGAGGGTCCCATCTTTCGTTAATGGTCATAACTGTGCATCATTTCCTTTGAAGTGTAGGGTTGATTCTCTGACCATCTGTCTCCCTGACTTTGAGCAGAGACCGATAGTTGAGCAGTCTCTTCCCACAAAAAGCTGGCACAAGCCTGCTGTTTTCTGCTCTGGCAGCGTGGAAACGAGAGAGTGGTCCTCACAAGAAAAAAAATCAATCCATGCTAGCAGAGGATGGTTTCGATCCATCGACCTCTGGGTTATGGGTCCAGCACGCTTCCGCTGCGCCACTCTGCTTCCTGTTCAAAATGCTGTGGTTATGCAGATCAGGAGCCTTCAGAGGAGTGGCATGGGATCGCTGGAGCTATTCTGGCAGGGCTCTCACCTCATTTGCCTAAGAATGTCACAAGGCATGCTGGGTGCAGAAAATCTTCGCCTTCCCCTCTCACAGTCAGTCATAGGGGAAAGTCAAGGCCCTCTCAGTCACTAGCCATGTCACGCCTTTGTCAAGACAGAAGCACCCCCACCCGCTCCTTCTCTGTGATCCTGCGCTACCATGCTCAGGTTTTGGCCTTACCTGGGAGCCAGAGGTGCACCCGGTGACGGCTTGCCCGGTATGAGCGTTTGGGAGCGTTTGGGACGTGAGTGGACTTAGGACTGGAAGTTCTGTCCATTCGAAGCAGCCAACCTTCCTGCTGCAGACAGGGGCTGTTCCCTTGGGTTTCTTTCACCTTGCTCTCGGATAAATTTGGTTGTATGCTGCAGTTGCCTGCGATGACTACAAGGTGGCGCTGCTTTCAGGTAAGAGCACAAATATGCAGAAAATGTTGGGGACTTTTGCCACATTTATCGGTGGTGGGTCTCGCACATTTTTTCCAGGGGAGAGATATTGACCTGAAACACTTTTTACTGCATAGATGCTGCAGTTCTAAAGGCTGGTCGGGCAGAAGGGCTTAGCCGTTTCATTGCCTGCCCCCCTGCAGCCCATTTATTACCAGCAGTTGTGAGTGGTGACTGCTGTTTGTAAAATATAAAAATTTCAGGACATAGAAAGTCGCAGACGGGGCTTTTGGGATGCCTGCCTATGTCTTTGTTTATTATTTATCTAATAGCTGAGTAATCTGGTCAAGATATTTCTCTTTTTTTTAACATATTGCGTTAGAGTAGCTACTGCTTTCTTAATGTATAAATATTAGCACTGCGTTGGCCGGGAATCGAACCCAGGTCAACTGCTTGGAAGGCAGCTATGCTCACCACTATACCACCAACGCTCCATGGCATATGTTTTTTTTAAGCTCTAGACATCACAACCCTGAGTTAAATGACTATATTGCACCAGTATCAGAGGTATTTTTGGTTTACAGACCAACATGAAAATCAGGAAAAAAGTTCTAGCAACTGCTAAGGAACTGGAGATTGAAACCAATGCAAAAGCTGCGCAGAAAAGGAGAAAGGGAAAGCAGCAGTTCAAATAATTGAAATAAGCATATATTGGCAGCAAGGGAAAAACAGCAGGGTAGAGAAAGAAAACAGCTCCACGAAATTCACAGGAGATTGATAATAGCAGGACAAAAAAAGGGAATAATAGCGTTCCAAGCAGGCTCAGAAAGAAGTGCGAGGGTCCCATCTTTCGTTAATGGTCATTACTGTGCATCATTTCCTTTTAAGTGTAGGGTTGATTCTCTGACCATCTGTCTCCCTGACTTTGAGCAGAGACCGATAGTTGAGCAGTCTCTTCCCACAAAAAGCTGGCACAAGCCTTCTGTTTTCCGCTCTGGCAGCGTGGAAACGAGAGAGTGGTCCTCACAAGAAAAAAAATCAATCCATGCTAGCAGAGGATGGTTTCACTCCATCGACCTCTGGGTTATGGGCCCAGCACGCTTCCGCTGCGCCACTCTGCTTCCTGTTCAAAATGCTGTGGTTATGCAGATCTTGAGCCTTCAGAGGAGTGGCATGTGATCGCTGGAGCTATTCTGGCAGGGCTCTCACCTCATTTGCCTAAGAATGTCACAAGGCATTCTGGGTGCAGAAAATCTTCGCCTTCCCCTCTCACAGTCAGTCATAGGGGAAAGTCAAGTCCCTCTCAGTCACTAGCCATGTCACGCCTTTGTCAAGACAGAAGCACCCCCACCCGCTTCTTCTCTGTGATCCTGCGCTACCATGCTCAGGTTTTGGCCTTACCTGGGAGCCAGAGGTGCACCCGGTGAGAGCGTTTAGGAGCGTTCGGGACGTGAGTGGACTTAGGACTGGAAGTTCTGTCCATTCGAAGCAGCCAACCTTCCTGCTGCAGACAGGGGCTGTTCCCTTGGGTTTCTTTCACCTTGCTCTCGGATAAATTTGGTTGTATGCTGCAGTTGCCTGCGATGACTACAAGGTGGCGCTGCTTTCAGGTAAGAGCACAAATATGCAGAAAATGTTGGGGACTTTTGCCACATTTATTGGTGGTGGGTCTCGCACATTTTTTCCAGGGGAGAGATATTGACCTGAAACACTTTTTACTGCAGAGATGCTGCAGTTCTAAAGGCTGGTCGGGCAGAAGGGCTTAGCCGTTTCATTGCCTGCCCCCCTACAGCCCATTTATTACCAGCAGTTGTGAGTGGTGACTGCTGTTTGTAAAATATAAAAATTTCAGGACATAGAAAGTCGCAGACAGGGCTTTTGGGATGCCTGGCTACGTCTTTGTTTATTATTTATCTAATAGCTGAGTAATCTGGTCAAGATATTTCTCTTTTTTTTTAACATATTGCGTTAGAATAGCTACTGCTTTCTTAATGTATAAATATTAGCACTGCGTTGGCCGGGAATCAAACCCGGGTCAACTGCTTGGAAGGCAGCTATGCTCACCACTATACCACCAACGCTCCATGCCATATGTTTTTTTTAAGCTCTAGACATCACAACCCTGAGTTCAATGACTATATTGCACCAGTATCAGAGGTATTTTTGGTTTACAGACCAACATGAAAATCAGGAAAAAAGTTCTTGCAACTGCTAAGGAACTGGAGATTGAAACCAATGCAAAAGCTGCGCAGAAAAGGAGAAAGGGAAAGCAGCAGTTCAAATCATTGAAATAAGCATTTATTGGCAGCAAGGGAAAAACAGCAGGGTAGAGAAAGAAAACAGCTCCACGAAATTCACAGGAGATTGATAACAGCAGGACAAAAAAAGGGAATAATAGCGTTCCAAGCAGGCTCAGAAAGAAGTGCGAGGGTCCCATCTTTCGTTAATGGTCATAACTGTGCATCATTTCCTTTGAAGTGTAGGGTTGATTCTCTGACCATCTGTCTCCCTGACTTTGAGCAGAGACCGATAGTTGAGCAGTCTCTTCCCACAAAAAGCTGGCACAAGCCTGCTGTTTTCCGCTCTGGCAGCGTGGAAACGAGAGAGTGGTCCTCACAAGAAAAAAAATCAATCCATGCTAGCAGAGGATGGTTTCGATCCATCGACCTCTGGGTTATGGGCCCAGCACGCTTCCGCTGCGCCACTCTGCTTCCTGTTCAAAATGCTGTGGTTATGCAGATCAGGAGCCTTCAGAGGAGTGGCATGGGATCGCTGGAGCTATTCTGGCAGGGCTCTCACCTCATTTGCCTAAGAATGTCACATGGCATGCTGGGTGCAGAAAATCTTCGCCTTCCCCTCTCACAGTCAGTCATAGGGGAAAGTCAAGTCCCTCTCAGTCACTAGCCATGTCACGCCTTTGTCAAGACACAAGCACCCCCACCCGCTCCTTCTCTGTGATCCTGCGCCACCATGCTCAGGTTTTGGCCTTACCTGGGAGCCAGAGGTGCACCCGGTGAGGGCTTGCCCGGTATGAGCGTTTAGTAGCGTTCGGGACGTGAGTGGACTTAGGACTGGAAGTTCTGTCCATTCGAAGCAGCCAACCTTCCTGCTGCAGACAGGGGCTGTTCCCTTGGGTTTCTTTCACCTTGCTCTCGGATAAATTTGGTTGTATGCTGCAGTTGCCTGCAATGACTACAAGGTGGCGCTGCTTTCAGGTGAGAGCACAAATATGCAGAAAATGTTGGGGACTTTTGCCACATTTATCGGTGGTGGGTCTCGCACATTTTTTCCAGGTGAGAGATATTGACCTGAAACACTTTTTACTGCAGAGATGCTGCAGTTCTAAAGGCTGGTCGGGCAGAAGGGCTTAGCCGTTTCATTGCCTGCCCCCCTGCAGCCCATTTATTACCAGCAGTTGTGATGGTGACTGCTGTTTGTAAAATATAAAAATTTCAGGACATAGAAAGTCGCAGACAGGGCTTTTGGGATGCCTGCCTATGTCTTTGTTTATTATTTATCTAATAGCTGAGAAATCTGGTCAAGATATTTCTCTTTTTTTAACATATTGCATTAGAATAGCTACTGCTTTCTTAATGTATAAATATTAGCACTGCGTTGGCCGGGAATCGAACCCGGGTCAACTGCTTGGAAGGAAGCTATGCTCACCACTATACCACCAACGCTCGATGGCATATGTTTTTTTTAAGCTCTAGACATCACAACCCTGAGTTCAATGACTATATTGCACCAGTATCAGAGGTATTTTTGGTTTACAGACCAACATGAAAATCAGGAAAAAAGTTCTTGCAACTGCTAAGGAACTGGAGATTGAAACCAATGCAAAAGCTGCGCAGAAAAGGAGAAAGGGAAAGCAGCAGTTCAAATCATTGAAATAAGCATATATTGGCAGCAAGGGAAAAACAGCAGGGTAGAGAAAGAAAACAGCTCCACGAAATTCACAGGAGATTGATAATAGCAGGACAAAAAAAGGGAATAATAGCGTTCCAAGCAGGCTCAGAAAGAAGTTCAAGGGTCCCATCTTTCGTTAATGGTCATAACTGTGCATCATTTCCTTTGAAGTGTAGGGTTGATTCTCTGACCATCTGTCTCCCTGACTTTGAGCAGAGACCGATAGTTGAGCAGTCTCTTCCCACAAAAAGCTGGCACAAGCCTGCTGTTTTCCGCTCTGGCAGCGTGGAAACGAGAGAGTGGTCCTCACAAGAAAAATAATCAATCCATGCTAGCAGAGGAAGGTTTCGATCCATCGACCTCTGGGTTATGGGCCCAGCACGCTTCCGCTGCGCCACTCTGCTTCCTGTTCAAAATGCTGTGGTTATGCAGATCAGGAGCCTTCAGAGGAGTGGCATGGGATCGCTGGAGCTATTCTGGCAGGGCTCTCACCTCATTTGCCTAAGAATGTCACAAGGCATGCTGGGTGCAGAAAATCTTCGCCTTCCCCTCTCACAGTCAGTCATAGGGGAAAGTCAAGTCCCTCTCAGTCACTAGCCATGTCACGCCTTTGTCAAGACAGAAGCACCCCCACCCGCTCCTTCTCTGTGATCCTGCGCTACCATGCTCAGGTTTTGGCCTTACCTGGGAGCCAGAGGTGCACCCGGTGAGGGCTTGCCCGGTATGATCGTTTGGGAGCGTTCGGGACGTGAGTGGACTTAGGACTGGAAGTTCTGTCCATTCGAAGCAGCCAACCTTCCTGCTGCAGACAGGGGCTGTTCCCTTGGGTTTCTTTCACCTTGCTCTTGGATAAATTTGGTTGTATGCTGCAGTTGCCTGCGATGACTACAAGGTGGCGCTGCTTTCCGGTAAGAGCACAAATATGCAGAAAATGTTGGGGACTTTTGCCACATTTATCGGTGGTGGGTCTCGCACATTTTTTCCAGGGGAGAGATATTGACCTGAAACACTTTTTACTGCAGAGATGCTGCATTTCTAAAGGCTGGTCGGGCAGAAGGGCTTAGCCGTTTCATTGCCTGCCCCCCTGCAGCCCATTTATTACCAGCAGTTGTGATGGTGACTGCTGTTTGTAAAATATAAAAATTTCAGGACATAGAAAGTCGCAGACGGGGCTTTTGGGATGCCTGCCTATGTCTTTGTTTATTATTTATCTAATAGCTGAGTAATCTGGTCAAGATATTTCTATTTTTTTAACATATTGCATTAGAATAGCTACTGCTTTCTTAATGTATAAATATTAGCACTGCGTTGGCTGGGAATCGAACCCGGGTCAACTGCTTGGAAGGCAGCTATGCACACCACTATACCACCAACGCTCCATGGCATATGTTTTTTTTAAGCTCTAGACATCACAACCCTGAGTTCAATGACTATATTGCACCAGTATCAGAGGTATTTTTGGTTTACAGACCAACATGAAAATCAGGAAAAAAGTTCTTGCAACTGCTAAGGAACTGGAGATTGAAACCAATGCAAAAGCTGCGCAGAAAAGGAGAAAGGGAAAGCAGCAGTTCAAATCATTGAAATAAGCATATATTGGCAGCAAGGGAAAAACAGCAGGGTAGAGAAAGAAAACAGCTCCACGAAATTCACAGGAGATTGATAATAGCAGGACAAAAAAAGGGAATAATAGCGTTCCAAGCAGGCTCAGAAAGAAGTTCGAGGGTCCCATCTTTCGTTAATGGTCATAACTGTGCATCATTTCCTTTGAAGTGTAGGGTTGATTCTCTGACCATCTGTCTCCCTGACTTTGAGCAGAGACCGATAGTTGAGCAGTCTCTTCCCACAAAAAGCTGGCACAAGCCTGCTGTTTTCCGCTCTGGCAGCGTGGAAACGAGAGAGTGGTCCTCACAAGAAAAATAATCAATCCATGCTAGCAGAGGAAAGTTTCAATCCATCGACCTCTGGGTTAAGGGCCCAGCACGCTTCCGCTGCGCCACTCTGCTTCCTGTTCAAAATGCTGTGGTTATGCAGATCAGGAGCCTTCAGAGGAGTGGCATGGGATCGCTGGAGCTATTCTGGCAGGGCTCTCACCTCATTTGCCTAAGAATGTCACAAGGCATGCTGGGTGCAGAAAATCTTCGCCTTCCCCTCTCACAGTCAGTCATAGGGGAAAGTCAAGTCCCTCTCAGTCACTAGCCATGTCACGCCTTTGTCAAGACAGAAGCACCCCCACCCGCTCCTTCTCTGTGATCCTGCTCTACCATGCTCCGGTTTTGGCCTTACCTGGGAGCCAGAGGTGCACCCGGTGAGGGCTTGCCCGGTATGATCGTTTGGGAGCGTTCGGGACGTGAGTGGACTTAGGACTGGAAGTTCTGTCCATTCGAAGCAGCCAACCTTCCTGCTGCAGACAGGGGCTGTTCCCTTGGGTTTCTTTCACCTTGCTCTCGGATAAATTTGGTTGTATGCTGCAGTTGCCTGCGATGACTACAAGGTGGCGCTGCTTTCAGGTAAGAGCACAAATATGCAGAAAATGTTGGGGACTTTTGCCACATTTATCGGTGGTGGGTCTCGCACATTTTTTCCAGGGGAGAGATATTGACCTGAAACACTTTTTACTGCAGAGATGCTGCATTTCTAAAGGCTGGTCGGGCAGAAGGGCTTAGCCGTTTCATTGCCTGCCCCCCTGCAGCCCATTTATTACCAGCAGTTGTGAGTGGTGACTGCTGTTTGTAAAATATAAAAATTTCAGGACATAGAAAGTCGCAGACGGGGCTTTTGGGATGCCTGCCTATGTCTTTGTTTATTATTTATCTAATAGCTGAGTAATCTGGTCAAGATATTTCTCTTTTTTTAACATATTGCATTAGAGTAGCTACTGCTTTCTTAATGTATAAACATTAGCACTGCGTTGGCCGGGAATCGAACCCAGGTCAACTGCTTGGAAGGCAGCTATGCTCACCCCTATACAACCAACGCTCCATGGCATATGTTTTTTTAAAGATTTAGACATCACAACCCTGAGTTCAATGACTATATTGCACCAGTATCAGAGGTATTTTTGGTTTACAGACCAACATGAAAATCAGGAAAAAAGTTCTTGCAACTGCTAAGGAACTGGAGATTGAAACCAATGCAAAAGCTGCGTAGAAAAGGAGAAAGGGAAAGCAGCAGTTCAAATCATTGAAATAAGCATATATTGGCAGCAAGGGAAAAACAGCAGGGTAGAGAAAGAAAACAGCTCCACGAAATTCACAGGAGATTGATAATAGCAGGACAAAAAAAGGGAATAATAGCGTTCCAAGCAGGCTCAGAAAGAAGTTCGAGGGTCCCATCTTTCGTTAATGGTCATAACTGTGCATCATTTCCTTTGAAGTGTAGGGTTGATTCTCTGACCATCTGTCTCCCTGACTTTGAGCAGAGACCGATAGTTGAGCAGTCTCTTCCCACAAAAAGCTGGCACAAGCCTGCTGTTTTCCGCTCTGGCAGCGTGGAAACGAGAGAGAGGTCCTCACAAGAAAAAAAATCAATCCATGCTAGCAGAGGATGGCTTCGATCCATCGACCTCTGGGTTATGGGCCCAGCACGCGTCCGCTGCGCCACTCTGCTTCCTGTTCAAAATGCTGTGGTTATGCAGATCAGGAGCCTTCAGAGGAGTGGCATGGGATCGCTGGAGCTATTCTGGCAGGGCTCTCACCTCATTTGCCTAAGAATGTCACAAGGCATGCTGGGTGCAGAAAATCTTCGCCTTCCCCTCTCACAGTCAGTCATAGGGGAAAGTCAAGTCCCTCTCAGTCACTAGCCATGTCACGCCTTTGTCAAGACAGAAGCACCCCCACCCGCTCCTTCTCTGTGATCCTGTGCTACCATGCTCAGGTTTTGGCCTTACCTGGGAGCCAGAGGTGCACCCGGTGAGAGCTTGCCCGGTAGGAGCGTTTGGGAGTGTTCGGGACGTGAGTGGACTTAGGACTGGAAGTTCTGCCCATTCGAAGCAGCCAACCTTCCTGCTGCAGACAGGGGCTGTTCTCTTGGGTTTCTTTCACCTTGCTCTCGGATAAATTTGGTTGTATGCTGCAGTTGCCTGCGATGACTACAAGTTGGCGCTGCTTTCAGGTAAGAGCACAAATATGCAGAAAATGTTGGGGACTTTTGCCACATTTATCGGTGGTGGGTCTCGCACATTTTTTCCAGGGGAGAGATATTGACCTGAAACACTTTTTACTGCAGAGATGCTGCATTTCTAAAGGCTGGTCGGGCAGAAGGGCTTAGCCGTTTCATTGCCTGCCCCCCTGCAGCCCATTTATTACCAGCAGTTGTGAGTGGTGACTGCTGTTTGTAAAATATAAAAATTTCAGGACATAGAAAGTCGCAGACGGGGCTTTTGGGATGCCCGCCTATGTCTTTGTTTATTATTTATCTAATAGCTGAGTAATCTGGTCAAGATATTTCTCTTTTTTTAACATATTGCATTAGAATAGCTACTGCTTTCTTAATGTATAAACATAAGCACTGCGTTGGCCGGGAATCGAACCCAGGTCAACTGCTTGGAAGGCAGCTATGCTCACCACTATTCCACCAACGCTCCATGGCCTATGTTTTTTTTAAGCTCTAGACATCACAACCCTGAGTTCAATGACTATATTGCACCAGTATCAGAGGTATTTTTGGTTTACAGACCAACATGAAAATCAGGAAAAAAGTTCTTGCAACTGCTAAGGAACTGGAGATTGAAACCAATGCAAAAGCTGCGCAGAAAAGGAGAAAGGGAAAGCAGCAGTTCAAATCATTGAAATAAGCATATATTGGCAGCAAGGGAAAAACAGCAGGGTAGAGAAAGAAAACCGCTCCACGAAATTCACAGGAGATTGATAATAGCAGGACAAAAAAAGGGAATAATAGCGTTCCAAGCAGGCTCAGAAAGAAGTTCGAGGGTCCCATCTTTCGTTAATGGTCATAACTGTGCATCATTTCCTTTGAAGTGTAGGGTTGATTCTCTGACCATCTGTCTCCCTGACTTTGAGCAGAGACCGATGGTTGAGCAGTCTCTTCCCACAAAAAGCTGGCACAAGCCTGCTGTTTTCCGCTCTGGCAGCGTGGAAACGAGAGAGTGGTCCTCACAATAAAAAAAATAAATCCATGCTAGCAGAGGATGGTTTCGATCCATCGACCTCTGGGTTATGGGCCCAGCACGCTTCCGCTGCGCCACTCTGCTTCCTGTTCAAAATGCTGTGGTTATGCAGATCAGGAGCCTTCAGAGGAGTGGCATGGGATCGCTGGAGCTATTCTGGCAGGGCTCTCACCTCATTTGCCTAAGAATGTCACAAGGCATGCTGGGTGCAGAAAATCTTCGCCTTCCCCTCTCACAGTCAGTCATAGGGGAAAGTCAAGTCCCTCTCAGTCACTAGCCATGTCACGCCTTTGTCAAGACAGAAGCACCCCCACCCGCTCCTTCTCTGTGATCCTGCGCTACCATGCTCAGGTTTTGGCCTTACCTGGGAGCCAGAGGTGCACCCGGTGAGAGCTTGCCCGGTAGGAGCGTTTGGGAGCGTTCGGGACGTGAGTGGACTTAGGACTGGAAGTTCTGTCCATTCGAAGCAGCCAATCTTCCTGCTGCAGACAGGGGCTGTTCTCTTGGGTTTCTTTCACCTTGCTCTCGGATAAATTTGGTTGTAATCTGCAGTTGCCTGCGATGACTACAAGTTGGCGCTGCTTTCATGTAAGAGCACAAATATGCAGAAAATGTTGGGGACTTTTGCCACATTTATCGGTGGTGGGTCTCGCACATTTTTTCCAGGGGAGAGATATTGACCTGAAACACTTTTTACTGCAGAGATGCTGCAGTTCTAAAGGCTGGTCGAGCAGAAGGGCTTAGCCGTTTCATTGCCTGCCCCCCTGCAGCCCATTTATTACCAGCAGTTGTGAGTGGTGACTGCTGTTTGTAAAATATAAAAATTTCAGGACATAGAAAGTCGCAGACGGGGCTTTTGGGATGCCTGCCTATGTCTTTGTTTATTATTTATCTAATAGCTGAGTAATCTGGTCAAGATATTTCTCTTTTTTTTAACATATTGCGTTAGAATAGCTACTGCTTGCTTAATGTATAAATATTAGCACTGCGTTGGCCGGGAATCGAACCCAGGTCAACTGCTTGGAAGGCAGCTATGCTCACCACTATACCACCAATGCTCCATGGCATATGTTTTTTTTAAGCTCTAGACATCACAACCCTGAGTTCAATGACTATATTGCACCAGTATCAGAGGTATTTTTGGTTTACAGACCAACATGAAAATCAGGAAAAAAGTTCTTGCAACTGCTAAGGAACTGGAGATTGAAACCAATGCAAAAGCTGCGCAGAAAAGGAGAAAGGGAAAGCAGCAGTTCAAATCATTGAAATAAGCATTTATTGGCAGCAAGGGAAAAACAGCAGGGTAGAGAAAGAAAACAGCTCCACGAAATTCACAGGAGATTGATAACAGCAGGACAAAAAAAGGGAATTATAGCGTTCCAAGCAGGCTCAGAAAGAAGTGCGAGGGTCCCATCTTTTGTTAATGGTCATAACTGTGCATCATTTCCTTTGAAGTGTAGGGTTGATTCTCTGACCATCTGTCTCCCTGACTTTGAGCAGAGACCGATAGTTGAGCAGTCTCTTCCCACAAAAAGCTGGCACAAGCCTGCTGTTTTCCGCTCTGGCAGCGTGGAAACGAGAGAGTGGTCCTCACAAGAAAAAAAATCAATCCATGCTAGCAGAGGATGGTTTCGATCCATCGACCTCTGGGTTATGGGCCCAGCACGCTTCCGCTGCGCCACTCTGCTTCCTGTTCAAAACGCTGTGGTTATGCAGATCAGGAGCCTTCAGAGGAGTGGCATGGGATCGCTGGAGCTATTCTGGCAGGGCTCTCACCTCATTTGCCTAAGAATGTCACAAGGCATGCTGGGTGCAGAAAATCTTCGCCTTCCCCTCTCACAGTCAGTCATAGGGGAAAGTCAAGTCCCTCTCAGTCACTAGCCATGTCACGCCTTTGTCAAGACAGAAGCACCCCCACCCGCTCCTTCTCTGTGATCCTGCGCTACCATGCTCAGGTTTTGGCCTTGCCTGGGAGCCAGAGGTGCACCCGGTGAGGGCTTGCCTGGTATGAGCGTTTGGGAGCGTTTGGGACGTGAGTGGACTTAGGACTGGAAGTTCTGTCCATTAGAAGCAGCCAACCTTCCTGCTGCAGACAGGGGCTGTTCCCTTGGGTTTCTTTCACCTTGCTCTCGGATAAATTTGGTTGTATGCTGCAGTTGCCTGCGATGACTACAAGGTGGCGCTGCTTTCAGGTAAGAGCACAAATATGCAGAAAATGTTGGGGACTTTTGCCACATTTATCGGTGGTGGGTCTCGCACATTTTTTCCAGGGGAGAGATATTGACCTGAAACACTTTTTACTGCAGAGATGCTGCAGTTCTAAAGGCTGGTCGGGCAGAAGGGCTTAGCTGTTTCATTGCCTGCACCCCTGCAGCCCATTTATTACCAGCAGTTGTGAGTGGTGACTGCTGTTTGTAAAATATCAAAATTTCAGGACATAGAAAGTCGCAGACGGGGCTTTTGGCACGCCTGCCTATGTCTTTGTTTATTATTTATCTAATAGCTGAGTAATCTGGTCAAGATATTTCTATTTTTTTTAACATATTGCGTTAGAATAGCTACTGCTTTCTTAATGTATAAATATTAGCACTGCGTTGGCCGGGAATCGAACCAGGGTCAACTGCTTGGAAGGCAGCTATGCTCACCACTATACCACCAACGCTCCATGGCATATGTTTTTTTTAAGCTCTAGACATCACAACCCTGAGTTCAATTACTATATTGCACCAGTATCAGAGGTATTTTTGGTTTACAGACCAACATGAAAATCAGGAAAAAAGTTCTTGCAACTGCTATGGAACTGGAGATTGAAACCAATGCAAAAGCTGCGCAGAAAAGGAGAAAGGGAAAGCAGCAGTTCAAATCATTGAAATAAGCATATATTGGCAGCAAGGGAAAAACAGCAGGGTAGAGAAAGAAAACAGCTCCACGAAGTTCACAGGAGATTGATAATAGCAGGACAAAAAAAGGGAATAATAGCGTTCTAAGCAGGCTCAGAAAGAAGTGCGAGGGTCCCATCTTTCGTTAATGGTCATAACTGTGCATCATTTCCTTTGAAGTGTAGGGTTGATTCTCTGACCATCTGTCTCCCTGACTTTGAGCAGAGACCGATAGTTGAGCAGTCTCTTCCCACAAAAAGCTGGCACAAGCCTGCTGTTTTCCGCTCTGGCAGCGAGGAAACGAGAGAGTGGTCCTCACAAGAAAAAAAATCAATCCATGCTAGCAGAGGATGGTTTCGATCCATCGACCTCTGGGTTATGGGCCCAGCACGCTTCCGCTGCGCCACTCTGCTTCCTGTTCAAAATGCTGTGGTTATGCAGATCAGGAGCCTTCAAAGGAGTGGCATGGGATCGCTGGAGCTATTCTGGCAGGGCTCTCACCTCATTTGCCTAAGAATGTCACAAGGCATGCTGGGTGCAGAAAATCTTCGCCTTCACCCTCTCACAGTCAGTCATAGGGGAAAGTCAAGTCCCTCTCAGTCACTAGCCATGTCACGCCTTTGTCAAGACACAAGCACCCCCACCCGCTCCTTCTCTGTGATCCTGCGCCACCATGCTCAGGTTTTGGCCTTACCTGGGAGCCAGAGGTGCACCCGGTGAGGGCTTGCCCGATATGAGCGTTTAGGAGCGTTCGGGACGGGAGTGGACTTAGGACTGGAAGTTCTGTCCATTCGAAGCAGCCAACCTTCCTGCTGCAGACAGGGGCTGTTCCCTTGGGTTTCTTTCACCTTGCTCTCAGATAAATTTGGTTGTATGCTGCAGTTGCCTGCAATGACTACAAGGTGGCGCTGCTTTCAGGTAAGAGCACAAATATGCAGAAAATGTTGGGGACTTTTGCCACATTTATCGGTGGTGGGTCTCGCACATTTTTTCCAGGGGAGAGATATTGACCTGAAACACTTTTTACTGCAGAGATGCTGCAGTTCTAAAGGCTGGTCGGGCAGAAGGGCTTAGGCGTTTCATTGCCTGCCCCCCTGCAGCCCATTTATTACCAGCAGTTGTGATGGTGACTGCTGTTTGTAAAATATAAAAATTTCAGGACATAGAAAGTCGCAGACGGGGCTTTTGGGATGCCTGCCTATGTCTTTGTTTATTATTTATCTAATAGCTGAGTAATCTGGTCAAGATATTTCTCTTTTTTTAACATATTGCATTAGAATAGCTACTGCTTTCTTAATGTATAAATATTAGCACTGCGTTGGCCGGGAATCGAACCCGGGTCAACTGCTTGGAAGGTAGCTATGCTCACCACTATACCACCAACGCTCCATGGCATATGTTTTTTTTAAGCTCTAGACATCACAACCCTGAGTTCAATGACTATATTGCACCAGTATCAGAGGTATTTTTGGTTTACAGACCAACATGAAAATCAGGAAAAAAGTTCTTGCAACTGCTAAGGAACTGGAGATTGAAACCAATGCAAAAGCTGCGCAGAAAAGGAGAAAGGGAAAGCAGCAGTTCAAATCATTGAAATAAGCATATATTGGCAGCAAGGGAAAAACAGCAGGGTAGAGAAAGAAAACAGCTCCACAAAATTCACAGGAGATTGATAATAGCAGGACAAAAAAAGGGAATAAGAGCGTTCCAAGCAGGCTCAGAAAGAAGTTCGAGGGTCCCATCTTTCGTTAATGGTCATAACTGTGCATCATTTCCTTTGAAGTGTAGGGTTGATTCTCTGACCATCTGTCTCCCTGACTTTGAGCAGAGACCGATAGTTGAGCAGTTTCTTCCCACAAAAAGCTGGCACAAGCCTGCTGTTTTCCGCTATGGCAGCGTGGAAACGAGAGAGTGGTCCTCACAAGAAAAAAAATCAATCCATGCTAGCAGAGGATGGCTTCGATCCATCGACCTCTGGGTTATGGGCCCAGCACGCGTCCGCTGCGCCACTCTGCTTCCTATTCAAAATGCTGTGGTTATGCAGATCAGGAGCCTTCAGAGGAGTGGCATGTGATCGCTGGAGCTATTCTGGCATGGCTCTCACCTCATTTGCCTAAGAATGTCACAAGGCATGCTGGGTGCAGAAAATCTTCGCCTTCCCCTCTCACAGTCAGTCATAGGGGAAAGTCAAGTCCCTCTCAGTCACTAGCCATGTCACGCCTTTGTCAAGACAGAAGCACCCCCACCCGCTAATTCTCTGTGATCCTGCGCTACCATGCTCAGGTTTTGGCCTTACCTGGGAGCCAGAGGTGCACCCGGTGAGAGCTTGCCCAGTAGAAGCGTTTGGGAGCATTTGGGACGTGAGTGGACTTAGGATTGGAAGTTCTGTCCATTCGAAGCAGCCAACCTTCCTGCTGCAGACAGGGGCTGTTCCCTTGGGTTTCTTTCACCTTGCTCTCGGATAAATTTGGTTGTATGCTGCAGTTGCCTGCGATGACTACAAGGTGGCGCTGCTTTCAGGTAAGAGCACAAATATGCAGAAAAAGTTGGGGACTTTTGCCACATTTATCGGTGGTGGGTCTCGCACATTTTTTCCAGGGGAGAGATATTGACCTGAAACACTTTTTACTGCAGAGATGCTGCATTTCTAAAGGCTGGTCGGGCAGAAGGGCTTACCCGTTTCATTGCCTGCCCCCCTGCAGCCCATTTATTACCAGCAGTTGTGAGTGGTGACTGCTGTTTGTAAAATATTAAAATTTCAGGACATAGAAAGTCGCAGACGGGGCTTTTGGGATGCCTGCCTATGTCTTTGTTTATTATTTATCTAATAGCTGAGTAATCTGGTCAAGATATTTCTCTTTTTTTAACATATTGCATTAGAATAGCTACTGCTTTCTTAATGTATAAACATTAGCACTGCGTTGGCCGGGAATCGAACCTAGGTCAACTGCGTGGAAGGCAGCTATGCTCACCACTATACCACCAACGCTCCATGGCATATGTTTTTTTTAAGCTCTAGACATCACAACCCTGAGTTCAATGACTATATTGCACCAGTATCAGAGGTATTTTTGGTTTACAGACCAACATGAAAATCAGGAAAAAAGTTCTTGCAACTGCTAAGGAACTGGAGATTGAAACAAATGCAAAAGCTGCGCAGAAAAGGAGAAAGGGAAAGCAGCAGTTCAAATCATTGAAATAAGCATATATTGGCAGCAAGGGAAAAACAGCAGGGTAGAGAAAGAAAACAGCTCCACGAAATTCACAGGAGATTGATAATAGCAGGACAAAAAAAGGGAATAATAGCGTTCCAAGCAGGCTCAGAAAGAAGTTCGAGGGTCCCATCTTTCGTTAATGGTCATAACTGTGCATCATTTCCTTTGAAGTGTAGGGTTGATTCTCTGACCATCTGTCTCCCTGACTTTGAGCAGAGACCGATAGTTGAGCAGTCTCTTCCCACAAAAAGCTGGCACAACCCTGCTGTTTTCCGCTCTGGCAGCGTGGAAACGAGAGAGTGGTCCTCACAAGAAAAAAAATCAACCCATGCTAGCAGAGGATGGTTTCGATCCATCAACCTCTGGGTTATGGGCCCAGCACGGTTCCGCTGCGCCACTCTGCTTACTGTTCAAAATGCTGTGGTTATGCAGATCAGGAGCCTTCAGAGGAGTGGCATGGGATCACTGGAGCTATTCTGGCAGGGCTCTCACCTCATTTGCCTAAGAATGTCACAAGGCATGCTGGGTGCAGAAAATCTTCGCCTTCCCCTCTCACAGTCAGTCATAGGGGAAAGTCAAGTCCCTCTCAGTCACTAGCCATGTCACGCCTTTGTCAAGACAGAAGCACCCCCACCCGCTCCTTCTCTGTGATCCTGCGCTACCATGCTCAGGTTTTGGCCTTACCTGGGAGCCAGAGGTGCACCCGGTGAGAGCTAGCCCGGTAGGAGCGTTTGGGAGCGTTCGGGACGTGAGTGGACTTAGGACTGGAAGTTCTGTCCATTTGAAGCAGCCAACCTTCCTGCTGCAGACAGGGGCTGTTCCCTTGGGTTTCTTTCACCTTGCTCTCGGATAAATTTGGTTGTATGCTGCAGTTGCCTGCAATGACTACAAGGTGGCGCTGCTTTCAGGTAAGAGCACAAATATGCAGAAAATGTTGGGGACTTTTGCCACATTTATCGGTGGTGGGTCTCGCACATTTTTTCCAGGGGAGAGATATTGACCTGAAACACTTTTTACTGCAGAGATGCTGCAGTTCTAAAGGCTGCTCGGGCAGAAGGGCTTAGCCGTTTCATTGCCTGCCCCCCTGCAGCCCATTTATTACCAGCAGTTGTGAGTGGTGACTGCTGTTTGTAAAATATAAAAATTTCAGGACATAGAAAGTCGCAGACGGGGCTTTTGGGATGCCTGCCTATGTCTTTGTTTATTATTTATCTAATAGCTGAGTAATCTGGTCAAGATATTTCTCTTTTTTTTAACATATTGCGTTAGAAAGCTACTGCTTTCTTAATGTATAAATATTAACACTGCGTTGGCCGGGAATCGAACCCAGGTCAACTGCTTGGAAGGCAGCTATGCTCACCAATATACCACCAACGCTCCGTGGCATATGTTTTTTTTAAGCTCTAGACATCACAACCCTGAGTTCAATGACTATATTGCACCAGTATCAGAGGTATTTTTGGTTTACAGGCCAACATGAAAATCAGGAAAAAAGTTCTTGCAACTGCTAAGGAACTGGAGATTGAAACCAATGCAAAAGCTGCGCAGAAAAGGAGAAAGGGAAAGCAGCAGTTCAAATCATTGAAATAAGCATATATTGGCAGCAAGGGAAAAACAGCAGGGTAGAGAAAGAAAACAGCTCCACGAAATTCACAGGAGATTGATAATAGCAGGACAAAAAAAGGGAATAATAGCGTTCCAAGCAGGCTCAGAAAGAAGTGCGAGGGTCCCATCTTTCGTCAATGGTCATAACTGTGCATCATTTCCTTTGAAGTGTAGGGTTGATTCTCTGACCATCTGTCTCCCTGACTTTGAGCAGAGACCGATAGTTGAGCAGTCTCTTCCCACAAAAAGCTGGCACAAGCCTGCTGTTTTCCACTCTGGCAGCGTGGAAACGAGAGAGTGGTCCTCACAAGAAAAAAAATCAATCCATGCTAGCAGAGGATGGTTTCGATCCATCGACCTCTGGGTTATGGGCCCAGCACGCTTCCGCTGCGCCACTCTGCTTCCTGTTCAAAATGCTGTGGTTATGCAGATCAGGAGCCTTCAGAGGAGTGGCATGGGATCGCTGGAGCTATTCTGGCAGGGCTCTCACCTCATTTGCCTAAGAATGTCACAAGGCATGCTGGGTGCAGAAAATCTTGGCCTTCCCCTCTCACAGTCAGTCATAGGGGAAGTCAAGGCCCTCTCAGTCACTAGCCATGTCACGCCTTTGTCAAGACAGAAGCACCCCCAACCACTCCTTCTCTGTGATCCTGCGCTACCATGCTCAGGTTTTGGCCTTAACTGGGAGCCAGAGGTGCACCCGATGAGGGCTTGCCCGTTATGAGCGTTTGGGAGCGTTCGGGACGTGAGTGGACTTAGGACTGGAAGTTCTGTCCATTCGAAACAGCCAACCTTCCTGCTGCAGACAGGGGCTGTTCCCTTGGGTTTCTTTCACCTTGCTCTCGGATAAATTTGGTTGTATGCTGCAGTTGCCTGCGATGACTACAAGGTGGCGCTGCTTTCAGGTAAGAGCACAAATATGCAGAAAATGTTGGGGACTTTTGCCACATTTATCGGTGGTGGGTCTCGCACATTTTTTCCAGGGGAGAGATATTGATCTGAAACACTTTTTACTGCAGAGATGCTGCAGTTCTAAAGGCTGGTCGGGCAGAAGGGCTTAGCCGTTTCATGGCCTGCCCCCCTGCAGCCCATTTATTACCAGCAGTTGTGAGTGGTGACTGCTGTTTGTAAAATATAAACATTTCAGGACATAGAAAGTCGCAGACGGGGCTTTTGGGATGCCTGCCTCTGTCTTTGTTTATTATTTATCTAATAGCTGAGTAATCTGGTCAAGATATTTCTCTTTTTTTTAACATATTGCGATAGAATAGCTACTGCTTTCTTAATGTATAAATATTAGCACTGCGTTGGCCGGGAATCGAACCCAGGTCAACTGCTTGGAAGGCAGCTATGCTCACCACTATACCACCAAAGCTCCATGGCATATGTTTTTTTTAAGCTCTAGACATCACAACCCTGAGTTCAATGACTATATTGCACCAGTATCAGAGGTATTTTTGGTTTACAGACCAACATGAAAATCAGGAAAAAAGTTCTTGCAACTGCTAAGGAACTGGAGATTGAAACCAATGCAAAAGCTGCGCAGAAAAGGAGAAAGGGAAAGCAGCAGTTCAAATCATTGAAATAAGCATATATTGGCAGCAAGGGAAAAACAGCAGGGTAGAGAAAGAAAACAGCTCCACGAAATTCACAGGAGATTGATAATAGCAGGACAAAAAAAGGGAATAATAGCGTTCCAAGCAGGCTCAGAAAGAAGTTCGAGGTCCCATCTTTCGTTAATGGTCATAACTGTGCATCATTTCCTTTGAAGTGTAGGGTTGATTCTCTGACCATCTGTCACCCTGACTTTGAGCAGAGACCGATAGTTGAGCAGTCTCTTCCCACAAAAAGCTGGCACAAGCCTGCTGTTTTCTGCTCTGGCAGCGTGGAAACGAGAGAGTGGTCCTCACAAGAAAAAAAATCAATCCATGCTAGCAGAGCATGGTTTCGATCCATCGACCTCTGGGTTATGGGCCCAGCACGCTTCCGCTGCGCCACTCTGCTTCCTGTTCAAAATGCTGTGGTTATGCAGATCAGGAGCCTTCAGAGGAGTGGCATGGGATCGCTGGAGCTATTCTGGCAGGGCTCTCACCTCATTTGCCTGAGAATGTCACAAGGCATGCTGGGTGCAGAAAATCTTCGCCTTCCCCTCTCACAGTCAGTCATAGGGGAAAGTCAAGGCCCTCTCAGTCACTAGCCATGTCACGCCTTTGTCAAGACAGAAGCACCCCCACCCGAACCTTCTCTGTGATCCTGCGCTACCATGCTCAGGTTTTGGCCTTACCTGGGAGCCAGAGGTGCACCCGGTGAGGGCTTGCCCGGTATGAGCGTTCGGGACTTAGGACTGGAAGTTCTGTCCATTCGAAGCAGCCAACCTTCCTGCTGCAGACAGGGGCTGTTCTCTTGGGTTTCTTTCACCTTGCTCTCGGATAAATTTGGTTGTATGCTGCAGTTGCCTGCGATGACTACAAGTTGGCGCTGCTTTCAGGTAAGAGCACAAATATGCAGAAAATGTTGGGGACTTTTGCCACATTTATCGGTGGTGGGTCTCGCACATTTTTTCCAGGGGAGAGATATTGACCTGAAACACTTTTTACTGCAGAGATGCTGCAGTTCTAAAGGCTGGTCGGGCAGAAGGGCTTAGCCGTTTCATTGCCTGCCCCCCTGCAGCCCATTTATTACCAGCAGTTGTGAGTGGTGACTGCTGTTTGTAAAATATAAAAATTTCAGGACATAGAAAGTCGCAGACGGGGCTTTTGGGATGCCTGCCTATGTCTTTGTTTATTATTTATCTAATAGCTGAGTAATCTGGTCAAGATATTTCTCTTTTTTTTAACATATTGCGTTAGAATAGCTACTGCTTTCTTAATGTATAAATATTAACACTGCGTTGGCCGGGAATCGAACCAAGGTCAACTGCTTGGAAGGCAGCTATGCTCACCACTATACCACCAACGCTCCATGGCATATGTTTTTTTTAAGCTCTAGAAATCACAACCCTGAGTTCAATGACTATATTGCACCAGTATCAGAGGTATTTTTGGTTTACAGACCAACATGAAAATCAGGAAAAACGTTCATGCAACTGCTAAGGAACTGGAGATTGAAACCAATGCAAAAGCTGCGCAGAAAAGGAGAAAGGGAAAGCAGCAGTTCAAATCATTGAAATAAGCATATATTGGCAGCAAGGGAAAAACAGCAGGGTAGAGAAAGAAAACAGCTCCACGAAATTCACAGGAGATTGATAATAGCAGGACAAAAAAAGGGAATAATAGCGTTCCAAGCAGGCTCAGAAAGAAGTTCGAAGTCCCATCTTTCGTTAATGGTCATAACTGTGCATCATTTCCTTTGAAGTGTAGGGTTGATTCTCTGACCATCTGTCTCCCTGACTTTGAGCAGAGACCGATAGTTGAGCAGTCTCTTCCCACAAAAAGCTGGCACAAGCCTGCTGTTTTCTGCTCTGGCAGCGTGGAAACGAGAGAGTGGTCCTCACAAGAAAAAAAATCAATCCATGCTAGCAGAGCATGGTTTCGATCCATCGACCTCTGGGTTATGGGCCCAGCACGCTTCCGCTGCGCCACTCTGCTTCCTGTTCAAAATGCTGTGGTTATGCAGATCAGGAGCCTTCAGAGGAGTGGCATGGGATCGCTGGAGCTATTCTGGCAGGGCTCTCACCTCATTTGCCTGAGAATGTCACAAGGCATGCTGGGTGCAGAAAATCTTCGCCTTCCCCTCTCACAGTCAGTCATAGGGGAAAGTCAAGGCCCTCTCAGTCACTAGCCATGTCACGCCTTTGTCAAGACAGAAGCACCCCCACCCGAACCTTCTCTGTGATCCTGCGCTACCATGCTCAGGTTTTGGCCTTACCTGGGAGCCAGAGGTGCACCCGGTGAGGGCTTGCCCGGTATGAGCGTTTGGGACTTAGGACTGAAAGTTCTGTCCATTCGAAGCAGCCAACCTTCCTGCTGCAGACAGGGGCTGTTCTCTTGGGTTTCTTTCACCTTGCTCTCGGATAAATTTGGTTGTATGCTGCAGTTGCCTGCGATGACTACAAGTTGGCGCTGCTTTCAGGTAAGAGCACAAATATGCAGAAAATGTTGGGGACTTTTGCCACATTTATCGGTGGTGGGTTTCGCACATTTTTTCCAGGGGAGAGATATTGACCTGAAACACTTTTTACTGCAGAGATGCTGCAGTTCTAAAGGCTGGTCGGGCAGAAGGGCTTAGCCGTTTCATTGCCTGCCCCCCTGCAGCCCATTTATTACCAGCAGTTGTGAGTGGTGACTGCTGTTTGTAAAATATAAAAATTTCAGGACATAGAAAGTCGCAGACGGGGCTTTTGGGATGCCTGCCTATGTCTTTGTTTATTATTTATCTAATAGCTGAGTAATCTGGTCAAGATATTTCTCTTTTTTTTAACATATTGCGTTAGAATAGCTACTGCTTTCTTAATGTATAAATATTAACACTGCGTTGGCCGGGAATCGAACCAAGGTCAACTGCTTGGAAGGCAGCTATGCTCACCACTATAGCACCAACGCTCCATGGCATATGTTTTTTTTAAGCTCTAGAAATCACAACCCTGAGTTCAATGACTATATTGCACCAGTATCAGAGGTATTTTTGGTTTACAGACCAACATGAAAATCAGGAAAAACGTTCATGCAACTGCTAAGGAACTGGAGATTGAAACCAATGCAAAAGCTGCGCAGAAAAGGAGAAAGGGAAAGCAGCAGTTCAAATCATTGAAATAAGCATATATTGGCAGCAAGGGAAAAACAGCAGGGTAGAGAAAGAAAACAGCTCCACGAAATTCACAGGAGATTGATAATAGCAGGACAAAAAAAGGGAATAATAGCGTTCCAAGCAGGCTCAGAAAGAAGTTCGAGGTCCCATCTTTCGTTAATGGTCATAACTGTGCATCATTTCCTTTGAAGTGTAGGGTTGATTCTCTGACCATCTGTCTCCCTGACTTTGAGCAGAGACCGATAGTTGAGCAGTCTCTTCCCACAAAAACCTGGCACAAGCCTGCTGTTTTCCGCTCTGGCAGCGTGGAAACGAGAGAGTGGTCCTCACAAGAAAAAAAATCAATCCATGCTAGCAGAGGATGGTTTCGATCCATCGACCTCTGGGTTATGGGCCCAGCACGCTTCCGCTGCGCCACTCTGCTTCCTGTTCAAAATGCTTTGGTTATGCAGATCAGGAGCCTTCAGAGGAGTGGCATGGGATCGCTGGAGCTATTCTGGCAGGGCTCTCACCTCATTTGCCTAAGAATGTCACAAGGCATGCTGGGTGCAGAAAATCTTCGCCTTCCCCTCTCACAGTCAGTCATAGGGGAAAGTCAAGTCCCTCTCAGTCACTAGCCATGTCTCGCCTTTGTCAAGACAGAAGCACCCCCACCCGCTCCTTCTCTGTGATCCTGCGCTACCATGCTCAGGTTTTGGCCTTACCTGGGAGCCAGAGGTGCACCCGCTGAGAGCTTGCCAGGTAGGAGCGTTTGGGAGCGTTCGGGACGTGAGTGGACTTAGGACTGGAAGTTCTGTCCATTCGAAGCAGCCAACCTTCCTGCTGCCGACAGGGGCTGTTCCCTTGGGTTTCTTTCACCTTGCTCTCGGATAAATTTGGTTGTATGCTGCAGTTGCCTGCAATGACTACAAGGTGGCGCTGCTTTCAGGTAAGAGCACAAATATGCAGAAAATGTTGGGGACTTTTGCCACATTTATCGGTGGTGGGTCTCGCACATTTTTTCCAGGGGAGAGATATTGACCTGAAACACTTTTTACTGCAGAGATGCTGCAGTTCTAAAGGCTGGTCGGCAGAAGGGCTCAGCCGTTTCATTGCCTGCCCCCCTGCAGCCCATTTATTACCAGCAGTTGTGAGTGGTGACTGCTGTTTGTAAAATATAAAAATTTCAGGACATAGAAAGTCGCAGACGGGGCTTTTGAGATGCCTGCCTATGTCTTTGTTTATTATTTATCTAATAGCTGAGTAATCTGGTCAAGATATTTCTCTTTTTTTTAACATATTGCGTTAGAATAGCTACTGCTTTCTTAATGTACAAATATTAACACTGCGTTGGCCGGGAATCGAACCAAGGTCAACTGCTTGGAAGGCAGCTATGCTCACCACTATACCACCAACGCTCCATGGCATATGTTTTTTTTAAGCTCTAGAAATCACAACCCTGAGTTCAATGACTATATTGCACCAGTATCAGAGGTATTTTTGGTTTACAGACCAACATGAAAATCAGGAAAAACGTTCATGCAACTGCTAAGGAACTGGAGATTGAAACCAATGCAAAAGCTGCGCAGAAAAGGAGAAAGGGAAAGCAGCAGTTCAAATCATTGAAATAAGCATATATTGGCAGCAAGGGAAAAACAGCAGGGTAGAGAAAGAAAACAGCTCCACGAAATTCACAGGAGATTGATAATAGCAGGACAAAAAAAGGGAATAATAGCGTTCCAAGCAGGCTCAGAAAGAAGTTCGAGGTCCCATCTTTCGTTAATGGTCATAACTGTGCATCATTTCCTTTGAAGTGTAGGGTTGATTCTCTGACCATCTGTCTCCCTGACTTTGAGCAGAGACCGATAGTTGAGCAGTCTCTTCCCACAAAAAGCTGGCACAAGCCTGCTGTTTTCCGCTCTGGCAGCGTGGAAACGAGAGAGTGGTCCTCACAAGAAAAAAAATCAATCCATGCTAGCAGAGGATGGTTTCGATCCATCGACCTCTGGGTTATGGGCCCAGCACGCTTCCGCTGCGCCACTCTGCTTCCTGTTCAAAATGCTTTGGTTATGCAGATCAGGAGCCTTCAGAGGAGTGGCATGGGATCGCTGGAGCTATTCTGGCAGGGCTCTCACCTCATTTGCCTAAGAATGTCACAAGGCATGCTGGGTGCAGAAAATCTTCGCCTTCCCCTCTCACAGTCAGTCATAGGGGAAAGTCAAGTCCCTCTCAGTCACTAGCCATGTCTCGCCTTTGTCAAGACAGAAGCACCCCCACCCGCTCCTTCTCTGTGATCCTGCGCTACCATGCTCAGGTTTTGGCCTTACCTGGGAGCCAGAGGTGCACCCGCTGAGAGCTTGCCCGGTAGGAGCGTTTGGGAGCGTTCGGGACGTGAGTGGACTTAGGACTGGAAGTTCTGTCCATTCGAAGCAGCCAACCTTCCTGCTGCAGACAGGGGCTGTTCCCTTGGGTTTCTTTCACCTTGCTCTCGGATAAATTTGGTTGTATGCTGCAGTTGCCTGCAATGACTACAAGGTGGCGCTGCTTTCAGGTAAGAGCACAAATATGCAGAAAATGTTGGGGACTTTTGCCACATTTATCGGTGGTGGGTCTCGCACATTTTTTCCAGGGGAGAGATATTGACCTGAAACACTTTTTACTGCAGAGATGCTGCAGTTCTAAAGGCTGGTCGGGCAGAAGGGCTCAGCCGTTTCATTGCCTGCCCCCCTGCAGCCCATTTATTACCAGCAGTTGTGAGTGGTGACTGCTGTTTGTAAAATATAAAAATTTCAGGACATAGAAAGTCGCAGACGGGGCTTTTGAGATGCCTGCCTATGTCTTTGTTTATTATTTATCTAATAGCTGAGTAATCTGGTCAAGATATTTCTTTTTTTTAACATATTGCGTTAGAATAGCTACTGCTTTCTTAATGTACAAATATTAACACTGCGTTGGTCGGGAATCGAACCCAGGTCAACTGCTTGGAAGGCAGCTATGCTCACCACTATACCACCAACGCTCCATGGCATATGTTTTTTATAAGCTCTAGAAATCACAACCCTGAGTTCAATGACTATATTGCACCAGTATCAGAGGTATTTTTGGTTTACAGACCAACATGAAAATCAGGAAAAACGTTCATGCAACTGCTAAGGAACTGGAGATTGAAACCAATGCAAAAGCTGCGCAGAAAAGGAGAAAGGGAAAGCAGCAGTTCAAATCATTGAAATAAGCATATATTGGCAGCAAGGGAAAAACAGCAGGGTAGAGAAAGAAAACAGCTCCACGAAATTCACAGGAGATTGATAATAGCAGGACAAAAAAAGGGAATAATAGCGTTCCAAGCAGGCTCAGAAAGAAGTTCGAGGTCCCATCTTTCGTTAATGGTCATAACTGTGCATCATTTCCTTTGAAGTGTAGGGTTGATTCTCTGACCATCTGTCTCCCTGACTTTGAGCAGAGACCGATAGTTGAGCAGTCTCTTCCCACAAAAAGCTGGCACAAGCCTGCTGTTTTCCGCTCTGGCAGCGTGGAAACGAGAGAGTGGTCCTCACAAGAAAAAAAATCAATCCATGCTAGCAGAGGATGGTTTCGATCCATCGACCTCTGGGTTATGGGCCCAGCACGCTTCCGCTGCGCCACTCTGCTTCCTGTTCAAAATGCTTTGGTTATGCAGATCAGGAGCCTTCAGAGGAGTGGCATGGGATCGCTGGAGCTATTCTGGCAGGGCTCTCACCTCATTTGCCTAAGAATGTCACAAGGCATGCTGGGTGCAGAAAATCTTCGCCTTCCCCTCTCACAGTCAGTCATAGGGGAAAGTCAAGTCCCTCTCAGTCACTAGCCATGTCTCGCCTTTGTCAAGACAGAAGCACCCCCACCCGCTCCTTCTCTGTGATCCTGCGCTACCATGCTCAGGTTTTGGCCTTACCTGGGAGCCAGAGGTGCACCCGCTGAGAGCTTGCCCGGTAGGAGCGTTTGGGAGCGTTCGGGACGTGAGTGGACTTAGGACTGGAAGTTCTGTCCATTCGAAGCAGCCAACCTTCCTGCTGCAGACAGGGGCTGTTCCCTTGGGTTTCTTTCACCTTGCTCTCGGATAAATTTGGTTGTATGCTGCAGTTGCCTGCAATGACTACAAGGTGGCGCTGCTTTCAGGTAAGAGCACAAATATGCAGAAAATGTTGGGGACTTTTGCCACATTTATCGGTGGTGGGTCTCGCACATTTTTTCCAGGGGAGAGATATTGACCTGAAACACTTTTTACTGCAGAGATGCTGCAGTTCTAAAGGCTGGTCGGGCAGAAGGGCTCAGCCGTTTCATTGCCTGCCCCCCTGCAGCCCATTTATTACCAGCAGTTGTGAGTGGTGACTGCTGTTTGTAAAATATAAAAATTTCAGGACATAGAAAGTCGCAGACGGGGCTTTTGAGATGCCTGCCTATGTCTTTGTTTATTATTTATCTAATAGCTGAGTAATCTGGTCAAGATATTTCTTTTTTTTAACATATTGCGTTAGAATAGCTACTGCTTTCTTAATGTACAAATATTAACACTGCGTTGGTCGGGAATCGAACCCAGGTCAACTGCTTGGAAGGCAGCTATGCTCACCACTATACCACCAACGCTCCATGGCATATGTTTTTTATAAGCTCTAGACATCACAACCCTGAGTTCAATGACTATATTGCACCAGTATCAGAGGTATTTTTGGTTTACAGACCAACATGAAAATCAGGAAAAAAGTTCTTGCAACTGCTAAGGAACTGGAGATTGAAACCTATGCAAAAGCTGCGCAGAAAAGGAGAAAGGGAAAGCAGCAGTTCAAATCATTGAAATAAGCATATATTGGCAGCAAGGGAAAAACAGCAGGGTAGAGAAAGAAAACAGCTCCACGAAATTCACAGGAGATTGATATTAGCAGGACAAAAAATGGGAATAATAGCGTTCCAAGCAGGCTCAGAAAGAAGTGCGAGGGTCCCATCTTTCGTCAATGGTCATAACTGTGCATCATTTCCTTTGAAGTGTAGGGTTGATTCTCTGACCATCTGTCTCCCTGACTTTGAGCAGAGACCGATAGTTGAGCAGTCTCTTCCCACAAAAAGCTGTCACAAGCCTGCTGTTTTCCGCTCTGGCAGCGTGGAAACGAGAGAGTGGTCCTCACAAGAAAAAAAATCAATCCATGCTAGCAGAGGATGGTTTCGATCCATCGACCTCTGGGTTATGGGCCCAGCACGCTTCCGCTGCGCCACTCTGCTTCCTGTTCAAAATGCTGTGGTTATGCAGATCAGGAGCCTTCAGAGGAGTGGCATGGGATCGCTGGAGCTATTCTGGCAGGGCTCTCACCTCATTAGCCTAAGAATGTCACAAGGCATGCTGGGTGCAGAAAATCTTGGCCTTCCCCTCTCACAGTCAGTCATAGGGGAAAGTCAAGGCCCTCTCAGTCACTAGCCATGTCACGCCTTTGTCAAGACAGAAGCACCCCCAACCGCTCCTTCTCTGTGATCCTGCGCTACCATGCTCAGGTTTTGGCCTTACCTGGGAGCCAGAGGTGCACCCGATGAGGGCTTGCCTGGTATGAGCGTTTGGGAGCGTTCGGGACGTGAGTGGACTTAGGACTGGAAGTTCTGTCCATTCGAAGCAGCCAACCTTCCTGCTGCAGACAGGGGCTGTTCCCTTGGGTTTCTTTCACCTTGCTCTCGGATAAATTTGGTTGTATGCTGCAGTTGCCTGCGATGACTACAAGGTGGCGCTGCTTTCAGGTAAGAGCACAAATATGCAGAAAATGTTGGGGACTTTTGCCACATTTATCGGTGGTGGGTCTCGCACATTTTTTCCAGGGGAGAGATATTGATCTGAAACACTTTTTACTGCAGAGATGCTGCAGTTCTAAAGGCTGGTCGGGCAGAAGGACTTAGCCGTTTCATTGCCTGCCCCACTGCAGCCCATTTATTACCAGCAGTTGTGAGTGGTGACTGCTGTTTGTAAAATATAAAAATTTCAGGACATAGAAAGTCGCAGACGGGGCTTTTGGGATGCCTGCCTCTGTCTTTGTTTATTATTTATCTAATAGCTGAGTAATCTGGTCAAGATATTTCTCTTTTTTTTAACATATTGCGATAGAATAGCTACTGCTTTCTTAATGTATAAATATTAACACTGCGTTGGCCGGGAATCAAACCCAGGTCAACTGCTTGGAAGGCAGCTATGCTCACCACTATACCACCAACGCTCCGTGGCATATGTTTTTTTTAAGCTCTAGACATCAC
Organism: Pleurodeles waltl; assembly: GCF_031143425.1. Classification (NCBI taxonomy): domain Eukaryota; kingdom Metazoa; phylum Chordata; class Amphibia; order Caudata; family Salamandridae; genus Pleurodeles; species Pleurodeles waltl. The sequence continues at coordinate 138,143 of NW_027149841.1, read as the reverse complement.
AACCCTGAGTTCAATGACTATATTGCACCAGTATCAGAGGTATTTTTGGTTTACAGACCAACATGAAAATCAGGAAAAACGTTCATGCAACTGCTAAGGAACTGGAGATTGAAACCAATGCAAAAGCTGCGCAGAAAAGGAGAAAGGGAAAGCAGCAGTTCAAATCATTGAAATAAGCATATATTGGCAGCAAGGGAAAAACAGCAGGGTAGAGAAAGAAAACAGCTCCACGAAATTCACAGGAGATTGATAATAGCAGGACAAAAAAAGGGAATAATAGCGTTCCAAGCAGGCTCAGAAAGAAGTTCGAGGTCCCATCTTTCGTTAATGGTCATAACTGTGCATCATTTCCTTTGAAGTGTAGGGTTGATTCTCTGACCATCTGTCTCCCTGACTTTGAGCAGAGACCGATAGTTGAGCAGTCTCTTCCCACAAAAAGCTGGCACAAGCCTGCTGTTTTCCGCTCTGGCAGCGTGGAAACGAGAGAGTGGTCCTCACAAGAAAAAAAATCAATCCATGCTAGCAGAGGATGGTTTCGATCCATCGACCTCTGGGTTATGGGCCCAGCACGCTTCCGCTGCGCCACTCTGCTTCCTGATCAAAATGCTTTGGTTATGCAGATCAGGAGTCTTCAGAGGAGTGGCATGGGATCGCTGGAGCTATTCTGGCAGGGCTCTCACCTCATTTGCCTAAGAATGTCACAAGGCATGCTGGGTGCAGAAAATCTTCGCCTTCCCCTCTCACAGTCAGTCATAGGGGAAAGTCAAGTCCCTCTCAGTCACTAGCCATGTCTCGCCTTTGTCAAGACAGAAGCACCCCCACCCGCTCCTTCTCTGTGATCCTGCGCTACCATGCTCAGGTTTTGGCCTTACCTGGGAGCCAGAGGTGCACCCGCTGAGAGCTTGCCCGGTAGGAGCGTTTGGGAGCGTTCGGGACGTGAGTGGACTTAGGACTGGAAGTTCTGTCCATTCGAAGCAGCCAACCTTCCTGCTGCAGACAGGGGCTGTTCCCTTGGGTTTCTTTCACCTTGCTCTCGGATAAATTTGGTTGTATGCTGCAGTTGCCTGCAATGACTACAAGGTGGCGCTGCTTTCAGGTAAGAGCACAAATATGCAGAAAATGTTGGGGACTTTTGCCACATTTATCGGTGGTGGGTCTCGCACATTTTTTCCAGGGGAGAGATATTGACCTGAAACACTTTTTACTGCAGAGATGCTGCAGTTCTAAAGGCTGGTCGGGCAGAAGGGCTCAGCCGTTTCATTGCCTGCCCCCCTGCAGCCCATTTATTACCAGCAGTTGTGAGTGGTGACTGCTGTTTGTAAAATATAAAAATTTCAGGACATAGAAAGTCGCAGACGGGGCTTTTGAGATGCCTGCCTATGTCTTTGTTTATTATTTATCTAATAGCTGAGTAATCTGGTCAAGATATTTCTTTTTTTTAACATATTGCGTTAGAATAGCTACTGCTTTCTTAATGTACAAATATTAACACTGCGTTGGTCGGGAATCGAACCCAGGTCAACTGCTTGGAAGGCAGCTATGCTCACCACTATACCACCAACGCTCCATGGCATATGTTTTTTATAAGCTCTAGACATCACAACCCTGAGTTCAATGACTATATTGCACCAGTATCAGAGGTATTTTTGGTTTACAGACCAACATGAAAATCAGGAAAAAAGTTCTTGCAACTGCTAAGGAACTGGAGATTGAAACCTATGCAAAAGCTGCGCAGAAAAGGAGAAAGGGAAAGCAGCAGTTCAAATCATTGAAATAAGCATATATTGGCAGCAAGGGAAAAACAGCAGGGTAGAGAAAGAAAACAGCTCCACGAAATTCACAGGAGATTGATATTAGCAGGACAAAAAATGGGAATAATAGCGTTCCAAGCAGGCTCAGAAAGAAGTGCGAGGGTCCCATCTTTCGTCAATGGTCATAACTGTGCATCATTTCCTTTGAAGTGTAGGGTTGATTCTCTGACCATCTGTCTCCCTGACTTTGAGCAGAGACCGATAGTTGAGCAGTCTCTTCCCACAAAAAGCTGTCACAAGCCTGCTGTTTTCCGCTCTGGCAGCGTGGAAACGAGAGAGTGGTCCTCACAAGAAAAAAAATCAATCCATGCTAGCAGAGGATGGTTTCGATCCATCGACCTCTGGGTTATGGGCCCAGCACGCTTCCGCTGCGCCACTCTGCTTCCTGTTCAAAATGCTGTGGTTATGCAGATCAGGAGCCTTCAGAGGAGTGGCATGGGATCGCTGGAGCTATTCTGGCAGGGCTCTCACCTCATTAGCCTAAGAATGTCACAAGGCATGCTGGGTGCAGAAAATCTTGGCCTTCCCCTCTCACAGTCAGTCATAGGGGAAAGTCAAGGCCCTCTCAGTCACTAGCCATGTCACGCCTTTGTCAAGACAGAAGCACCCCCAACCGCTCCTTCTCTGTGATCCTGCGCTACCATGCTCAGGTTTTGGCCTTACCTGGGAGCCAGAGGTGCACCCGATGAGGGCTTGCCTGGTATGAGCGTTTGGGAGCGTTTGGGACGTGAGTGGACTTAGGACTGGAAGTTCTGTCCATTCGAAGCAGCCAACCTTCCTGCTGCAGACAGGGGCTGTTCCCTTGGGTTTCTTTCACCTTGCTCTCGGATAAATTTGGTTGTATGCTGCAGTTGCCTGCGATGACTACAAGGTGGCGCTGCTTTCAGGTAAGAGCACAAATATGCAGAAAATGTTGGGGACTTTTGCCACATTTATCGGTGGTGGGTCTCGCACATTTTTTCCAGGGGAGAGATATTGATCTGAAACACTTTTTACTGCAGAGATGCTGCAGTTCTAAAGGCTGGTCGGGCAGAAGGACTTAGCCGTTTCATTGCCTGCCCCACTGCAGCCCATTTATTACCAGCAGTTGTGAGTGGTGACTGCTGTTTGTAAAATATAAAAATTTCAGGACATAGAAAGTCGCAGACGGGGCTTTTGGGATGCCTGCCTCTGTCTTTGTTTATTATTTATCTAATAGCTGAGTAATCTGGTCAAGATATTTCTCTTTTTTTTAACATATTGCGATAGAATAGCTACTGCTTTCTTAATGTATAAATATTAACACTGCGTTGGCCGGGAATCAAACCCAGGTCAACTGCTTGGAAGGCAGCTATGCTCACCACTATACCACCAACGCTCCGTGGCATATGTTTTTTTTAAGCTCTAGACATCACAACCCTGAGTTCAATGACTATATTGCACCAGTATCAGAGGTATTTTTGGTTTACAGACCAACATGAAAATCAGGAAAAAAGTTCTTGCAACTGCTAAGGAACTGGAGATTGAAACCAATGCAAAAGCTGCGCAGAAAAGGAGAAAGGGAAAGCAGCAGTTCAAATCATTGAAATAAGCATATATTGGCAGCAAGGTAAAAACAGCAGGGTATCGAAAGAAAACAGCTCCACGAAATTCACAGGAGATTGATAATAGCAGGACAAAAAAAGGGAATAATAGCGTTCCAAGCAGGCTCAGAAAGAAGTGCAAGGGTCCCATCTTTCGTCAATGGTCATAACTGTGCATCATTTCCTTTGAAGTGTAGGGTTGATTCTCTGACCATCTGTCTCCCTGACTTTGAGCAGAGACCGATAGTTGAGCAGTCTCTTCCCACAAAAAGCTGGCACAAGCCTGCTGTTTTCCGCTCTGGCAGCGTGGAAACGAGAGAGTGGTCCTCACAAGAAAAAAAATCAATCCATGCTAGCAGAGGATGGTTTCGATCCATCAACATCTGGGTTATGGGCCCAGCACGCTTCTGCTGCGCCACTCTGCTTCCTGTTCAAAATGCTGTGGTTATGCAGATCAGGAGCCTTCAGAGGAGTGGCATGGGATCGCTGGAGCTATTCTGGCAGGGCTCTCACCTCATTTGCCTAAGAATGTCACAAGGCATGCTGGGTGCAGAAAATCTTCGCCTTCCCCTCTCACAGTCAGTCATAGGGCAAAGTCAAGGCCCTCTCAGTCACTAGCCATGTCACGCCTTTGTCAAGACAGAAGCACCCCCAACCGCTCCTTCTCTGTGATCCTGCGCTACCATGCTCAGGTTTTGGCCTTACCTGGGAGCCAGAGGTGCACCCGCTGAGGGCTTGCCCAGTATGAGCGTTTGGGAGCGTTCGGGACGTGAGTGGACTTAGGACTGGAAGTTCTGTCCATTTGAAGCAGCCAACCTTCCTGCTGCAGACAGGGGCTGTTCCCTTGGGTTTCTTTCACCTTGCTCTCGGATAAATTTGGTTGTATGCTGCAGTTGCCTGCGATGACTACAAGGTGGCGCTGCTTTCAGGTAAGAGCACAAATATGCAGAAAATGTTGGGGACTTTTGCCACATTTATCGGTGGTGGGTCTCGCACATTTTTTCCAGGGGAGAGATATTGACCTGAAACACTTTTTACTGCAGAGATGCTGCAGTTCTAAAGGCTGGTCGGGCAGAAGGGCTTAGCCGTTTCATTGCCTGCCCCCCTGCAGCCCATTTATTACCAGCAGTTGTGATGGTGACTGCTGTTTGTAAAATATAAACATTTCAGGACATAGAAAGTCGCAGACGGGGCTTTTGGGATGCCTGCCTATGTCTTTGTTTATTATTTATCTAATAGCTGAGTAATCTGGTCAAGATATTTCTCTTTTTTTAACATATTGCATTAGAATAGCTACTGCTTTCTTAATGTATAAATATTAGCACTGTGTTGGCCGGGAATCGAACCCGGGTCAACTGCTTGGAAGGCAGCTATGCTCACCACTATACCACCAACACTCCGTGGCATATGTTTTTTTTAAGCTCTAGACATCACAACCCTGAGTTCAATGACTATATTGCACCAGTATCAGAGGTATTTTTGGTTTACAGACCAACATGAAAATCAGGAAAAAAGTTCTTGCAACTGCTAAGGAACTGGAGATTGAAACCAATGCAAAAGCTGTGCAGAAAAGGAGAAAGGGAAAGCAGCAGTTCAAATCATTGAAATAAGCATATATTGGCAGCAAGGGAAAAACAGCAGGGTAGAGAAAGAAAACAGCTCCACGAAATTCACAGGAGATTGATAATAGCAGGACAAAAAAAGGGAATAATAGCGTTCCAAGCAGGCTCAGAAAGAAGTGCGAGGGTCCCATCTTTCGTTAATGGTCATAACTGTGCATCATTTCCTTTGAAGTGTAGGGTTGATTCTCTGACCATCTGTCTCCCTGACTTTGAGCAGAGACCGATAGTTGAGCAGTCTCTTCCCACAAAAAGCTGGCACAAGCCTGCTGTTTTACGCTCTGGCAGCGTGGAAACGAGAGAGTGGTCCTCACAAGAAAAATAATCAATCCATGCTAGCAGAGGATGGTTTCGATCCATCGACCTCTGGGTTATGGGCCCAGCACGCTTCCGCTGCGCCACTCTGCTTCCTGTTCAAAATGCTGTGGTTATGCAGATCAGGAGCCTTCAGAGGAGTGGCATGGGATCACTGGAGCTATTCTGGCAGGGCTCTCACCTCATTTGCCTAAGAATGTCACAAGGCATGCTGGGTGCAGAAAATCTTCGCCTTCCCCTCTCACAGTCAGTCATAGGGGAAAGTCAAGTCCCTCTCAGTCACTAGCCATGTCACGCCTTTGTCAAGACAGAAGCACCCCCACCCGCTTCTTCTCTGTGATCCTGCGCTACCATGCTCCGGTTTTGGCCTTACCTGGGAGCCAGAGGTGCACCCGGTGAGGGCTTCCCCGGTATGATCGTTTGGGAGCGTTCGGTACGTGAGTGGACTTAGGACTGGAAGTTCTGTCCATTCGAAGCAGCCAACCTTCCTGCTGCAGACAGGGGCTGTTCCCTTGGGTTTCTTTCACCTTGCTCTCGGATAAATTTGGTTGTATGCTGCAGTTGCCTGCGATGACTACAAGGTGGCGCTGCTTTCAGGTAAGAGCACAAATATGCAGAAAATGTTGGGGACTTTTACCACATTTATCGGTGGTGGGTCTCGCACATTTTTTCCAGGGGAGAGTTATTGACCTGAAACACTTTTTACTGCAGAGATGCTGCAGTTCTAAAGGCTGGTCGGGCAGAAGGGCTTAGCCGTTTCATTGCCTGCCCCCCTGCAGCCCATTTATTACCAGCAGTTGTGATGGTGACTGCTGTTTGTAAAATATAAAAATTTCAGGACATAGAAAGTCGCAGACGGGGCTTTTGGGATGCCTGCCTATGTCTTTGTTTATTATTTATCTAATAGCTGAGTAATCTGGTCAAGATATTTCTCTTTTTTTGACATATTGCATTAGAATAGCTACTGCTTTCTTAATGTATAAATATTAGCACTGCGTTGGCCGGGAATCGAACCCGGGTCAATTGCTTGGAAGGCAGCTATGCTCACCACTATACCACCAACGCTCCATGGCATATGTATTTTTTAAGCTCTAGACATCACAACCCTGAGTTCAATGACTATATTGCACCAGTATCAGAGGTATTTTTGGTTTACAGACCAACATGAAAATCAGGAAAAAAGTTCTTGCAACTGCTAAGGAACTGGAGATTGAAACCAATGCAAAAGCGGCGCAGAAAAGGAGAAAGGGAAAGCAGCAGTTCAAATCATTGAAATAAGCATATATTGGCAGCAAGGGAAAAACAGCAGGGTAGAGAAAGAAAACAGCTCCACGAAATTCACAGGAGATTGATAATAGCAGGACAAAAAAAGGGAATAATAGCGTTCCAAGCAGGCTCAGAAAGAAGTGCGAGGGTCCCATCTTTCGTTAATGGTCATAACTGTGCATCATTTCCTTTGAAGTGTAGGGTTGATTCTCTGACCATCTGTCTCCCTGACTTTGAGCAGAGACCGATAGTTGAGCAGTCTCTTCCCACAAAAAGCTGGCACAAGCCTGCTGTTTTCCGCTCTGGCAGCGTGGAAACGAGAGAGTGGTCCTCACAAGAAAAATAATCAATCCATGCTAGCAGAGGATGGTTTCGATCCATCGACCTCTGGGTTATGGGCCCAGCACGCTTCCGCTGCGCCACTCTGCTTCCTGTTCAAAAGGCTGTGGTTATGCAGATCAGGAGCCTTCAGAGGAGTGGCATGGGATCGCTGGAGCTATTCTGGCAGGGCTCTCACCTCATTTGCCTAAGAATGTCACAAGGCATGCTGGGTGCAGAAAATCTTCGCCTTCCCCTCTCACAGTCAGTCATAGGGGAAAGTCAAGTCCCTCTCAGTCACTAGCCATGTCACGCCTTTGTCAAGACAGAAGCACCCCCACCCGCTCCTTCTCTGTGATCCTGCGCTACCATGCTCATGTTTTGGCCTTACCTGGGAGCCAGAGGTGCACCCGGTGAGGGCTTGCCCGGTATGATCGTTTGGGAGCGTTCGGGACGTGAGTGGACTTAGGACTGGAAGTTCTGTCCATTCGAAGCAGCCAACCTTTCTGCTGCAGACAGGGGCTGTTCCCTTGGGTTTCTTTCACCTTGCTCTCGGATAAATTTGGTTGAATGCTGCAGTTGCCTGCGATGACTACAAGGTGGCGCTGCTTTCAGGTAAGAGCACAAATATGCAGAAAATGTTGGGGACTTTTGCCACATTTATCGGTGGTGGGTCTCGCAAATTTTTTGCAGGGGAGAGATATTGACCTGAAACACTTTTTACTGCAGAGATGCTGCAGTTCTAAAGGCTGGTCGGGCAGAAGGGCTTAGCCGTTTCATTGCCTGCCCCCCTGCAGCCCATTTATTACCAGCAGTTGTGATGGTGACTGCTGTTTGTAAAATATAAAAATTTCAGGACATAGAAAGTCGCAGACGGGGCTTTTGGGATGCCTGCCTATGTCTTTGTTTATTATTTATCTAATAGCTGAGTAATCTGGTCAAGATATTTCTCTTTTTTTGACATATTGCATTAGAATAGCTACTGCTTTCTTAATGTATAAATATTAGCACTGCGTTGGCCGGGAATCGAACCCGGGTCAATTGCTTGGAAGGCAGCTATGCTCACCACTATACCACCAACGCTCCATGGCATATGTATTTTTTAAGCTCTAGACATCACAACCCTGAGTTCAATGACTATATTGCACCAGTATCAGAGGTATTTTTGGTTTACAGACCAACATGAAAATCAGGAAAAAAGTTCTTGCAACTGCTAAGGAACTGGAGATTGAAACCAATGCAAAAGCTGCGCAGAAAAGGAGAAAGGGAAAGCAGCAGTTCAAATCATTGAAATAAGCATATATTGGCAGCAAGGGAAAAACAGCAGGGTAGAGAAAGAAAACAGCTCCACGAAATTCACAGGAGATTGATAATAGCAGGACAAAAAAAGGGAATAATAGCGTTCCAAGCAGGCTCAGAAAGAAGTGCGAGGGTCCCATCTTTCGTTAATGGTCATAACTGTGCATCATTTCCTTTGAAGTGTAGGGTTGATTCTCTGACCATCTGTCTCCCTGACTTTGAGCAGAGACCGATAGTTGAGCAGTCTCTTCCCACAAAAAGCTGGCACAAGCCTGCTGTTTTCCGCTCTGGCAGCGTGGAAACGAGAGAGTGGTCCTCACAAGAAAAATAATCAATCCATGCTAGCAGAGGATGGTTTCGATCCATCGACCTCTGGGTTATGGGCCCAGCACGCTTCCGCTGTGCCACTCTGCTTCCTGTTCAAAATGCTGTGGTTATGCAGATCAGGAGCCTTCAGAGGAGTGGCATGGGATCGCTGGAGCTATTCTGGCAGGGCTCTCACCTCATTTGCCTAAGAATGTCACAAGGCATGGTGGGTGCAGAAAATCTTCACCTTCCCCTCTCACAGTCAGTCATATGGGAAAGTCAAGTCCCTCTCAGTCACTAGCCATGTCACGCCTTTGTCAAGACAGAAGCACCCCCACCCGCTCCTTCTCTGTGATCCTGCGCTACCATGCTCCGGTTTTGGCCTTACCTGGGAGCCAGAGGTGCACCCGGTGAGGGCTTGCCCGGTATGAGCGTTCGGGACGTGAGTGGACTTAGGACTGGAAGTTCTGTCCATTCGAAGCAGCCAACCTTCCTGCTGCAGACAGGGGCTATTCCCTTGAGTTTCTTTCACCTTGCTCTCAGATAAATTTGGGTGTATGCTGCAGTTGCCTGTGATGACTACAAGGTCGCGCTGCTTTCAGGTAAGAGCACAAATATGCAGAAAATGTTGGGGACTTTTGCCACATTTATCGGTGGTGGGTCTCGCACATTTTTTCCAGGGGAGAGATATTGACCTGAAACACTTTTTACTGCAGAGAAACTGCAGTTCTAAAGGCTGGTCGGGCAGAAGGGCTTAGCCGTTTCATTGCCTGCCCCCCTGCAGCCCATTTATTACCAGCAGTTGTGAGTGGTGACTGCTGTTTGTAAAATATAAAGATTTCAGGACATAGAAAGTCGCAGACGGGGCTTTTGGGATGCCTGCCTATGTCTTTGATTATTATTTATCTAATAGCTGAGTAATCTGGTCAAGATATTTCTCTTTTTTTTAACATATTGCTTTAGAATAGCTACTGCTTTCTTAATGTATAAATATTAACACTGCGTTGGCCAGGAATCGAACCCGGGTCAACTGCTTGGAAGGTAGTTATGCTCACCACTATACCACCAACGCTCCATGGCATATGTTTTTTTTAAGCTCTAGACATCACAACCCTGAGTTCAATGACTATATTGCACCAGTATCAGAGGTATTTTTGGTTTACAGACCAACATGAAAATCAGGAAAAAAGTTCTTGCAACTGCTAAGGAACTGGAGATTGAAACCAATGCAAAAGCTGCTCAGAAAAGGAGAAAGGGAAAGCAGCAGTTCAAATCATTGAAATAAGCATATATTGGCAGCAAGGGAAAAACAGCAGGGTAGAGAAAGAAAACAGCTCCACGAAATTCACAGGAGATTGATAATAGCAGGACAAAAAAAGGGAATAATAACGTTCCAAGCAGGCTCAGAAAGAAGTGCGAGGGTCCCATCTTTCTTTAATGGTCATAACTGTGCATCATTTCCTTTGAAGTGTAGGGTTGATTCTCTGACCATCTGTCTCCCTGACTTTAAGCAGAGACCGATAGTTGAGCAGTCTCTTCAGACAAAAAGCTGGCACAAGCCTGCTGTTTTCCGCTCTGGCAGCGTGGAAACGAGAGAGTGGTCCTCACAAGAAAAAAATCAATCCATGCTAGCAGAGGATGGTTTCGATCCATCGACCTCTGGGTTATGGGCCCAGCACGCTTCCGCTGCGCCACTCTGCTTCCTGTTCAAAATGCTGTGGTTATGCAGATCAGGAGCCTTCAGAGGAGTTGCATGGGATCGCTGGAGCTATTCTGGCAGGGCTCTCACCTCATTTGCCTAAGAATGTCACAAGGCATGCTGGGTGCAGAAAATCTTCGCCTTCCCCTCTCACAGTCAGTCATAGGGGAAAGTCAAGTCCCTCTCAGTCACTAGCCATGTCACGCCTTTGTCAAGACAGAAGCACCCCCACCCGCTCCTTCTCTGTGATCCTGCGCTACCATGCTCAGGTTTTGGCCTTACCTGGGAGCCAGAGGTGCACCCGGTGAGAACTTGCCCGGTAGGAGCGTTTGGGAGCGTTCGGGACGTGAGTGGACTTAGGACTGGAAGTTCTGTCCATTCGAAGCAGCCAACCTTCCTGCTGCAGACAGGGGCTGTTCCCTTGGGTTTCTTTCACCTTGCTCTCGGATAAATTTGGTTGTATGCTGCAGTTGCCTGCAATGACTACAAGGTGGCGCTGCTTTCAGGTAAGAGCACAAATATGCAGAAAATGTTGGGGACTTTTGCCACATTTATCGGTGGTGGGTCTCGCACATTTTTTCCAGGGGAGAGATATTGACCTGAAACACTTTTTACTGCAGAGATGCTGCAGTTCTAAAGGCTGGTCGGGCAGAAGGGCTTAGCCGTTTCATTGCCTGCCCCCCTGCAGCCCATTTATTACCAGCAGTTGTGATGGTGACTGCTGTTTGTAAAATATAAAAATTTCAGGACATAGAAAGTCGCAGACGGGGCTTTTGGGATGCCTGCCTATGTCTTTGTTTAGCTGAGTAATCTGGTCAAGATATTTCTCTTTTTTTAACATATTGCATTAGAATAGCTACTGCTTTCTTAATGTATAAATATTAGCACTGCGTTGGCCGGGAATCGAACCCGGGTCAATTGCTTGGAAGGCAGCTATGCTCACCACTATACCACCAACGCTCCATGGCATATGTTTTTTTTAAGCTCTAGACATCACAACCCTGAGTTAAATGACTATATTGCACCAGTATCAGAGGTATTTTTGGTTTACAGACCAACATGAAAATCAGGAAAAAAGTTCTTGCAACTGCTAAGGAACTGGAGATTGAAACCAATGCAAAAGCTGCGCAGAAAAGGAGAAAGGGAAAGCAGCAGTTCAAATCATTGAAATAAGCATATATTGGCAGCAAGGGAAAAACTGCAGGGTAGAGAAAGAAAACAGCTCCACGAAATTCACAGGAGATTGATAATAGCAGGACAAAAAAAGGGAATAATAGCGTTCCAAGCAGGCTCAGAAAGAAGTGCGAGGGTCCCATCTTTCGTTAATGGTCATTACTGTGCATCATTTCCTTTGAAGTGTAGGGTTGATTCTCTGACCATCTGTCTCCCTGACTTTGAGCAGAGACCGATAGTTGAGCAGTCTCTTCCCACAAAAAGCTGGCACAAGCCTTCTGTTTTCCGCTCTGGCAGCGTGGAAACGAGAGAGTGGTCCTCACAAGAAAAAAAATCAATCCATGCTAGCAGAGGATGGTTTCACTCCATCGACCTCTGGGTTATGGGCCCAGCACGCTTCCGCTGCGCCACTCTGCTTCCTGTTCAAAATGCTGTGGTTATGCAGATCAGGAGCCTTCAGAGGAGTGGCATGTGATCGCTGGAGCTATTCTGGCAGGGCTCTCACCTCATTTGCTAAGAATGTCACAAGGCATGCTGGGTGCAGAAAATCTTCGCCTTCCCCTCTCACAGTCAGTCATAGGGGAAAGTCAAGTCCCTCTCAGTCACTAGCCATGTCACGCCTTTGTCAAGACGGAAGCACCCCCACCCGCTCCTTCTCTGTGATCCTGCGCTACCATGCTCATGTTTTGGCCTTACCTGGGAGCCAGAGGTGCACCCGGTGAGGGCTTGCCCGGTATGATCGTTTGGGAGCGTTCGGGACGTGAGTGGACTTAGGACTGGAAGTTCTGTCCATTCGAAGCAGCCAACCTTTCTGCTGCAGACAGGGGCTGTTCCCTTGGGTTTCTTTCACCTTGCTCTCGGATAAATTTGGTTGTATGCTGCAGTTGCCTGCGATGACTACAAGGTGGCGCTGCTTTCAGGTAAGAGCACAAATATGCAGAAAATGTTGGGGACTTTTGCCACATTTATCGGTGGTGGGTCTCGCACATTTTTTCCAGGGGAGAGATATTGACCTGAAACACTTTTTACTGCAGAGATGCTGCAGTTCTAAAGGCTGGTCGGGCAGAAGGGCTTAGCCGTTTCATTGCCTGCCCCCCTGCAGCCCATTTATTACCAGCAGTTGTGATGGTGAGTGCTGTTTGTAAAATATAAAAATTTCAGGACATAGAAAGTCGCAGACGGGGCTTTTGGGATGCCTGCCTATGTCTTTGTTTATTATTTATCTAATAGCTGAGTAATCTGGTCAAGATATTTCTCTTTTTTTGACATATTGCATTAGAATAGCTACTGCTTTCTTAATGTATAAATATTAGCACTGCGTTGGCCGGGAATCGAACCCGGGTCAATTGCTTGGAAGGCAGCTATGCTCACCACTATACCACCAACGCTCCATGGCATATGTATTTTTTAAGCTCTAGACATCACAACCCTGAGTTCAATGACTATATTGCACCAGTATCAGAGGTATTTTTGGTTTACAGACCAACATGAAAATCAGGAAAAAAGTTCTTGCAACTGCTAAGGAACTGGAGATTGAAACCAATGCAAAAGCTGCGCAGAAAAGGAGAAAGGGAAAGCAGCAGTTCAAATCATTGAAATAAGCATATATTGGCAGCAAGGGAAAAACAGCAGGGTAGAGAAAGAAAACAGCTCCACGAAATTCACAGGAGATTGATAATAGCAGGACAAAAAAAGGGAATAATAGCGTTCCAAGCAGGCTCAGAAAGAAGTGCGAGGGTCCCATCTTTCGTTAATGGTCATAACTGTGCATCATTTCCTTTGAAGTGTAGGGTTGATTCTCTGACCATCTGTCTCCCTGACTTTGAGCAGAGACCGATAGTTGAGCAGTCTCTTCCCACAAAAAGCTGTCACAAGCCTGCTGTTTTCCGCTCTGGCAGCGTGGAAACGAGAGAGTGGTCCTCACAAGAAAAAAAATCAATCCATGCTAGCAGAGGATGGTTTCGATCCATCGACCTCTGGGTTATGGGCCCAGCACGCTTCCGCTGCGCCACTCTGCTTCCTGTTCAAAATGCTGTGGTTATGCAGATCAGGAGCCTTCAGAGGAGTGGCATGGGATCGCTGGAGCTATTCTGGCAGGGCTCTCACCTCATTAGCCTAAGAATGTCACAAGGCATGCTGGGTGCAGAAAATCTTGGCCTTCCCCTCTCACAGTCAGTCATAGGGGAAAGTCAAGGCCCTCTCAGTCACTAGCCATGTCACGCCTTTGTCAAGACAGAAGCACCCCCAACCGCTCCTTCTCTGTGATCCTGCGCTACCATGCTCAGGTTTTGGCCTTACCTGGGAGCCAGAGGTGCACCCGATGAGGGCTTGCCTGGTATGAGCGTTTGGGAGCGTTCGGGACGTGAGTGGACTTAGGACTGGAAGTTCTGTCCATTCGAAGCAGCCAACCTTCCTGCTGCAGACAGGGGCTGTTCCCTTGGGTTTCTTTCACCTTGCTCTCGGATAAATTTGGTTGTATGCTGCAGTTGCCTGCGATGACTACAAGGTGGCGCTGCTTTCAGGTAAGAGCACAAATATGCAGAAAATGTTGGGGACTTTTGCCACATTTATCGGTGGTGGGTCTCGCACATTTTTTCCAGAGGAGAGATATTGATCTGAAACACTTTTTACTGCAGAGATGCTGCAGTTCTAAAGGCTGGTCGGGCAGAAGGACTTAGCCGTTTCATTGCCTGCCCCACTGCAGCCCATTTATTACCAGCAGTTGTGAGTGGTGACTGCTGTTTGTAAAATATAAAAATTTCAGGACATAGAAAGTCGCAGACGGGGCTTTTGGGATGCCTGCCTCTGTCTTTGTTTATTATTTATCTAATAGCTGAGTAATCTGGTCAAGATATTTCTCTTTTTTTTAACATATTGCGATAGAATAGCTACTGCTTTCTTAATGTATAAATATTAACACTGCGTTGGCCGGGAATCAAACCCAGGTCAACTGCTTGGAAGGCAGCTATGCTCACCACTATACCACCAACGCTCCGTGGCATATGTTTTTTTTAAGCTCTAGACATCACAACCCTGAGTTCAATGACTATATTGCACCAGTATCAGAGGTATTTTTGGTTTACAGACCAACATGAAAATCAGGAAAAAAGTTCTTGCAACTGCTAAGGAACTGGAGATTGAAACCAATGCAAAAGCTGCGCAGAAAAGGAGAAAGGGAAAGCAGCAGTTCAAATCATTGAAATAAGCATATATTGGCAGCAAGGTAAAAACAGCAGGGTATCGAAAGAAAACAGCTCCACGAAATTCACAGGAGATTGATAATAGCAGGACAAAAAAAGGGAATAATAGCATTCCAAGCAGGCTCAGAAAGAAGTGCAAGGGTCCCATCTTTCGTCAATGGTCATAACTGTGCATCATTTCCTTTGAAGTGTAGGGTTGATTCTCTGACCATCTGTCTCCCTGACTTTGAGCAGAGACCGATAGTTGAGCAGTCTCTTCCCACAAAAAGCTGGCACAAGCCTGCTGTTTTCCGCTCTGGCAGCGTGGAAACGAGAGAGTGGTCCTCACAAGAAAAAAAATCAATCCATGCTAGCAGAGGATGGTTTCGATCCATCAACATCTGGGTTATGGGCCCAGCACGCTTCTGCTGCGCCACTCTGCTTCCTGTTCAAAATGCTGTGGTTATGCAGATCAGGAGCCTTCAGAGGAGTGGCATGGGATCGCTGGAGCTATTCTGGCAGGGCTCTCACCTCATTTGCCTAAGAATGTCACAAGGCATGCTGGGTGCAGAAAATCTTCGCCTTCCCCTCTCACAGTCAGTCATAGGGCAAAGTCAAGGCCCTCTCAGTCACTAGCCATGTCACGCCTTTGTCAAGACAGAAGCACCCCCAACCGCTCCTTCTCTGTGATCCTGCGCTACCATGCTCAGGTTTTGGCCTTACCTGGGAGCCAGAGGTGCACCCGCTGAGGGCTTGCCCAGTATGAGCGTTTGGGAGCGTTCGGGACGTGAGTGGACTTAGGACTGGAAGTTCTGTCCATTTGAAGCAGCCAACCTTCCTGCTGCAGACAGGGGCTGTTCCCTTGGGTTTCTTTCACCTTGCTCTCGGATAAATTTGGTTGTATGCTGCAGTTGCCTGCGATGACTACAAGGTGGCGCTGCTTTCAGGTAAGAGCACAAATATGCAGAAAATGTTGGGGACTTTTGCCACATTTATCGGTGGTGGGTCTCGCACATTTTTTCCAGGGGAGAGATATTGACCTGAAACACTTTTTACTGCAGAGATGCTGCAGTTCTAAAGGCTGGTCGGGCAGAAGGGCTTAGCCGTTTCATTGCCTGCCCCCCTGCAGCCCATTTATTACCAGCAGTTGTGATGGTGACTGCTGTTTGTAAAATATAAACATTTCAGGACATAGAAAGTCGCAGACGGGGCTTTTGGGATGCCTGCCTATGTCTTTGTTTATTATTTATCTAATAGCTGAGTAATCTGGTCAAGATATTTCTCTTTTTTTAACATATTGCATTAGAATAGCTACTGCTTTCTTAATGTATAAATATTAGCACTGTGTTGGCCGGGAATCGAACCCGGGTCAACTGCTTGGAAGGCAGCTATGCTCACCACTATACCACCAACACTCCATGGCATATGTTTTTTTTAAGCTCTAGACATCACAACCCTGAGTTCAATGACTATATTGCACCAGTATCAGAGGTATTTTTGGTTTACAGACCAACATGAAAATCAGGAAAAAAGTTCTTGCAACTGCTAAGGAACTGGAGATTGAAACCAATGCAAAAGCTGCGCAGAAAAGGAGAAAGGGAAAGCAGCAGTTCAAATCATTGAAATAAGCATATATTGGCAGCAAGGGAAAAACAGCAGGGTAGAGAAAGAAAACAGCTCCACGAAATTCACAGGAGATTGATAATAGCAGGACAAAAAAAGGGAATAATAGCGTTCCAAGCAGGCTCAGAAAGAAGTGCGAGGGTCCCATCTTTCGTTAATGGTCATAACTGTGCATCATTTCCTTTGAAGTGTAGGGTTGATTCTCTGACCATCTGTCTCCCTGACTTTGAGCAGAGACCGATAGTTGAGCAGTCTCTTCCCACAAAAAGCTGGCACAAGCCTGCTGTTTTACGCTCTGGCAGCGTGGAAACGAGAGAGTGGTCCTCACAAGAAAAATAATCAATCCATGCTAGCAGAGGATGGTTTCGATCCATCGACCTCTGGGTTATGGGCCCAGCACGCTTCCGCTGCGCCACTCTGCTTCCTGTTCAAAATGCTGTGGTTATGCAGATCAGGAGCCTTCAGAGGAGTGGCATGGGATCACTGGAGCTATTCTGGCAGGGCTCTCACCTCATTTGCCTAAGAATGTTACAAGGCATGCTGGGTGCAGAAAATCTTCGCCTTCCCCTCTCACAGTCAGTCATAGGGGAAAGTCAAGTCCCTCTCAGTCACTAGCCATGTCACGCCTTTGTCAAGACAGAAGCACCCCCACCCGCTCCTTCTCTGTGATCCTGCGCTACCATGCTCAGGTTTTGGCCTTACCTGGGAGCCAGAGGTGCATCCGGTGAGGGCTTGCCCGGTATGAGCGTTTAGGAGCGTTCGGGATGTGAGTGGACTTAGGACTGGAAGTTCTGTCCATTCGAAGCAGCCAACCTTCCTGCTGCAGACAGGGGCTGTTCCCTTGGGTTTCTTTCACCTTGCTCTCGGATAAATTTGGTTGTATGCTGCAGTTGCCTGCGATGACTACAAGGTGGCGCTGCTTTCAGGTAAGAGCACAAATATGCAGAAAATGTTGGGGACTTTTGCCACATTTATCGGTGGTGGGTCTCGCACATTTTTTCCAGGGGAGAGATATTGACCTGAAACACTTTTTACTGCAGAGATGCTGCAGTTCTAAAGGCTGGTCGGGCAGAAGGGCTTAGCCGTTTCATTGCCTGCCCCCCTGCAGCCCATTTATTACCAGCAGTTGTGAGTGGTGACTGCTGTTTGTAAAATATAAAAATTTCAGGACATAGAAAGTCGCAGACGGGGCTTTTGGGATGCCTGACTATGTCTTTGTTTATTATTTATCTAATAGCTGAGTAATCTGGTCAAGATATTTCTCTTTTTTTTAACATATTGCGTTAGAAAAGTTACTGCTTTCTTAATGTATAAATATTAGCACTGCGTTGGCCGGGAATCAAACCCGGGTCAATTGCTTGGAAGGCAGCTATGCTCACCACTATACCACCAACGCTCCATGGCATATGTTTTTTTTCAGCTCTAGACATCACAACCCTGAGTTCAATGACTATATTGCACCAGTATCAGAGGTATTTTTGGTTTACAGACCAACATGAAAATCAGGAAAAAAGTTCTTGCAACTGCTAAGGAACTGGAGATTGAAACCAATGCAAAAGCTGCGCAGAAAAGGAGAAAGGGAAAGCAGCAGTTCAAATCATTGAAATAAGCATTTATTGGCAGCAAGGGAAAAACAGCAGGGTAGAGAAAGAAAACACCTCCACGATATTCACAGGAGATTGATAATAGCAGGACAAAAAAAGGGAATAATAGCGTTCCAAGCAGGCTCAGAAAGAAGTGCGAGGGTCCCATCTTTCGTTAATGGTCATAACTGTGCATCATTTCCTTTGAAGTGTAGGGTTGATTCTCTGACCATCTGTCTCCCTGACTTTGAGCAGAGACCGATAGTTGAGCAGTCTCTTCCCACAAAAAGCTGGCACAAGCCTGCTGTTTTCCGCTCTGGCAGCGTGGAAACGAGAGAGTGGTCCTCACAAGAAAAAAAATCAATCCATGCTAGCAGAGGATGGTTTCACTCCATCGACCTCTGGGTTATGGGCCCAGCACGCTTCCGCTGCACCACTCTGCTTCCTGTTCAAAATGCTGTGGTTATGCAGATCAGGAGCCTTCAGAGGAGTGGCATGTGATCGCTGGAGCTATTCTGGCAGGGCTCTCACCTCATTTGCCTAAGAATGTCACAAGGCATGCTGGGTGCAGAAAATCTTCGCCTTCCCCTCTCACAGTCAGTCATAGGGGAAAGTCAAGTCTCTCTCAGTCACTAGCCATGTCACACCTTTGTCAAGACAGAAGCACCCCCACCCGCTCCTTCTCTGTGATCCTGCGCTACCATGCTAAGGTTTTGGCCTTACCTGGGAGCCAGAGGTGCACCCGGTGAGGGCTTGCCCGGTATGAGCGTTTAGGAGCGTTAAGGGACATGAGTGGACTTAGGACTGGAAGTTCTGTCCATTCGAAGCAGCCAACCTTCCTGCTGCAGACAGGGGCTGTTCCCTTGGGTTTCTTTCACCTTGCTCTTGGATAAATTTGGTTGTATGCTGCAGTTGCCTGCGATGACTACAAGGTGGCGCTGCTTTCAGGTAAGAGCACAAATATGCAGAAAATGTTGGGGACTTTTGCCACATTTATCGGTGGTGGGCCTCGCACATTTTTTCCAGGGGAGAGATATTGACCTGAAACACTTTTTACTGCAGAGATGCTGCAGTTCTAAAGGCTGGTCGGGCAGAAGGGCTTAGCCGTTTCATTGCCTGCCCCCCTGCAGCCCATTTATTACCAGCAGTTGTGAGTGGTGACTGCTGTTTGTAAAATATAAAAATTTCAGGACATAGAAAGTCGCAGACGGGGCTTTTGGGATGCCTGCCTATGTCTTTGTTTATCTAATAGCTGAGTAATCTGGTCAAGATATTTCTCTTTTTTTTAACATATTGCGTTAGAATAGCTACTGCTTTCTTAATGTATAAATATTAGCACTGCGTTGGCCGGGAATCGAACCCGGGTCAACTGCTTGGAAGGCAGCTATGCTCACCACTATACCACCAACGCTCCATGGCATATGTTTTTTTTAAGCTCTAGACATCACAACCCTGAGTTCAATGACTATATTGCACCAGTATCAGAGGTATTTTTGGTTTACAGACCAACATGAAAATCAGGAAAAAAGTTCTTGCAACTGCTAAGGAACTGGAGATTGAAACCAATGCAAAAGCTGCGCAGAAAAGGAGAAAGGGAAAGCAGCAGTTCAAATCATTGAAATAAGCATTTATTGGCAGCAAGGGAAAAACAGCAGGGTAGAGAAAGAAAACACCTCCACGATATTCACAGGAGATTGATAATAGCAGGACAAAAAAAGGGAATAATAGCGTTCCAAGCAGGCTCAGAAAGAAGTGCGAGGGTCCCATCTTTTGTTAATGGTCATAACTGTGCATCATTTCCTTTGAAGTGTAGGGTTGATTCTCTGACCATCTGTCTCCCTGACTTTGAGCAGAGACCGATAGTTGAGCAGTCTCTTCCCACAAAAAGCTGGCACAAGCCTGCTGTTTTCCGCTCTGGCAGCGTGGAAACGAGAGAGTGGTCCTCACAAGAAAAAAAAACAATCCATGCTAGCAGAGAATGGTTTCGATCCATCGACCTCTGGGTTATGGGCCCAGCACGCTTCCGCTGCGCCACTCTGCTTCCTGTTCAAAATGCTGTGGTTATGCAGATAAGGAGCCTTCAGAGGAGTGGCATGGGATCGCTGGAGCTATTCTGGCAGGGCTCTCACCTCATTTGCCTAAGAATGTCACAAGGCATGGTGGGTACAGAAAATCTTTGCCTTCCCCTCTCACAGTCAGTCATAGGGGAAAGTCAAGTCCCTCTCAGTCACTAGCCATGTCACGCCTTTGTCAAGACAGAAGCACCCCCACCCGCTCCTTCTCTGTGATCCTGCGCTACCATGCTAAGGTTTTGGCCTCACCTGGGAGCCAGAGGTGCACCCGGTGAGGGCTTGCCCGGTATGAGCGTTTGGGAGCGTTTGGGACGTGAGTGGACTTAGGACTGGAAGTTCTGTCCATTCGAAGCAGCCAACCTTCCTGCTGCAGACAGGGGCTGTTCCCTTGGGTTTCTTTCACCTTGCTCTCGGATAAATTTGGTTGTATGCTGCAGTTGCCTGCGATGACTACAAGGTGGCGCTGCTTTCAGGTAAGAGCACAAATATGCAGAAAATGTTGGGGACTTTTGCCACATTTATCGGTGGTGGGTCTCGCACATTTTTTCCAGGGGAGAGATATTGACCTGAAACACTTTTTACTGCAGAGATGCTGCAGTTCTAAAGGCTGGTCGGGCAGAAGGGCTTAGCCGTTTCATTGCCTGCCCCCCTGCAGCCCATTTATTACCAGCAGTTGTGAGTGGTTACTGCTGTTTGTAAAATATAAAAATTTCAGGACATAGAAAGTCGCAGACGGGGCTTTTTGGATGCCTGCCTCTGTCTTTGTTTATTATTTATCTAATAGCTGAGTAATTTGGTCAAGATATTTCTCTTTTTTTTAACATATTGCGATAGAATAGCTACTGCTTTCTTAATGTATAAATATTAGCACTGCGTTAGCCGGGAATCAAACCCGGGTCAACTGCTTGGAAGGCAGCTATGCTCACCACTATACCACCAACGCTCCATGGCATATGTTTTTTTTAAGCTCTAGACATCACAACCCTGAGTTCAATGACTATATTGCACCAGTATCAGAGGTATTTTTGGTTTACTGACCAACATGAAAATCAGGAAAAAAGTTCTTGCAACTGCTAAGGAACTGGAGATTGAAACCAATGCAAAAGCTGCGCAGAAAAGGAGAAAGGGAAAGCAGCAGTTCAAATCATTGAAATAAGCATATATTGGCAGCAAGGGAAAAACAGCAGGGTAGAGAAAGAAAACAGCTCCACGAAATTCACAGGAGATTGATAATAGCAGGACAAAAAAAGGGAATAATAGCGTTCCAAGCAGGCTCAGAAAGAAGTGCGAGGGTCCCATATTTCGTTAATGGTCATAACTGTGCATCATTTCCTTTGAAGTGTAGGGTTGATTCTCTGACCATCTGTCTCCCTGACTTTGAGCAGAGACCGATAGTTGAGCAGTCTCTTCCCACAAAAAGCTGGCACAAGCCTGCTGTTTTCCGCTCTGGCAGCGTGGAAACGAGAGAGTGGTCCTCATAAGAAAAATAATCAATCCATGCTAGCAGAGGATGGTTTCGATCCATCGACCTCTGGGTTATGGGCCCAGCACGCTTCCGCTGCGCCACTCTGCTTCCTGTTCAAAATGCTGTGGTTATGCAGATCAGGAGCCTTCAGAGGAGTGGCATGGGATCGCTGGAGCTATTCTGGCAGGGCTCTCACCTCATTTGCCTAAGAATGTCACAAGGCATGGTGGGTGCAGAAAATCTTCGCCTTCCCCTCTCACAGTCAGTCATAGGGGAAAGTCACGTCCCTCTCAGTCACTAGCCATGTCACGCCTTTGTCAAGACAGAAGCACCCCCACCCGCTCCTTCTCTGTGATCCTGCGCTACCATGCTCAGGTTTTGGCCTTACCTGGGAGCCAGAGGTGCACCCGGTGAGGGCTTGCCCGGTATGAGCGTTTGGGAAGTGAGTGGACTTAGGACTGGAAGTTCTGTCCATTCGAAGCAGCCAACCTTCCTGCTGCAGACAGGGGCTGTTCCCTTGGGTTTCTTTCACCTTGCTCTCGGATAAATTTGGTTGTATGCTGCAGTTGCCTGCGATGACTACAAGGTGGCGCTGCTTTCAGGTAAGAGCACAAATATGCAGAAAATGTTGGGGACTTTTGCCACATTTATCGGTGGTGGGTCTCGCACATTTTTTCCAGGGGAGAGATATTGACCTGAAACACTTTTTACTGCAGAGATGCTGCAGTTCTAAAGGCTGGTCGGGCAGAAGGGCTTAGCCGTTTCATTGCCTGCCCCCCTGCAGCCCATTTATTACCAGCAGTTGTGAGTGGTGACTGCTGTTTGTAAAATATAAAAATTTCAGGACATAGAAAGTCGCAGACGGGGCTTTTGGGATGCCTGCCTCTGTCTTTGTTTATTATTTATCTAATAGCTGAGTAATCTGGTCAAGATATTTCTCTTTTTTTAACATATTGCGATAGAATAGCTACTGCTTTCTTAATGTATAAATATTAGCACTGCGTTAGCCGGGAATCAAACCCGGGTCAATTGCTTGGAAGGCAGGTATGCTCACCACTATACCACCAACGCTCCATGGCATATGTCTTTTTTAAGCTCTAGACATCACAACCCTGAGTTCAATGACTATATTGCACCAGTATCAGAGGTATTTTTGGTTTACTGACCAACATGAAAATGAGGAAAAAAGTTCTTGCAACTGCTAAGGAACTGGAGATTGAAACCAATGCAAAAGCTGCGCAGAAAAGGAGAAAGGGAAAGCAGCAGTTCAAATCATTGAAATAAGCATATATTGGCAGCAAGGGAAAAACAGCAGGGTAGAGAAAGAAAACAGCTCCACGAAATTCACAGGAGATTGATAATAGCAGGACAAAAAAAGGGAATAATAGCGTTCCAAGCAGGCTCAGAAAGAAGTGCGAGGGTCCCATCTTTCGTTAATGGTCATTACTGTGCATCATTTCCTTTGAAGTGTAGGGTTGATTCTCTGACCATCTGTCTCCCTGACTTTGAGCAGAGACCGATAGTTGAGCAGTCTCTTCCCACAAAAAGCTGGCACAAGCCTTCTGTTTTCCGCTCTGGCAGCGTGGAAACGAGAGAGTGGTCCTCACAAGAAAAAAAATCAATCCATGCTAGCAGAGGATGGTTTCACTCCATCGACCTCTGGGTTATGGGCCCAGCACGCTTCCGCTGCGCCACTCTGCTTCCTGTTCAAAATGCTGTGGTTATGCAGATCAGGAGCCTTCAGAGGAGTGGCATGTGATCGCTGGAGCTATTCTGGCAGGGCTCTCACCTCATTTGCCTAAGAATGTCACAAGGCATGCTGGGTGCAGAAAATCTTCGCCTTCCCCTCTCACAGTCAGTCATAGGGGAAAGTCAAGTCCCTCTCAGTCACTAGCCATGTCACGCCTTTGTCAAGACAGAAGCACCCCCACCCGCTCCTTCTCTGTGATCCTGCGCTACCATGCTCAGGTTTTGGCCTTACCTGGGAGCCAGAGGTGCATCCGGTGAGGGCTTGCCCGGTATGAGCGTTTAGGAGCGTTCGGGATGTGAGTGGACTTAGGACTGGAAGTTCTGTCCATTCGAAGCAGCCAACCTTCCTGCTGCAGACAGGGGCTGTTCCCTTGGGTTTCTTTCACCTTGCTCTCGGATAAATTTGGTTGTATGCTGCAGTTGCCTGCGATGACTACAAGGTGGCGCTGCTTTCAGGTAAGAGCACAAATATGCAGAAAATGTTGGGGACTTTTGCCACATTTATCGGTGGTGGGTCTCGCACATTTTTTCCAGGGGAGAGATATTGACCTGAAACACTTTTTACTGCAGAGATGCTGCAGTTCTAAAGGCTGGTCGGGCAGAAGGGCTTAGCCGTTTCATTGCCTGCCCCCCTGCAGCCCATTTATTACCAGCAGTTGTGAGTGGTGACTGCTGTTTGTAAAATATAAAAATTTCAGGACATAGAAAGTCGCAGACGGGGCTTTTGGGATGCCTGACTATGTCTTTGTTTATTATTTATCTAATAGCTGAGTAATCTGGTCAAGATATTTCTCTTTTTTTTAACATATTGCGTTAGAAAAGTTACTGCTTTCTTAATGTATAAATATTAGCACTGCGTTGGCCGGGAATCGAACCCGGGTCAATTGCTTGGAAGGCAGGTATGCTCACCACTATACCACCAACGCTCCATGGCATATGTTTTTTTTCAGCTCTAGACATCACAACCCTGAGTTCAATGACTATATTGCACCAGTATCAGAGGTATTTTTGGTTTACAGACCAACATGAAAATCAGGAAAAAAGTTCTTGCAACTGCTAAGGAACTGGAGATTGAAACCAATGCAAAAGCTGCGCAGAAAAGGAGAAAGGGAAAGCAGCAGTTCAAATCATTGAAATAAGCATTTATTGGCAGCAAGGGAAAAACAGCAGGGTAGAGAAAGAAAACACCTCCACGATATTCACAGGAGATTGATAATAGCAGGACAAAAAAAGGGAATAATAGCGTTCCAAGCAGGCTCAGAAAGAAGTGCGAGGGTCCCATCTTTCGTTAATGGTCATAACTGTGCATCATTTCCTTTGAAGTGTAGGGTTGATTCTCTGACCATCTGTCTCCCTGACTTTGAGCAGAGACCGATAGTTGAGCAGTCTCTTCCCACAAAAAGCTGGCACAAGCCTGCTGTTTTCCGCTCTGGCCACGTGGAAACGAGAGAGTGGTCCTCACAAGAAAAAAAATCAATCCATGCTAGCAGAGGATGGTTTCACTCCATCGACCTCTGGGTTATGGGCCCAGCACGCTTCCGCTGCGCCACTCTGCTTCCTGTTCAAAATGCTGTGGTTATGCAGATCAGGAGCCTTCAGAGGAGTGGCATGTGATCGCTGGAGCTATTCTGGCAGGGCTCTCACCTCATTTGCCTAAGAATGTCACAAGGCATGCTGGGTGCAGAAAATCTTCGCCTTCCCCTCTCACAGTCAGTCATAGGGGAAAGTCAAGTCTCTCTCAGTCACTAGCCATGTCACACCTTTGTCAAGACAGAAGCACCCCCACCCGCTCCTTCTCTGTGATCCTGCGCTACCATGCTCAGGTTTTGGCCTTACCTGGGAGCCAGAGGTGCACCCGGTGAGGGCTTGCCCGGTATGAGCGTTTAGGAGCGTTAAGGGACATGAGTGGACTTAGGACTGGAAGTTCTGTCCATTCGAAGCAGCCAACCTTCCTGCTGCAGACAGGGGCTGTTCCCTTGGGTTTCTTTCACCTTGCTCTTGGATAAATTTGGTTGTATGCTGCAGTTGCCTGCGATGACTACAAGGTGGCCCTGCTTTCAGGTAAGAGCACAAATATGCAGAAAATGTTGGGGACTTTTGCCACATTTATCGGTGGTGGGCCTCGCACATTTTTTCCAGGGGAGAGATATTGACCTGAAACACTTTTTACTGCAGAGATGCTGCAGTTCTAAAGGCTGGTCGGGCAGAAGGGCTTAGCCGTTTCATTGCCTGCCCCCCTGCAGCCCATTTATTACCAGCAGTTGTGAGGGGTGACTGCTGTTTGTAAAATATAAAAATTTCAGGACATAGAAAGTCGCAGACGGGGCTTTTGGGATGCCTGCCTATGTCTTGGTTTATTATTTATCTAATAGCTGAGTAATCTGGTCAAGATATTTCTCTTTTTTTTAACATATTGCGTTAGAATAGCTACTGCTTTCTTAATGTATAAATATTAGCACTGCGTTGGCCGGGAATCGAACCCGGGTCAACTGCTTGGAAGGCAGCTATGCTCACCACTATACCACCAACGCTCCATGGCATATGTTTTTTTTAAGCTCTAGACATCACAACCCTGAGTTCAATGACTATATTGCACCAGTATCAGAGGTATTTTTGGTTTACAGACCAACATGAAAATCAGGAAAAAAGTTCTTGCAACTGCTAAGGAACTGGAGATTGAAACCAATGCAAAAGCTGCGCAGAAAAGGAGAAAGGGAAAGCAGCAGTTCAAATCATTGAAATAATCATTTATTGGCAGCAAGGGAAAAACAGCAGGGTAGAGAAAGAAAACACCTCCACGATATTCACAGGAGATTGATAATAGCAGGACAAAAAAAGGGAATAATAGCGTTCCAAGCAGGCTCAGAAAGAAGTGCGAGGGTCCCATCTTTTGTTAATGGTCATAACTATGCATCATTTCCTTTGAAGTGTAGGGTTGATTCTCTGACCATCTGTCTCCCTGACTTTGAGCAGAGACCGATAGTTGAGCAGTCTCTTCCCACAAAAAGCTGGCACAAGCCTGCTGTTTTCCGCTCTGGCAGCGTGGAAACGAGAGAGTGGTCCTCACAAGAAAAAAAAACAATCCATGCTAGCAGAGGATGGTTTCGATCCATCGACCTCTGGGTTATGGGCCCAGCACGCTTCCGCTGCGCCACTCTGCTTCCTGTTCAAAATGCTGTGGTTATGCAGATAAGGAGCCTTCAGAGGAGTGGCATGGGATCGCTGGAGCTATTCTGGCAGGGCTCTCACCTCATTTGCCTAAGAATGTCACAAGGCATGGTGGGTGCAGAAAATCTTTGCCTTCCCCTCTCACAGTCAGTCATAGGGGAAAGTCAAGTCCCTCTCAGTCACTAGCCATGTCACGCCTTTGTCAAGACAGAAGCACCCCCACCCGCTCCTTCTCTGTGATCCTGCGCTACCATGCTCAGGTTTTGGCCTCACCTGGGAGCCAGAGGTGCACCCGGTGAGGGCTTGCCCGGTATGAGCGTTTGGGAGCGTTTGGGACGTGAGTGGACTTAGGACTGGAAGTTCTGTCCATTCGAAGCAGCCAACCTTCCTGCTGCAGACAGGGGCTGTTCCCTTGGGTTTCTTTCACCTTGCTCTCAGATAAATTTGGTTGTATGCTGCAGTTGCCTGCGATGACTACAAGGTGGCGCTGCTTTCAGGTAAGAGCACAAATATGCAGAAAATGTTGGGGACTTTTGCCACATTTATCGGTGGTGGGTCTCGCACATTTTTTCCAGGGGAGAGATATTGACCTGAAACACTTTTTACTGCAGAGATGCTGCAGTTCTAAAGGCTGGTCGGGCAGAAGGGCTTAGCCGTTTCATTGCCTGCCCCCCTGCAGCCCATTTATTACCAGCAGTTGTGAGTGGTGACTGCTGTTTGTAAAATATAAAAATTTCAGGACATAGAAAGTAGCAGACGGGGCTTTTGGGATGCCTGCCTCTGTCTTTGTTTATTATTTATCTAATAGCTGAGTAATCTGGTCAAGATATTTCTCTTTTTTTTAACATATTGCGATAGAATAGCTACTGCTTTCTTAATGTATAAATATTAGCACTGCGTTAGCCGGGAATCAAACCCGGGTCAACTGCTTGGAAGGCAGCTATGCTCACCACTATACCACCAACGCTCCATGGCATATGTTTTTTTTAAGCTCTAGACATCACAACCCTGAGTTCAATGACTATATTGCACCAGTATCAGAGGTATTTTTGGTTTACTGACCAACATGAAAATCAGGAAAAAAGTTCTTGCAACTGCTAAGGAACTGGAGATTGAAACCAATGCAAAAGCTGCGCAGAAAAGGAGAAAGGGAAAGCAGCAGTTCAAATCATTGAAATAAGCATATATTGGCAGCAAGGGAAAAACAGCAGGGTAGAGAAAGAAAACAGCTCCACGAAATTCACAGGAGATTGATAATAGCAGGACAAAAAAAGGGAATAATAGCGTTCCAAGCAGGCTCAGAAAGAAGTGCGTGGGTCCCATCTTTCGTTAATGGTCATAACTGTGCATCATTTCCTTTGAAGTGTAGGGTTGATTCTCTGACCATCTGTCTCCCTGACTTTGAGCAGAGACCGATAGTTGAGTAGTCTCTTCCCACCAAAAGCTGGCACAAGCCTGCTGTTTTCCGCTCTGGCAGCGTGGAAACGAGAGAGTGGTCCTCATAAGAAAAATAATCAATCCATGCTAGCAGAGGATGGTTTCGATCCATCGACCTCTGGGTTATGGGCCCAGCACGCTTCCGCTGCGCCACTCTGCTTCCTGTTCAAAATGCTGTGGTTATGCAGATCAGGAGCCTTCAGAGGAGTGGCATGGGATCGCTGGAGCTATTCTGGCAGGGCTCTCACCTCATTTGCCTAAGAATGTCACAAGGCATGGTGGGTGCAGAAAATCTTCGCCTTCCCCTCTCACAGTCAGTCATAGGGGAAAGTCACGTCCCTCTCAGTCACTAGCCATGTCACGCCTTTGTCAAGACAGAAGCACCCCCACCCGCTCCTTCTCTGTGATCCTGCGCTACCATGCTCAGGTTTTGGCCTTACCTGGGAGCCAGAGGTGCACCCGGTGAGGGCTTGCCCGGTATGAGCGTTTGGGACGTGAGTGGACTTAGGACTGGAAGTTCTGTCCATTCGAAGCAGCCAACCTTCCTGCTGCAGACAGGGGCTGTTCCCTTGGGTTTCTTTCACCTTGCTCTCGGATAAATTTGGTTGTATGCTGCAGTTGCCTGCGATGACTACAAGGTGGCGCTGCTTTCAGGTAAGAGCACAAATATGCAGAAAATGTTGGGGACTTTTGCCACATTTATCGGTGGTGGGTCTCGCACATTTTTTCCAGGGGAGAGATATTGACCTGAAACACTTTTTACTGCAGAGATGCTGCAGTTCTAAAGGCTGGTTGGGCAGAAGGGCTTAGCCGTTTCATTGCCTGCCCCCCTGCAGCCCATTTATTACCAGCAGTTGTGAGTGGTGACTGCTGTTTGTAAAATATAAAAATTTCAGGACATAGAAAGTCGCAGACGGGGCTTTTGGGATGCCTGCCTCTGTCTTTGTTTATTATTTATCTAATAGCTGAGTAATCTGGTGAAGATATTTCTCTTTTTTTAACATATTGCGATAGAATAGCTACTGCTTTCTTAATGTATAAATATTAGCACTGCGTTAGCCGGGAATCAAACCCGGGTCAATTGCTTGGAAGGCAGGTATGCTCACCACTATACCACCAACGCTCCATGGCATATGTCTTTTTTAAGCTCTAGACATCACAACCCTGAGTTCAATGACTATATTGCACCAGTATCAGAGGTATTTTTGGTTTACTGACCAACATGAAAATCAGGAAAAAAGTTCTTGCAACTGCTAAGGAACTGGAGATTGAAACCAATGCAAAAGCTGCGCAGAAAAGGAGAAAGGGAAAGCAGCAGTTCAAATCATTGAAATAAGCATATATTGGCAGCAAGGGAAAAACAGCAGGGTAGAGAAAGAAAACAGCTCCACGAAATTCACAGGAGATTGATAATAGCAGGACAAAAAAAGGGAATAATAGCGTTCCAAGCAGGCTCAGAAAGAAGTGCGAGGGTCCCATCTTTCGTTAATGGTCATTACTGTGCATCATTTCCTTTGAAGTGTAGGGTTGATTCTCTGACCATCTGTCTCCCTGACTTTGAGCTGAGACCGATAGTTGAGCAGTCTCTTCCCACAAAAAGCTGGCACAAGCCTTCTGTTTTCCGCTCTGGCAGCGTGGAAACGAGAGAGTGGTCCTCACAAGAAAAAAAATCAATCCATGCTAGCAGAGGATGGTTTCACTCCATCGACCTCTGGGTTATGGGCCCAGCACGCTTCCGCTGCGCCACTCTGCTTCCTGTTCAAAATGCTGTGGTTATGCAGATCAGGAGCCTTCAGAGGAGTGGCATGTGATCGCTGGAGCTATTCTGGCAGGGCTCTCACCTCATTTGCCTAAGAATGTCACAAGGCATGCTGGGTGCAGAAAATCTTCGCCTTCCCCTCTCACAGTCAGTCATAGGGGAAAGTCAAGTCCCTCTCAGTCACTAGCCATGTCACGCCTTTGTCAAGACAGAAGCACCCCCACCCGCTCCTTCTCTGTGATCCTGCGCTACCATGCTCAGGTTTTGGCCTTACCTGGGAGCCAGAGGTGCACCCGGTGAGGGCGAGCGTTTAGGAGCGTTCGGGATGTGAGTGGACTTAGGACTGGAAGTTCTGTCCATTCGAAGCAGCCAACCTTCCTGCTGCAGACAGGGGCTGTTCCCTTGGGTTTCTTTCACCTTGCTCTCGGATAAATTTGGTTGTATGCTGCAGTTGCCTGCGATGACTACAAGGTGGCGCTGCTTTCAGGTAAGAGCACAAATATGCAGAAAATGTTGGGGACTTTTGCCACATTTATCGGTGGTGGGTCTCGCACATTTTTTCCAGGGGAGAGATATTGACCTGAAACACTTTTTACTGCAGAGATGCTGCAGTTCTAAAGGCTGGTCGGGCAGAAGGGCTTAGCCGTTTCATTGCCTGCCCCCCTGCAGCCCATTTATTACCAGCAGTTGTGAGTGGTGACTGCTGTTTGTAAAATATAAAAATTTCAGGACATAGAAAGTCGCAGACGGGGCTTTTGGGATGCCTGACTATGTCTTTGTTTATTATTTATCTAATAGCTGAGTAATCTGGTCAAGATATTTCTCTTTTTTTTAACATATTGCGTTAGAATAGTTACTGCTTTCTTAATATATAAATATTAGCACTGCGTTGGCCGGGAATCGAACCCGGGTCAACTGCTTGGAAGGCAGCTATGCTCACCACTATACCACCAACGCTCCATTGCATATGTTTTTTTTAAGCTCTAGACATCACAACCCTGAGTTCAATGACTATATTGCACCAGTATCAGAGGTATTTTTGGTTTACAGACCAACATGAAAATCAGGAAAAAAGTTCTTGCAACTGCTAAGGAACTGGAGATTGAAACCAATGCAAAAGCTGCGCAGAAAAGGAGAAAGGGAAAGCAGCAGTTCAAATCATTGAAATAAGCATTTATTGGCAGCAAGGGAAAAACAGCAGGGTAGAGAAAGAAAACACCTCCACGATATTCACAGGAGATTGATAATAGCAGGACAAAAAAAGGGAATAATAGCGTTCCAAGCAGGCTCAGAAAGAAGTGCGAGGGTCCCATCTTTCGTTAATGGTCATAATTGTGCATCATTTACTTTGAAGTGTAGGGTTGATTCTCTGACCATCTGTCTCCCTGACTTTGAGCAGAGACCGATAGTTGAGCAGTCTCTTCCCACAAAAAGCTGGAACAAGCCTGCTGTTTTCCGCTCTGGCAGCGTGGAAACGAGAGAGTGGTCCTCACAAGAAAAAAAATCAATCCATGCTAGCAGAGGATGGTTTCACTCCATCGACCTCTGGGTTATGGGCCCAGCACGCTTCCGCTGCGCCACTCTGCTTCCTGTTCAAAATGCTGTGGTTATGCAGATCAGGAGCCTTCAGAGGAGTGGCATGTGATCGCTGGAGCTATTCTGGCAGGGCTCTCACCTCATTTGCCTAAGAATGTCACAAGGCATGCTGGGTGCAGAAAATCTTCGCCTTCCCCTCTCACAGTCAGTCATAGGGGAAAGTCAAGTCTCTCTCAGTCACTAGCCATGTCACGCCTTTGTCAAGACAGAAGCACCCCCACCCGCTCCTTCTCTGTGATCCTGCGCTACCATGCTCAGGTTTTGGCCTTACCTGGGAGCCAGAGGTGCACCCGGTGAGGGCTTGCCCGGTATGAGCGTTTAGGAGCGTTCGGGACGTGAGTGGACTTAGGACTGGAAGTTCTGTCCATTCGAAGCAGCCAACCTTCCTGCTGCAGACAGGGGCTGTTCCCTTGGGTTTCTTTCACCTTGCTCTTGGATAAATTTGGTTGTATGCTGCAGTTGCCTGCGATGACTACAAGGTGGCGCTGCTTTCAGGTAAGAGCACAAATATGCAGAAAATGTTGGGGACTTTTGCCACATTTATCGGTGGTGGGTCTCGCACATTTTTTCCAGGGGAGAGATATTGACCTGAAACACTTTTTACTGCAGAGATGCTGCAGTTCTAAAGGCTGGTCGGGCAGAAGGGCTTAGCCGTTTCATTGCCTGCCCCCCTGCAGCCCATTTATTACCAGCAGTTGTGAGTGGTGACTGCTGTTTGTAAAATATAAAAATTTCAGGACATAGAAAGTCGCAGACGGGGCTTTTGGGATGCCTGCCTATGTCTTTGTTTATTATTTATCTAATAGCTGAGTAATCTGGTCAAGATATTTCTCTTTTTTTTAACATATTGCGTTAGAATAGCTACTGCTTTCTTAATGTATAAAGATTAGCACTGCGTTGGCCGGGAATCGAACCCGGGTCAACTGCTTGGAAGGCAGCTATGCTCACCACTATACCACCAACGCTCCATGGCATACGTTTTTTTTAAGCTCTAGACATCACAACCCTGAGTTCAATGACTATATTGCACCAGTATCAGAGGTATTTTTGGTTTACAGACCAACATGAAAATCAGGAAAAAAGTTCTTGCAACTGCTAAGGAACTGGAGATTGAAACCAATGCAAAAGCTGCGCAGAAAAGGAGAAAGGGAAAGCAGCAGTTCAAATCATTGAAATAAGCATTTATTGGCAGCAAGGGAAAAACAGCAGGGTAGAGAAAGAAAACACCTCCACGATATTCACAGGAGATTGATAATAGCAGGACAAAAAAAGGGAATAATAGCGTTCCAAGCAGGCTCAGAAAGAAGTGCGAGGGTCCCATCTTTTGTTAATGGTCATAACTGTGCATCATTTCCTTTGAAGTGTAGGGTTGATTCTCTGACCATCTGTCTCCCTGACTTTGAGCAGAGACCGATAGTTGAGCAGTCTCTTCCC
The DNA here is from genome assembly GCF_031143425.1 of Pleurodeles waltl. Lineage (NCBI taxonomy): Eukaryota > Metazoa > Chordata > Amphibia > Caudata > Salamandridae > Pleurodeles > Pleurodeles waltl. Next base: position 105,710 of record NW_027149841.1, on the reverse strand, counting down.
ACAAAAAGCTGGCACAAGCCTGCTGTTTTCCGCTCTGGCAGCGTGGAAACGAGAGAGTGGTCCTCACAAGAAAAAAAAACAATCCATGCTAGCAGAGGATGGTTTCGATCCATCGACCTATGGGTTAAGGGCCCAGCACGCTTCCGCTGCGCCACTCTGCTTCCTGTTCAAAATGCTGTGGTTATGCAGATCAGGAGCCTTCAGAGGAGTGGCATGGGATCGCTGGAGCTATTCTGGCAGGGCTCTCACCTCATTTGCCTAAGAATGTCACAAGGCATGGTGGGTGCAGAAAATCTTTGCCTTCCCCTCTCACAGTCAGTCATAGGGGAAAGTCAAGTCCCTCTCAGTCACTAGCCATGTCACGCCTTTGTCAAGACAGAAGCACCCCCACCAGCTCCTTCTCTGTGATCCTGCGCTACCATGCTCAGGTTTTGGCCTCACCTGGGAGCCAGAGGTGCACCCGGTGAGGGCTTGCCCGGTATGAGCGTTTGGGACGTGAGTGGACTTAGGACTGGAAGTTCTGTCCATTCGAAGCAGCCAACCTTCCTGCTGCAGACAGGGGCTGTTCCCTTGGGTTTCTTTCACCTTGCTCTCGGATAAATTTGGTTGTATGCTGCAGTTGCCTGCGACTACTACAAGGTGGCGCTGCTTTCAGGTAAGAGCACAAATATGCAGAAAATTTTGGGGACTTTTGCCACATTTATCGGTGGTGCGTCTCGCACACTTTTTCCAGGGGAGAGATATTGACCTGAAACACTTTTTACTGCAGAGATGCTGCAGTTCTAAAGGCTGGTCGGGCAGAAGGGCTTAGCCGTTTCATTGCCTGCCCCCCTGCAGCCCATTTATTACCAGCAGTTGTGAGTGGTGACTGCTGTTTGTAAAATATAAAAATTTCAGGACATAGAAAGTCGCAGACGGGGCTTTTGGGATGCCTGCCTCTGTCTTTGTTTATTATTTATCTAATAGCTGAGTAATCTGGTCAAGATATTTCTCTTTTTTTTAACATATTGCGATAGAATAGCTACTGCTTTCTTAATGTATAAATATTAGCACTGCGTTAGCCGGGAATCAAACCCGGGTCAACTGCTTGGAAGGCAGCTATGCTCACCACTATACCACCAACGCTCCATGGCATATGTTTTTTTTAAGCTCTAGACATCACAACCCTGAGTTCAATGACTATATTGCACCAGTATCAGAGGTATTTTTGGTTTACTGACCAACATGAAAATCAGGAAAAAAGTTCTTGCAACTGCTAAGGAACTGGAGATTGAAACCAATGCAAAAGCTGCGCAGAAAAGGAGAAAGGGAAAGCAGCAGTTCAAATCATTGAAATAAGCATATATTGGCAGCAAGGGAAAAACAGCAGGGTAGAGAAAGAAAACAGCTCCACGAAATTCACAGGAGATTGATAATAGCAGGACAAAAAAAGGGAATAATAGCGTTCCAAGAAGGCTCAGAAAGAAGTGCGAGGGTCCCATCTTTCGTTAATGGTCATAACTGTGCATCATTTCCTTTGAAGTGTAGGGTTGATTCTCTGACCATCTGTCTCCCTGACTTTGAGCAGAGACCGATAGTTGAGCAGTCTCTTCCCGCAAAAAGCTGGCACAAGCCTGCTGTTTTCCGCTCTGGCAGCGTGGAAACGAGAGAGTGGTCCTCATAAGAAAAATAATCAATCCATGCTAGCAGAGGATGGTTTCGATCCATCGACCTCTGGGTTATGGGCCCAGCACGCGTCCGCTGCGCCACTCTGCTTCCTGTTCAAAATGCTGTGGTTATGCAGATCAGGAGCCTTCAGAGGAGTGGCATGGGATCGCTGGAGCTATTCTGGCAGGGCTCTCACCTCATTTGCCTAAGAATGTCACAAGGCATGGTGGGTGCAGAAAATCTTCGCCTTCCCCTCTCACAGTCAGTCATAGGGGAAAGTCAAGTCCCTCTCAGTCACTAGCCATGTCACGCCTTTGTCAAGACAGAAGCACCCCCACCCGCTCCTTCTCTGTGATCCTGCGCTACCATGCTCAGGTTTTGGCCTTACCTGGGAGCCAGAGGTGCACCCGGTGAGGGCTTGCCCGGTATGAGCGTTTGGGACGTGAGTGGACTTAGGACTGGAAGTTCTGTCCATTCGAAGCAGCCAACCTTCCTGCTGTAGACAGGGGCTGTTCCCTTGGGTTTCTTTCACCTTGCTCTCGGATAAATTTGGTTGTATGCTGCAGTTGCCTGCGATGACTACAAGGTGGCGCTGCTTTCAGGTAAGAGCACAAATATGCAGAAAATGTTGGGGACTTTTGCCACATTTATCGGTGGTGGGTCTCGCGCATTTTTTCCAGGGGAGAGATATTGACCTGAAACACTTTTTACTGCAGAGATGCTGCAGTTCTAAAGGCTGGTCGGGCAGAAGGGCTTAGCCGTTTCATTGCCTGCCCCCCTGCAGCCCATTTATTACCAGCAGTTGTGAGTGGTGACTGCTGTTTGTAAAATATAAAAATTTCAGGACATAGAAAGTCGCAGACGGGGCTTTTGGGATGCCTGACTATGTCTTTGTTTATTATTTATCTAATAGCTGAGTAATCTGGTCAAGATATTTCTCTTTTTTTTAACATATTGCGATAGAATAGCTACTGCTTTCTTAATGTATAAATATTAACACTGCGTTGGCCGGGAATCAAACCCAGGTCAACTGCTTGGAAGGCAGCTATGCTCACCACTATACCACCAACGCTCCGTGGCATATGTTTTTTTTAAGCTCTAGACATCACAACCCTGAGTTCAATGACTATATTGCACCAGTATCAGAGGTATTTTTGGTTTACAGACCAACATGAAAATCAGGAAAAACGTTCATGCAACTGCTAAGGAACTGGAGATTGAAACCAATGCAAAAGCTGCGCAGAAAAGGAGAAAGGGAAAGCAGCAGTTCAAATCATTGAAATAAGCATATATTGGCAGCAAGGGAAAAACAGCAGGGTAGAGAAAGAAAACAGCTCCACGAAATTCACAGGAGATTGATAATAGCAGGACAAAAAAAGGGAATAATAGCGTTCCAAGCAGGCTCAGAAAGAAGTTCGAGGTCCCATCTTTCGTTAATGGTCATAACTGTGCATCATTTCCTTTGAAGTGTAGGGTTGATTCTCTGACCATCTGTCTCCCTGACTTTGAGCAGAGACCGATAGTTGAGCAGTCTCTTCCCACAAAAAGCTGGCACAAGCCTGCTGTTTTCCGCTCTGGCAGCGTGGAAACGAGAGAGTGGTCCTCACAAGAAAAAAAATCAATCCATGCTAGCAGAGGATGGTTTCGATCCATCGACCTCAGGGTTATGGGCCCAGCACGCTTCCGCTGCGCCACTCTGCTTCCTGTTCAAAATGCTTTGGTTATGCAGATCAGGAGCCTTCAGAGGAGTGGCATGGGATCGCTGGAGCTATTCTGGCAGGGCTCTCACCTCATTTGCCTAAGAATGTCACAAGGCATGCTGGGTGCAGAAAATCTTCGCCTTCCCCTCTCACAGTCAGTCATAGGGGAAAGTCAAGTCCCTCTCAGTCACTAGCCATGTCTCGCCTTTGTCAAGACAGAAGCACCCCCACCCGCTCCTTCTCTGTGATCCTGCGCTACCATGCTCAGGTTTTGGCCTTACCTGGGAGCCAGAGGTGCACCCGCTGAGAGCTTGCCCGGTAGGAGCGTTTGGGAGCGTTCGGGACGTGAGTGGACTTAGGACTGGAAGTTCTGTCCATTCGAAGCAGCCAACCTTCCTGCTGCAGACAGGGGCTGTTCCCTTGGGTTTCTTTCACCTTGCTCTCGGATAAATTTGGTTGTATGCTGCAGTTGCCTGCAATGACTACAAGGTGGCGCTGCTTTCAGGTAAGAGCACAAATATGCAGAAAATGTTGGGGACTTTTGCCACATTTATCGGTGGTGGGTCTCGCACATTTTTTCCAGGGGAGAGATATTGACCTGAAACACTTTTTACTGCAGAGATGCTGCAGTTCTAAAGGCTGGTCGGGCAGAAGGGCTCAGCCGTTTCATTGCCTGCCCCCCTGCAGCCCATTTATTACCAGCAGTTGTGAGTGGTGACTGCTGTTTGTAAAATATAAAAATTTCAGGACATAGAAAGTCGCAGACGGGGCTTTTGAGATGCCTGCCTATGTCTTTGTTTATTATTTATCTAATAGCTGAGTAATCTGGTCAAGATATTTCTTTTTTTTAACATATTGTGTTAGAATAGCTACTGCTTTCTTAATGTACAAATATTAACACTGCGTTGGTCGGGAATCGAACCCAGGTCAACTGCTTGGAAGGCAGCTATGCTCACCACTATACCACCAACGCTCCATGGCATATGTTTTTTATAAGCTCTAGACATCACAACCCTGAGTTCAATGACTATATTGCACCAGTATCAGAGGTATTTTTGGTTTACAGACCAACATGAAAATCAGGAAAAAAGTTCTTGCAACTGCTAAGGAACTGGAGATTGAAACCTATGCAAAAGCTGCGCAGAAAAGGAGAAAGGGAAAGCAGCAGTTCAAATCATTGAAATAAGCATATATTGGCAGCAAGGGAAAAACAGCAGGGTAGAGAAAGAAAACAGCTCCACGAAATTCACAGGAGATTGATATTAGCAGGACAAAAAATGGGAATAATAGCGTTCCAAGCAGGCTCAGAAAGAAGTGCGAGGGTCCCATCTTTCGTCAATGGTCATAACTGTGCATCATTTCCTTTGAAGTGTAGGGTTGATTCTCTGACCATCTGTCTCCCTGACTTTGAGCAGAGACCGATAGTTGAGCAGTCTCTTCCCACAAAAAGCTGTCACAAGCCTGCTGTTTTCCGCTCTGGCAGCGTGGAAACGAGAGAGTGGTCCTCACAAGAAAAAAAATCAATCCATGCTAGCAGAGGATGGTTTCGATCCATCGACCTCTGGGTTATGGGCCCAGCACGCTTCCGCTGCGCCACTCTGCTTCCTGTTCAAAATGCTGTGGTTATGCAGATCAGGAGCCTTCAGAGGAGTGGCATGGGATCGCTGGAGCTATTCTGGCAGGGCTCTCATCTCATTAGCCTAAGAATGTCACAAGGCATGCTGGGTGCAGAAAATCTTGGCCTTCCCCTCTCACAGTCAGTCATAGGGGAAAGTCAAGGCCCTCTCAGTCACTAGCCATGTCACGCCTTTGTCAAGACAGAAGCACCCCCAACCGCTCCTTCTCTGTGATCCTGCGCTACCATGCTCAGGTTTTGGCCTTACCTGGGAGCCAGAGGTGCACCCGATGAGGGCTTGCCTGGTATGAGCGTTTGGGAGCGTTCGGGACGTGAGTGGACTTAGGACTGGAAGTTCTGTCCATTTGAAGCAGCCAACCTTCCTGCTGCAGACAGGGGCTGTTCCCTTGGGTTTCTTTCACCTTGCTCTCGGATAAATTTGGTTGTATGCTGCAGTTGCCTGCGATGACTACAAGGTGGCGCTGCTTTCAGGTAAGAGCACAAATATGCAGAAAATGTTGGGGACTTTTGCCACATTTATCGGTGGTGGGTCTCGCACATTTTTTCCAGGGGAGAGATATTGATCTGAAACACTTTTTACTGCAGAGATGCTGCAGTTCTAAAGGCTGGTCGGGCAGAAGGACTTAGCCGTTTCATTGCCTGCCCCACTGCAGCCCATTTATTACCAGCAGTTGTGAGTGGTGACTGCTGTTTGTAAAATATAAAAATTTCAGGACATAGAAAGTCGCAGACGGGGCTTTTGGGATGCCTGCCTCTGTCTTTGTTTATTATTTATCTAATAGCTGAGTAATCTGGTCAAGATATTTCTCTTTTTTTTAACATATTGCGATAGAATAGCTACTGCTTTCTTAATGTATAAATATTAACACTGCGTTGGCCGGGAATCAAACCCAGGTCAACTGCTTGGAAGGCAGCTATGCTCACCACTATACCACCAACGCTCCGTGGCATATGTTTTTTTTAAGCTCTAGACATCACAACCCTGAGTTCAATGACTATATTGCACCAGTATCAGAGGTATTTTTGGTTTACAGACCAACATGAAAATCAGGAAAAAAGTTCTTGCAACTGCTAAGGAACTGGAGATTGAAACCAATGCAAAAGCTGCGCAGAAAAGGAGAAAGGGAAAGCAGCAGTTCAAATCATTGAAATAAGCATATATTGGCAGCAAGGTAAAAACAGCAGGGTATCGAAAGAAAACAGCTCCACGAAATTCACAGGAGATTGATAATAGCAGGACAAAAAAAGGGAATAATAGCGTTCCAAGCAGGCTCAGAAAGAAGTGCAAGGGTCCCATCTTTCGTCAATGGTCATAACTGTGCATCATTTCCTTTGAAGTGTAGGGTTGATTCTCTGACCATCTGTCTCCCTGACTTTGAGCAGAGACCGATAGTTGAGCAGTCTCTTCCCACAAAAAGCTGGCACAAGCCTGCTGTTTTCCGCTCTGGCAGCGTGGAAACGAGAGAGTGGTCCTCACAAGAAAAAAAATCAATCCATGCTAGCAGAGGATGGTTTCGATCCATCAACATCTGGGTTATGGGCCCAGCACGCTTCTGCTGCGCCACTCTGCTTCCTGTTCAAAATGCTGTGGTTATGCAGATCAGGAGCCTTCAGAGGAGTGGCATGGGATCGCTGGAGCTATTCTGGCAGGGCTCTCACCTCATTTGCCTAAGAATGTCACAAGGCATGCTGGGTGCAGAAAATCTTCGCCTTCCCCTCTCACAGTCAGTCATAGGGCAAAGTCAAGGCCCTCTCAGTCACTAGCCATGTCACGCCTTTGTCAAGACAGAAGCACCCCCAACCGCTCCTTCTCTGTGATCCTGCGCTACCATGCTCAGGTTTTGGCCTTACCTGGGAGCCAGAGGTGCACCCGCTGAGGGCTTGCCCAGTATGAGCGTTTGGGAGCGTTCGGGACGTGAGTGGACTTAGGACTGGAAGTTCTGTCCATTTGAAGCAGCCAACCTTCCTGCTGCAGACAGGGGCTGTTCCCTTGGGTTTCTTTCACCTTGCTCTCGGATAAATTTGGTTGTATGCTGCAGTTGCCTGCGATGACTACAAGGTGGCCCTGCTTTCAGGTAAGAGCACAAATATGCAGAAAATGTTGGGGACTTTTGCCACATTTATCGGTGGTGGGTCTCGCACATTTTTTCCAGGGGAGAGATATTGACCTGAAACACTTTTTACTGCAGAGATGCTGCAGTTCTAAAGGCTGGTCGGGCAGAAGGGCTTAGCCGTTTCATTGCCTGCCCCCCTGCAGCCCATTTATTACCAGCAGTTGTGATGGTGACTGCTGTTTGTAAAATATAAACATTTCAGGACATAGAAAGTCGCAGACGGGGCTTTTGGGATGCCTGCCTATGTCTTTGTTTATTATTTATCTAATAGCTGAGTAATCTGGTCAAGATATTTCTCTTTTTTTAACATATTGCATTAGAATAGCTACTGCTTTCTTAATGTATAAATATTAGCACTGTGTTGGCCGGGAATCGAACCCGGGTCAACTGCTTGGAAGGCAGCTATGCTCACCACTATACCACCAACACTCCGTGGCATATGTTTTTTTTAAGCTCTAGACATCACAACCCTGAGTTCAATGACTATATTGCACCAGTATCAGAGGTATTTTTGGTTTACAGACCAACATGAAAATCAGGAAAAAAGTTCTTGCAACTGCTAAGGAACTGGAGATTGAAACCAATGCAAAAGCTGTGCAGAAAAGGAGAAAGGGAAAGCAGCAGTTCAAATCATTGAAATAAGCATATATTGGCAGCAAGGGAAAAACAGCAGGGTAGAGAAAGAAAACAGCTCCACGAAATTCACAGGAGATTGATAATAGCAGGACAAAAAAAGGGAATAATAGCGTTCCAAGCAGGCTCAGAAAGAAGTGCGAGGGTCCCATCTTTCGTTAATGGTCATAACTGTGCATCATTTCCTTTGAAGTGTAGGGTTGATTCTCTGACCATCTGTCTCCCTGACTTTGAGCAGAGACCGATAGTTGAGCAGTCTCTTCCCACAAAAAGCTGGCACAAGCCTGCTGTTTTACGCTCTGGCAGCGTGGAAACGAGAGAGTGGTCCTCACAAGAAAAATAATCAATCCATGCTAGCAGAGGATGGTTTCGATCCATCGACCTCTGGGTTATGGGCCCAGCACGCTTCCGCTGCGCCACTCTGCTTCCTGTTCAAAAGGCTGTGGTTATGCAGATCAGGAGCCTTCAGAGGAGTGGCATGGGATCACTGGAGCTATTCTGGCAGGGCTCTCACCTCATTTGCCTAAGAATGTCACAAGGCATGCTGGGTGCAGAAAATCTTCGCCTTCCCCTCTCACAGTCAGTCATAGGGGAAAGTCAAGTCCCTCTCAGTCACTAGCCATGTCACGCCTTTGTCAAGACAGAAGCACCCCCACCCGCTTCTTCTCTGTGATCCTGCGCTACCATGCTCCGGTTTTGGCCTTACCTGGGAGCCAGAGGTGCACCCGGTGAGGGCTTCCCCGGTATGATCGTTTGGGAGCGTTCGGTACGTGAGTGGACTTAGGACTGGAAGTTCTGTCCATTCGAAGCAGCCAACCTTCCTGCTGCAGACAGGGGCTGTTCCCTTGGGTTTCTTTCACCTTGCTCTCGGATAAATTTGGTTGTATGCTGCAGTTGCCTGCGATGACTACAAGGTGGCGCTGCTTTCAGGTAAGAGCACAAATATGCAGAAAATGTTGGGGACTTTTACCACATTTATCGGTGGTGGGTCTCGCACATTTTTTCCAGGGGAGAGTTATTGACCTGAAACACTTTTTACTGCAGAGATGCTGCAGTTCTAAAGGCTGGTCGGGCAGAAGGGCTTAGCCGTTTCATTGCCTGCCCCCCTGCAGCCCATTTATTACCAGCAGTTGTGATGGTGACTGCTGTTTGTAAAATATAAAAATTTCAGGACATAGAAAGTCGCAGACGGGGCTTTTGGGATGCCTGCCTATGTCTTTGTTTATTATTTATCTAATAGCTGAGTAATCTGGTCAAGATATTTCTCTTTTTTTGACATATTGCATTAGAATAGCTACTGCTTTCTTAATGTATAAATATTAGCACTGCGTTGGCCGGGAATCGAACCCGGGTCAATTGCTTGGAAGGCAGCTATGCTCACCACTATACCACCAACGCTCCATGGCATATGTATTTTTTAAGCTCTAGACATCACAACCCTGAGTTCAATGACTATATTGCACCAGTATCAGAGGTATTTTTGGTTTACAGACCAACATGAAAATCAGGAAAAAAGTTCTTGCAACTGCTAAGGAACTGGAGATTGAAACCAATGCAAAAGCGGCGCAGAAAAGGAGAAAGGGAAAGCAGCAGTTCAAATCATTGAAATAAGCATATATTGGCAGCAAGGGAAAAACAGCAGGGTAGAGAAAGAAAACAGCTCCACGAAATTCACAGGAGATTGATAATAGCAGGACAAAAAAAGGGAATAATAGCGTTCCAAGCAGGCTCAGAAAGAAGTGCGAGGGTCCCATCTTTCGTTAATGGTCATAACTGTGCATCATTTCCTTTGAAGTGTAGGGTTGATTCTCTGACCATCTGTCTCCCTGACTTTGAGCAGAGACCGATAGTTGAGCAGTCTCTTCCCACAAAAAGCTGGCACAAGCCTGCTGTTTTCCGCTCTGGCAGCGTGGAAACGAGAGAGTGGTCCTCACAAGAAAAATAATCAATCCATGCTAGCAGAGGATGGTTTCGATCCATCGACCTCTGGGTTATGGGCCCAGCACGCTTCCGCTGCGCCACTCTGCTTCCTGTTCAAAAGGCTGTGGTTATGCAGATCAGGAGCCTTCAGAGGAGTGGCATGGGATCGCTGGAGCTATTCTGGCAGGGCTCTCACCTCATTTGCCTAAGAATGTCACAAGGCATGCTGGGTGCAGAAAATCTTCGCCTTCCCCTCTCACAGTCAGTCATAGGGGAAAGTCAAGTCCCTCTCAGTCACTAGCCATGTCACGCCTTTGTCAAGACAGAAGCACCCCCACCCGCTCCTTCTCTGTGATCCTGCGCTACCATGCTCATGTTTTGGCCTTACCTGGGAGCCAGAGGTGCACCCGGTGAGGGCTTGCCCGGTATGATCGTTTGGGAGCGTTCGGGACGTGAGTGGACTTAGGACTGGAAGTTCTGTCCATTCGAAGCAGCCAACCTTTCTGCTGCAGACAGGGGCTGTTCCCTTGGGTTTCTTTCACCTTGCTCTCGGATAAATTTGGTTGAATGCTGCAGTTGCCTGCGATGACTACAAGGTGGCGCTGCTTTCAGGTAAGAGCACAAATATGCAGAAAATGTTGGGGACTTTTGCCACATTTATCGGTGGTGGGTCTCGCAAATTTTTTGCAGGGGAGAGATATTGACCTGAAACACTTTTTACTGCAGAGATGCTGCAGTTCTAAAGGCTGGTCGGGCAGAAGGGCTTAGCCGTTTCATTGCCTGCCCCCCTGCAGCCCATTTATTACCAGCAGTTGTGATGGTGACTGCTGTTTGTAAAATATAAAAATTTCAGGACATAGAAAGTCGCAGACGGGGCTTTTGGGATGCCTGCCTATGTCTTTGTTTATTATTTATCTAATAGCTGAGTAATCTGGTCAAGATATTTCTCTTTTTTTGACATATTGCATTAGAATAGCTACTGCTTTCTTAATGTATAAAAATTAGCACTGCGTTGGCCGGGAATCGAACCCGGGTCAATTGCTTGGAAGGCAGCTATGCTCACCACTATACCACCAACGCTCCATGGCATATGTATTTTTTAAGCTCTAGACATCACAACCCTGAGTTCAATGACTATATTGCACCAGTATCAGAGGTATTTTTGGTTTACAGACCAACATGAAAATCAGGAAAAAAGTTCTTGCAACTGCTAAGGAACTGGAGATTGAAACCAATGCAAAAGCTGCGCAGAAAAGGAGAAAGGGAAAGCAGCAGTTCAAATCATTGAAATAAGCATATATTGGCAGCAAGGGAAAAACAGCAGGGTAGAGAAAGAAAACAGCTCCACGAAATTCACAGGAGATTGATAATAGCAGGACAAAAAAAGGGAATAATAGCATTCCAAGCAGGCTCAGAAAGAAGTGCGAGGGTCCCATCTTTCGTTAATGGTCATAACTGTGCATCATTTCCTTTGAAGTGTAGGGTTGATTCTCTGACCATCTGTCTCCCTGACTTTGAGCAGAGACCGATAGTTGAGCAGTCTCTTCCCACAAAAAGCTGGCACAAGCCTGCTGTTTTCCGCTCTGGCAGCGTGGAAACGAGAGAGTGGTCCTCACAAGAAAAATAATCAATCCATGCTAGCAGAGGATGGTTTCGATCCATCGACCTCTGGGTTATGGGCCCAGCACGCTTCCGCTGTGCCACTCTGCTTCCTGTTCAAAATGCTGTGGTTATGCAGATCAGGAGCCTTCAGAGGAGTGGCATGGGATCGCTGGAGCTATTCTGGCAGGGCTCTCACCTCATTTGCCTAAGAATGTCACAAGGCATGGTGGGTGCAGAAAATCTTCACCTTCCCCTCTCACAGTCAGTCATATGGGAAAGTCAAGTCCCTCTCAGTCACTAGCCATGTCACGCCTTTGTCAAGACAGAAGCACCCCCACCCGCTCCTTCTCTGTGATCCTGCGCTACCATGCTCCGGTTTTGGCCTTACCTGGGAGCCAGAGGTGCACCCGGTGAGGGCTTGCCCGGTATGAGCGTTCGGGACGTGAGTGGACTTAGGACTGGAAGTTCTGTCCATTCGAAGCAGCCAACCTTCCTGCTGCAGACAGGGGCTATTCCCTTGAGTTTCTTTCACCTTGCTCTCAGATAAATTTGGGTGTATGCTGCAGTTGCCTGTGATGACTACAAGGTCGCGCTGCTTTCAGGTAAGAGCACAAATATGCAGAAAATGTTGGGGACTTTTGCCACATTTATCGGTGGTGGGTCTCGCACATTTTTTCCAGGGGAGAGATATTGACCTGAAACACTTTTTACTGCAGAGAAACTGCAGTTCTAAAGGCTGGTCGGGCAGAAGGGCTTAGCCGTTTCATTGCCTGCCCCCCTGCAGCCCATTTATTACCAGCAGTTGTGAGTGGTGACTGCTGTTTGTAAAATATAAAGATTTCAGGACATAGAAAGTCGCAGACGGGGCTTTTGGGATGCCTGCCTATGTCTTTGATTATTATTTATCTAATAGCTGAGTAATCTGGTCAAGATATTTCTCTTTTTTTTAACATATTGCTTTAGAATAGCTACTGCTTTCTTAATGTATAAATATTAACACTGCGTTGGCCAGGAATCGATCCCGGGTCAACTGCTTGGAAGGTAGTTATGCTCACCACTATACCACCAACGCTCCATGGCATATGTTTTTTTTAAGCTCTAGACATCACAACCCTGAGTTCAATGACTATATTGCACCAGTATCAGAGGTATTTTTGGTTTACAGACCAACATGAAAATCAGGAAAAAAGTTCTTGCAACTGCTAAGGAACTGGAGATTGAAACCAATGCAAAAGCTGCTCAGAAAAGGAGAAAGGGAAAGCAGCAGTTCAAATCATTGAAATAAGCATATATTGGCAGCAAGGGAAAAACAGCAGGGTAGAGAAAGAAAACAGCTCCACGAAATTCACAGGAGATTGATAATAGCAGGACAAAAAAAGGGAATAATAACGTTCCAAGCAGGCTCAGAAAGAAGTGCGAGGGTCCCATCTTTCTTTAATGGTCATAACTGTGCATCATTTCCTTTGAAGTGTAGGGTTGATTCTCTGACCATCTGTCTCCCTGACTTTAAGCAGAGACCGATAGTTGAGCAGTCTCTTCAGACAAAAAGCTGGCACAAGCCTGCTGTTTTCCGCTCTGGCAGCGTGGAAACGAGAGAGTGGTCCTCACAAGAAAAAAATCAATCCATGCTAGCAGAGGATGGTTTCGATCCATCGACCTCTGGGTTATGGGCCCAGCACGCTTCCGCTGCGCCACTCTGCTTCCTGTTCAAAATGCTGTGGTTATGCAGATCAGGAGCCTTCAGAGGAGTTGCATGGGATCGCTGGAGCTATTCTGGCAGGGCTCTCACCTCAATTGCCTAAGAATGTCACAAGGCATGCTGGGTGCAGAAAATCTTCGCCTTCCCCTCTCACAGTCAGTCATAGGGGAAAGTCAAGTCCCTCTCAGTCACTAGCCATGTCACGCCTTTGTCAAGACAGAAGCACCCCCACCCGCTCCTTCTCTGTGATCCTGCGCTACCATGCTCAGGTTTTGGCCTTACCTGGGAGCCAGAGGTGCACCCGGTGAGAACTTGCCCGGTAGGAGCGTTTGGGAGCGTTCGGGACGTGAGTGGACTTAGGACTGGAAGTTCTGTCCATTCGAAGCAGCCAACCTTCCTGCTGCAGACAGGGGCTGTTCCCTTGGGTTTTTTTCACCTTGCTCTCGGATAAATTTGGTTGTATGCTGCAGTTGCCTGCAATGACTACAAGGTGGCGCTGCTTTCAGGTAAGAGCACAAATATGCAGAAAATGTTGGGGACTTTTGCCACATTTATCGGTGGTGGGTCTCGCACATTTTTTCCAGGGGAGAGATATTGACCTGAAACACTTTTTACTGCAGAGATGCTGCAGTTCTAAAGGCTGGTCGGGCAGAAGGGCTTAGCCGTTTCATTGCCTGCCCCCCTGCAGCCCATTTATTACCAGCAGTTGTGATGGTGACTGCTGTTTGTAAAATATAAACATTTCAGGACATAGAAAGTCGCAGACGGGGCTTTTGGGATGCCTGCCTATGTCTTTGTTTAGCTGAGTAATCTGGTCAAGATATTTCTCTTTTTTTAACATATTGCATTAGAATAGCTACTGCTTTCTTAATGTATAAATATTAGCACTGCGTTGGCCGGGAATCGAACCCGGGTCAATTGCTTGGAAGGCAGCTATGCTCACCACTATACCACCAACGCTCCATGGCATATGTTTTTTTTAAGCTCTAGACATCACAACCCTGAGTTAAATGACTATATTGCACCAGTATCAGAGGTATTTTTGGTTTACAGACCAACATGAAAATCAGGAAAAAAGTTCTTGCAACTGCTAAGGAACTGGAGATTGAAACCAATGCAAAAGCTGCGCAGAAAAGGAGAAAGGGAAAGCAGCAGTTCAAATCATTGAAATAAGCATATATTGGCAGCAAGGGAAAAACTGCAGGGTAGAGAAAGAAAACAGCTCCACGAAATTCACAGGAGATTGATAATAGCAGGACAAAAAAAGGGAATAATAGCGTTCCAAGCAGGCTCAGAAAGAAGTGCGAGGGTCCCATCTTTCGTTAATGGTCATTACTGTGCATCATTTCCTTTGAAGTGTAGGGTTGATTCTCTGACCATCTGTCTCCCTGACTTTGAGCAGAGACCGATAGTTGAGCAGTCTCTTCCCACAAAAAGCTGGCACAAGCCTTCTGTTTTCCGCTCTGGCAGCGTGGAAACGAGAGAGTGGTCCTCACAAGAAAAAAAATCAATCCATGCTAGCAGAGGATGGTTTCACTCCATCGACCTCTGGGTTATGGGCCCAGCACGCTTCTGCTGCGCCACTCTGCTTCCTGTTCAAAATGCTGTGGTTATGCAGATCAGGAGCCTTCAGAGGAGTGGCATGTGATCGCTGGAGCTATTCTGGCAGGGCTCTCACCTCATTTGCCTAAGAATGTCACAAGGCATGCTGGGTGCAGAAAATCTTCGCCTTCCCCTCTCACAGTCAGTCATAGGGGAAAGTCAAGTCCCTCTCAGTCACTAGCCATGTCACGCCTTTGTCAAGACAGAAGCACCCCCACCCGCTCCTTCTCTGTGATCCTGCGCTACCATGCTCATGTTTTGGCCTTACCTGGGAGCCAGAGGTGCACCCGGTGAGGGCTTGCCCGGTATGATCGTTTGGGAGCGTTCGGGACGTGAGTGGACTTAGGACTGGAAGTTCTGTCCATTCGAAGCAGCCAACCTTTCTGCTGCAGACAGGGGCTGTTCCCTTGGGTTTCTTTCACCTTGCTCTCGGATAAATTTGGTTGTATGCTGCAGTTGCCTGCGATGACTACAAGGTGGCGCTGCTTTCAGGTAAGAGCACAAATATGCAGAAAATGTTGGGGACTTTTGCCACATTTATCGGTGGTGGGTCTCGCACATTTTTTCCAGGGGAGAGATATTGACCTGAAACACTTTTTACTGCAGAGATGCTGCAGTTCTAAAGGCTGGTCGGGCAGAAGGGCTTAGCCGTTTCATTGCCTGCCCCCCTGCAGCCCATTTATTACCAGCAGTTGTGATGGTGAGTGCTGTTTGTAAAATATAAAAATTTCAGGACATAGAAAGTCGCAGACGGGGCTTTTGGGATGCCTGCCTATGTCTTTGTTTATTATTTATCTAATAGCTGAGTAATCTGGTCAAGATATTTCTCTTTTTTTGACATATTGCATTAGAATAGCTACTGCTTTCTTAATGTATAAATATTAGCACTGCGTTGGCCGGGAATCGAACCCGGGTCAATTGCTTGGAAGGCAGCTATGCTCACCACTATACCACCAACGCTCCATGGCATATGTATTTTTTAAGCTCTAGACATCACAACCCTGAGTTCAATGACTATATTGCACCAGTATCAGAGGTATTTTTGGTTTACAGACCAACATGAAAATCAGGAAAAAAGTTCTTGCAACTGCTAAGGAACTGGAGATTGAAACCAATGCAAAAGCTGCGCAGAAAAGGAGAAAGGGAAAGCAGCAGTTCAAATCATTGAAATAAGCATATATTGGCAGCAAGGGAAAAACAGCAGGGTAGAGAAAGAAAACAGCTCCACGAAATTCACAGGAGATTGATAATAGCAGGACAAAAAAAGGGAATAATAGCGTTCCAAGCAGGCTCAGAAAGAAGTGCGAGGGTCCCATCTTTCGTTAATGGTCATAACTGTGCATCATTTCCTTTGAAGTGTAGGGTTGATTCTCTGACCATCTGTCTCCCTGACTTTGAGCAGAGACCGATAGTTGAGCAGTCTCTTCCCACAAAAAGCTGTCACAAGCCTGCTGTTTTCCGCTCTGGCAGCGTGGAAACGAGAGAGTGGTCCTCACAAGAAAAAAAATCAATCCATGCTAGCAGAGGATGGTTTCGATCCATCGACCTCTGGGTTATGGGCCCAGCACGCTTCCGCTGCGCCACTCTGCTTCCTGTTCAAAATGCTGTGGTTATGCAGATCAGGAGCCTTCAGAGGAGTGGCATGGGATCGCTGGAGCTATTCTGGCAGGGCTCTCACCTCATTAGCCTAAGAATGTCACAAGGCATGCTGGGTGCAGAAAATCTTGGCCTTCCCCTCTCACAGTCAGTCATAGGGGAAAGTCAAGGCCCTCTCAGTCACTAGCCATGTCACGCCTTTGTCAAGACAGAAGCACCCCCAACCGCTCCTTCTCTGTGATCCTGCGCTACCATGCTCAGGTTTTGGCCTTACCTGGGAGCCAGAGGTGCACCCGATGAGGGCTTGCCTGGTATGAGCGTTTGGGAGCGTTCGGGACGTGAGTGGACTTAGGACTGGAAGTTCTGTCCATTCGAAGCAGCCAACCTTCCTGCTGCAGACAGGGGCTGTTCCCTTGGGTTTCTTTCACCTTGCTCTCGGATAAATTTGGTTGTATGCTGCAGTTGCCTGCGATGACTACAAGGTGGCGCTGCTTTCAGGTAAGAGCACAAATATGCAGAAAATGTTGGGGACTTTTGCCACATTTATCGGTGGTGGGTCTCGCACATTTTTTCCAGAGGAGAGATATTGATCTGAAACACTTTTTACTGCAGAGATGCTGCAGTTCTAAAGGCTGGTCGGGCAGAAGGACTTAGCCGTTTCATTGCCTGCCCCACTGCAGCCCATTTATTACCAGCAGTTGTGAGTGGTGACTGCTGTTTGTAAAATATAAAAATTTCAGGACATAGAAAGTCGCAGACGGGGCTTTTGGGATGCCTGCCTCTGTCTTTGTTTATTATTTATCTAATAGCTGAGTAATCTGGTCAAGATATTTCTCTTTTTTTTAACATATTGCGATAGAATAGCTACTGCTTTCTTAATGTATAAATATTAACACTGCGTTGGCCGGGAATCAAACCCAGGTCAACTGCTTGGAAGGCAGCTATGCTCACCACTATACCACCAACGCTCCGTGGCATATGTTTTTTTTAAGCTCTAGACATCACAACCCTGAGTTCAATGACTATATTGCACCAGTATCAGAGGTATTTTTGGTTTACAGACCAACATGAAAATCAGGAAAAAAGTTCTTGCAACTGCTAAGGAACTGGAGATTGAAACCAATGCAAAAGCTGCGCAGAAAAGGAGAAAGGGAAAGCAGCAGTTCAAATCATTGAAATAAGCATATATTGGCAGCAAGGTAAAAACAGCAGGGTATCGAAAGAAAACAGCTCCACGAAATTCACAGGAGATTGATAATAGCAGGACAAAAAAAGGGAATAATAGCGTTCCAAGCAGGCTCAGAAAGAAGTGCAAGGGTCCCATCTTTCGTCAATGGTCATAACTGTGCATCATTTCCTTTGAAGTGTAGGGTTGATTCTCTGACCATCTGTCTCCCTGACTTTGAGCAGAGACCGATAGTTGAGCAGTCTCTTCCCACAAAAAGCTGGCACAAGCCTGCTGTTTTCCGCTCTGGCAGCGTGGAAACGAGAGAGTGGTCCTCACAAGAAAAAAAATCAATCCATGCTAGCAGAGGATGGTTTCGATCCATCAACATCTGGGTTATGGGCCCAGCACGCTTCTGCTGCGCCACTCTGCTTCCTGTTCAAAATGCTGTGGTTATGCAGATCAGGAGCCTTCAGAGGAGTGGCATGGGATCGCTGGAGCTATTCTGGCAGGGCTCTCACCTCATTTGCCTAAGAATGTCACAAGGCATGCTGGGTGCAGAAAATCTTCGCCTTCCCCTCTCACAGTCAGTCATAGGGCAAAGTCAAGGCCCTCTCAGTCACTAGCCATGTCACGCCTTTGTCAAGACAGAAGCACCCCCAACCGCTCCTTCTCTGTGATCCTGCGCTACCATGCTCAGGTTTTGGCCTTACCTGGGAGCCAGAGGTGCACCCGCTGAGGGCTTGCCCAGTATGAGCGTTTGGGAGCGTTCGGGACGTGAGTGGACTTAGGACTGGAAGTTCTGTCCATTTGAAGCAGCCAACCTTCCTGCTGCAGACAGGGGCTGTTCCCTTGGGTTTCTTTCACCTTGCTCTCGGATAAATTTGGTTGTATGCTGCAGTTGCCTGCGATGACTACAAGGTGGCGCTGCTTTCAGGTAAGAGCACAAATATGCAGAAAATGTTGGGGACTTTTGCCACATTTATCGGTGGTGGGTCTCGCACATTTTTTCCAGGGGAGAGATATTGACCTGAAACACTTTTTACTGCAGAGATGCTGCAGTTCTAAAGGCTGGTCGGGCAGAAGGGCTTAGCCGTTTCATTGCCTGCCCCCCTGCAGCCCATTTATTACCAGCAGTTGTGATGGTGACTGCTGTTTGTAAAATATAAACATTTCAGGACATAGAAAGTCGCAGACGGGGCTTTTGGGATGCCTGCCTATGTCTTTGTTTATTATTTATCTAATAGCTGAGTAATCTGGTCAAGATATTTCTCTTTTTTTAACATATTGCATTAGAATAGCTACTGCTTTCTTAATGTATAAATATTAGCACTGTGTTGGCCGGGAATCGAACCCGGGTCAACTGCTTGGAAGGCAGCTATGCTCACCACTATACCACCAACACTCCATGGCATATGTTTTTTTTAAGCTCTAGACATCACAACCCTGAGTTCAATGACTATATTGCACCAGTATCAGAGGTATTTTTGGTTTACAGACCAACATGAAAATCAGGAAAAAAGTTCTTGCAACTGCTAAGGAACTGGAGATTGAAACCAATGCAAAAGCTGCGCAGAAAAGGAGAAAGGGAAAGCAGCAGTTCAAATCATTGAAATAAGCATATATTGGCAGCAAGGGAAAAACAGCAGGGTAGAGAAAGAAAACAGCTCCACGAAATTCACAGGAGATTGATAATAGCAGGACAAAAAAAGGGAATAATAGCGTTCCAAGCAGGCTCAGAAAGAAGTGCGAGGGTCCCATCTTTCGTTAATGGTCATAACTGTGCATCATTTCCTTTGAAGTGTAGGGTTGATTCTCTGACCATCTGTCTCCCTGACTTTGAGCAGAGACCGATAGTTGAGCAGTCTCTTCCCACAAAAAGCTGGCACAAGCCTGCTGTTTTACGCTCTGGCAGCGTGGAAACGAGAGAGTGGTCCTCACAAGAAAAATAATCAATCCATGCTAGCAGAGGATGGTTTCGATCCATCGACCTCTGGGTTATGGGCCCAGCACGCTTCCGCTGCGCCACTCTGCTTCCTGTTCAAAATGCTGTGGTTATGCAGATCAGGAGCCTTCAGAGGAGTGGCATGGGATCACTGGAGCTATTCTGGCAGGGCTCTCACCTCATTTGCCTAAGAATGTTACAAGGCATGCTGGGTGCAGAAAATCTTCGCCTTCCCCTCTCACAGTCAGTCATAGGGGAAAGTCAAGTCCCTCTCAGTCACTAGCCATGTCACGCCTTTGTCAAGACAGAAGCACCCCCACCCGCTCCTTCTCTGTGATCCTGCGCTACCATGCTCAGGTTTTGGCCTTACCTGGGAGCCAGAGGTGCATCCGGTGAGGGCTTGCCCGGTATGAGCGTTTAGGAGCGTTCGGGATGTGAGTGGACTTAGGACTGGAAGTTCTGTCCATTCGAAGCAGCCAACCTTCCTGCTGCAGACAGGGGCTGTTCCCTTGGGTTTCTTTCACCTTGCTCTCGGATAAATTTGGTTGTATGCTGCAGTTGCCTGCGATGACTACAAGGTGGCGCTGCTTTCAGGTAAGAGCACAAATATGCAGAAAATGTTGGGGACTTTTGCCACATTTATCGGTGGTGGGTCTCGCACATTTTTTCCAGGGGAGAGATATTGACCTGAAACACTTTTTACTGCAGAGATGCTGCAGTTCTAAAGGCTGGTCGGGCAGAAGGGCTTAGCCGTTTCATTGCCTGCCCCCCTGCAGCCCATTTATTACCAGCAGTTGTGAGTGGTGACTGCTGTTTGTAAAATATAAAAATTTCAGGACATAGAAAGTCGCAGACGGGGCTTTTGGGATGCCTGACTATGTCTTTGTTTATTATTTATCTAATAGCTGAGTAATCTGGTCAAGATATTTCTCTTTTTTTTAACATATTGCGTTAGAAAAGTTACTGCTTTCTTAATGTATAAATATTAGCACTGCGTTGGCCGGGAATCAAACCCGGGTCAATTGCTTGGAAGGCAGCTATGCTCACCACTATACCACCAACGCTCCATGGCATATGTTTTTTTTCAGCTCTAGACATCACAACCCTGAGTTCAATGACTATATTGCACCAGTATCAGAGGTATTTTTGGTTTACAGACCAACATGAAAATCAGGAAAAAAGTTCTTGCAACTGCTAAGGAACTGGAGATTGAAACCAATGCAAAAGCTGCGCAGAAAAGGAGAAAGGGAAAGCAGCAGTTCAAATCATTGAAATAAGCATTTATTGGCAGCAAGGGAAAAACAGCAGGGTAGAGAAAGAAAACACCTCCACGATATTCACAGGAGATTGATAATAGCAGGACAAAAAAAGGGAATAATAGCGTTCCAAGCAGGCTCAGAAAGAAGTGCGAGGGTCCCATCTTTCGTTAATGGTCATAACTGTGCATCATTTCCTTTGAAGTGTAGGGTTGATTCTCTGACCATCTGTCTCCCTGACTTTGAGCAGAGACCGATAGTTGAGCAGTCTCTTCCCACAAAAAGCTGGCACAAGCCTGCTGTTTTCCGCTCTGGCAGCGTGGAAACGAGAGAGTGGTCCTCACAAGAAAAAAAATCAATCCATGCTAGCAGAGGATGGTTTCACTCCATCGACCTCTGGGTTATGGGCCCAGCACGCTTCCGCTGCACCACTCTGCTTCCTGTTCAAAATGCTGTGGTTATGCAGATCAGGAGCCTTCAGAGGAGTGGCATGTGATCGCTGGAGCTATTCTGGCAGGGCTCTCACCTCATTTGCCTAAGAATGTCACAAGGCATGCTGGGTGCAGAAAATCTTCGCCTTCCCCTCTCACAGTCAGTCATAGGGGAAAGTCAAGTCTCTCTCAGTCACTAGCCATGTCACACCTTTGTCAAGACAGAAGCACCCCCACCCGCTCCTTCTCTGTGATCCTGCGCTACCATGCTAAGGTTTTGGCCTTACCTGGGAGCCAGAGGTGCACCCGGTGAGGGCTTGCCCGGTATGAGCGTTTAGGAGCGTTAAGGGACATGAGTGGACTTAGGACTGGAAGTTCTGTCCATTCGAAGCAGCCAACCTTCCTGCTGCAGACAGGGGCTGTTCCCTTGGGTTTCTTTCACCTTGCTCTTGGATAAATTTGGTTGTATGCTGCAGTTGCCTGCGATGACTACAAGGTGGCGCTGCTTTCAGGTAAGAGCACAAATATGCAGAAAATGTTGGGGACTTTTGCCACATTTATCGGTGGTGGGCCTCGCACATTTTTTCCAGGGGAGAGATATTGACCTGAAACACTTTTTACTGCAGAGATGCTGCAGTTCTAAAGGCTGGTCGGGCAGAAGGGCTTAGCCGTTTCATTGCCTGCCCCCCTGCAGCCCATTTATTACCAGCAGTTGTGAGTGGTGACTGCTGTTTGTAAAATATAAAAATTTCAGGACATAGAAAGTCGCAGACGGGGCTTTTGGGATGCCTGCCTATGTCTTTGTTTATCTAATAGCTGAGTAATCTGGTCAAGATATTTCTCTTTTTTTTAACATATTGCGTTAGAATAGCTACTGCTTTCTTAATGTATAAATATTAGCACTGCGTTGGCCGGGAATCGAACCCGGGTCAACTGCTTGGAAGGCAGCTATGCTCACCACTATACCACCAACGCTCCATGGCATATGTTTTTTTTAAGCTCTAGACATCACAACCCTGAGTTCAATGACTATATTGCACCAGTATCAGAGGTATTTTTGGTTTACAGACCAACATGAAAATCAGGAAAAAAGTTCTTGCAACTGCTAAGGAACTGGAGATTGAAACCAATGCAAAAGCTGCGCAGAAAAGGAGAAAGGGAAAGCAGCAGTTCAAATCATTGAAATAAGCATTTATTGGCAGCAAGGGAAAAACAGCAGGGTAGAGAAAGAAAACACCTCCACGATATTCACAGGAGATTGATAATAGCAGGACAAAAAAAGGGAATAATAGCGTTCCAAGCAGGCTCAGAAAGAAGTGTGAGGGTCCCATCTTTTGTTAATGGTCATAACTGTGCATCATTTCCTTTGAAGTGTAGGGTTGATTCTCTGACCATCTGTCTCCCTGACTTTGAGCAGAGACCGATAGTTGAGCAGTCTCTTCCCACAAAAAGCTGGCACAAGCCTGCTGTTTTCCGCTCTGGCAGCGTGGAAACGAGAGAGTGGTCCTCACAAGAAAAAAAAACAATCCATGCTAGCAGAGAATGGTTTCGATCCATCGACCTCTGGGTTATGGGCCCAGCACGCTTCCGCTGCGCCACTCTGCTTCCTGTTCAAAATGCTGTGGTTATGCAGATAAGGAGCCTTCAGAGGAGTGGCATGGGATCGCTGGAGCTATTCTGGCAGGGCTCTCACCTCATTTGCCTAAGAATGTCACAAGGCATGGTGGGTACAGAAAATCTTTGCCTTCCCCTCTCACAGTCAGTCATAGGGGAAAGTCAAGTCCCTCTCAGTCACTAGCCATGTCACGCCTTTGTCAAGACAGAAGCACCCCCACCCGCTCCTTCTCTGTGATCCTGCGCTACCATGCTAAGGTTTTGGCCTCACCTGGGAGCCAGAGGTGCACCCGGTGAGGGCTTGCCCGGTATGAGCGTTTGGGAGCGTTTGGGACGTGAGTGGACTTAGGACTGGAAGTTCTGTCCATTCGAAGCAGCCAACCTTCCTGCTGCAGACAGGGGCTGTTCCCTTGGGTTTCTTTCACCTTGCTCTCGGATAAATTTGGTTGTATGCTGCAGTTGCCTGCGATGACTACAAGGTGGCGCTGCTTTCAGGTAAGAGCACAAATATGCAGAAAATGTTGGGGACTTTTGCCACATTTATCGGTGGTGGGTCTCGCACATTTTTTCCAGGGGAGAGATATTGACCTGAAACACTTTTTACTGCAGAGATGCTGCAGTTCTAAAGGCTGGTCGGGCAGAAGGGCTTAGCCGTTTCATTGCCTGCCCCCCTGCAGCCCATTTATTACCAGCAGTTGTGAGTGGTTACTGCTGTTTGTAAAATATAAAAATTTCAGGACATAGAAAGTCGCAGACGGGGCTTTTTGGATGCCTGCCTCTGTCTTTGTTTATTATTTATCTAATAGCTGAGTAATCTGGTCAAGATATTTCTCTTTTTTTTAACATATTGCGATAGAATAGCTACTGCTTTCTTAATGTATAAATATTAGCACTGCGTTAGCCGGGAATCAAACCCGGGTCAACTGCTTGGAAGGCAGCTATGCTCACCACTATACCACCAACGCTCCATGGCATATGTTTTTTTTAAGCTCTAGACATCACAACCCTGAGTTCAATGACTATATTGCACCAGTATCAGAGGTATTTTTGGTTTACTGACCAACATGAAAATCAGGAAAAAAGTTCTTGCAACTGCTAAGGAACTGGAGATTGAAACCAATGCAAAAGCTGCGCAGAAAAGGAGAAAGGGAAAGCAGCAGTTCAAATCATTGAAATAAGCATATATTGGCAGCAAGGGAAAAACAGCAGGGTAGAGAAAGAAAACAGCTCCACGAAATTCACAGGAGATTGATAATAGCAGGACAAAAAAAGGGAATAATAGCGTTCCAAGCAGGCTCAGAAAGAAGTGCGAGGGTCCCATATTTCGTTAATGGTCATAACTGTGCATCATTTCCTTTGAAGTGTAGGGTTGATTCTCTGACCATCTGTCTCCCTGACTTTGAGCAGAGACCGATAGTTGAGCAGTCTCTTCCCACAAAAAGCTGGCACAAGCCTGCTGTTTTCCGCTCTGGCAGCGTGGAAACGAGAGAGTGGTCCTCATAAGAAAAATAATCAATCCATGCTAGCAGAGGATGGTTTCGATCCATCGACCTCTGGGTTATGGGCCCAGCACGCTTCCGCTGCGCCACTCTGCTTCCTGTTCAAAATGCTGTGGTTATGCAGATCAGGAGCCTTCAGAGGAGTGGCATGGGATCGCTGGAGCTATTCTGGCAGGGCTCTCACCTCATTTGCCTAAGAATGTCACAAGGCATGGTGGGTGCAGAAAATCTTCGCCTTCCCCTCTCACAGTCAGTCATAGGGGAAAGTCACGTCCCTCTCAGTCACTAGCCATGTCACGCCTTTGTCAAGACAGAAGCACCCCCACCCGCTCCTTCTCTGTGATCCTGCGCTACCATGCTCAGGTTTTGGCCTTACCTGGGAGCCAGAGGTGCACCCGGTGAGGGCTTGCCCGGTATGAGCGTTTGGGAAGTGAGTGGACTTAGGACTGGAAGTTCTGTCCATTCGAAGCAGCCAACCTTCCTGCTGCAGACAGGGGCTGTTCCCTTGGGTTTCTTTCACCTTGCTCTCGGATAAATTTGGTTGTATGCTGCAGTTGCCTGCGATGACTACAAGGTGGCGCTGCTTTCAGGTAAGAGCACAAATATGCAGAAAATGTTGGGGACTTTTGCCACATTTATCGGTGGTGGGTCTCGCACATTTTTTCCAGGGGAGAGATATTGACCTGAAACACTTTTTACTGCAGAGATGCTGCAGTTCTAAAGGCTGGTCGGGCAGAAGGGCTTAGCCGTTTCATTGCCTGCCCCCCTGCAGCCCATTTATTACCAGCAGTTGTGAGTGGTGACTGCTGTTTGTAAAATATAAAAATTTCGGGACATAGAAAGTCGCAGACGGGGCTTTTGGGATGCCTGCCTCTGTCTTTGTTTATTATTTATCTAATAGCTGAGTAATCTGGTCAAGATATTTCTCTTTTTTTAACATATTGCGATAGAATAGCTACTGCTTTCTTAATGTATAACTATTAGCACTGCGTTAGCCGGGAATCAAACCCGGGTCAATTGCTTGGAAGGCAGGTATGCTCACCACTATACCACCAACGCTCCATGGCATATGTCTTTTTTAAGCTCTAGACATCACAACCCTGAGTTCAATGACTATATTGCACCAGTATCAGAGGTATTTTTGGTTTACTGACCAACATGAAAATGAGGAAAAAAGTTCTTGCAACTGCTAAGGAACTGGAGATTGAAACCAATGCAAAAGCTGCGCAGAAAAGGAGAAAGGGAAAGCAGCAGTTCAAATCATTGAAATAAGCATATATTGGCAGCAAGGGAAAAACAGCAGGGTAGAGAAAGAAAACAGCTCCACGAAATTCACAGGAGATTGATAATAGCAGGACAAAAAAAGGGAATAATAGCGTTCCAAGCAGGCTCAGAAAGAAGTGCGAGGGTCCCATCTTTCGTTAATGGTCATTACTGTGCATCATTTCCTTTGAAGTGTAGGGTTGATTCTCTGACCATCTGTCTCCCTGACTTTGAGCAGAGACCGATAGTTGAGCAGTCTCTTCCCACAAAAAGCTGGCACAAGCCTTCTGTTTTCCGCTCTGGCAGCGTGGAAACGAGAGAGTGGTCCTCACAAGAAAAAAAATCAATCCATGCTAGCAGAGGATGGTTTCACTCCATCGACCTCTGGGTTATGGGCCCAGCACGCTTCCGCTGCGCCACTCTGCTTCCTGTTCAAAATGCTGTGGTTATGCAGATCAGGAGCCTTCAGAGGAGTGGCATGTGATCGCTGGAGCTATTCTGGCAGGGCTCTCACCTCATTTGCCTAAGAATGTCACAAGGCATGCTGGGTGCAGAAAATCTTCGCCTTCCCCTCTCACAGTCAGTCATAGGGGAAAGTCAAGTCCCTCTCAGTCACTAGCCATGTCACGCCTTTGTCAAGACAGAAGCACCCCCACCCGCTCCTTCTCTGTGATCCTGCGCTACCATGCTCAGGTTTTGGCCTTACCTGGGAGCCAGAGGTGCATCCGGTGAGGGCTTGCCCGGTATGAGCGTTTAGGAGCGTTCGGGATGTGAGTGGACTTAGGACTGGAAGTTCTGTCTATTCGAAGCAGCCAACCTTCCTGCTGCAGACAGGGGCTGTTCCCTTGGGTTTCTTTCACCTTGCTCTCGGATAAATTTGGTTGTATGCTGCAGTTGCCTGCGATGACTACAAGGTGGCGCTGCTTTCAGGTAAGAGCACAAATATGCAGAAAATGTTGGGGACTTTTGCCACATTTATCGGTGGTGGGTCTCGCACATTTTTTCCAGGGGAGAGATATTGACCTGAAACACTTTTTACTGCAGAGATGCTGCAGTTCTAAAGGCTGGTCGGGCAGAAGGGCTTAGCCGTTTCATTGCCTGCCCCCCTGCAGCCCATTTATTACCAGCAGTTGTGAGTGGTGACTGCTGTTTGTAAAATATAAAAATTTCAGGACATAGAAAGTCGCAGACGGGGCTTTTGGGATGCCTGACTATGTCTTTGTTTATTATTTATCTAATAGCTGAGTAATCTGGTCAAGATATTTCTCTTTTTTTTAACATATTGCGTTAGAAAAGTTACTGCTTTCTTAATGTATAAATATTAGCACTGCGTTGGCCGGGAATCGAACCCGGGTCAATTGCTTGGAAGGCAGGTATGCTCACCACTATACCACCAACGCTCCATGGCATATGTTTTTTTTCAGCTCTAGACATCACAACCCTGAGTTCAATGACTATATTGCACCAGTATCAGAGGTATTTTTGGTTTACAGACCAACATGAAAATCAGGAAAAAAGTTCTTGCAACTGCTAAGGAACTGGAGATTGAAACCAATGCAAAAGCTGCGCAGAAAAGGAGAAAGGGAAAGCAGCAGTTCAAATCATTGAAATAAGCATTTATTGGCAGCAAGGGAAAAACAGCAGGGTAGAGAAAGAAAACACCTCCACGATATTCACAGGAGATTGATAATAGCAGGACAAAAAAAGGGAATAATAGCGTTCCAAGCAGGCTCAGAAAGAAGTGCGAGGGTCCCATCTTTCGTTAATGGTCATAACTGTGCATCATTTCCTTTGAAGTGTAGGGTTGATTCTCTGACCATCTGTCTCCCTGACTTTGAGCAGAGACCGATAGTTGAGCAGTCTCTTCCCACAAAAAGCTGGCACAAGCCTGCTGTTTTCCGCTCTGGCAGCGTGGAAACGAGAGAGTGGTCCTCACAAGAAAAAAAATCAATCCATGCTAGCAGAGGATGGTTTCACTCCATCGACCTCTGGGTTATGGGCCCAGCACGCTTCCGCTGCGCCACTCTGCTTCCTGTTCAAAATGCTGTGGTTATGCAGATCAGGAGCCTTCAGAGGAGTGGCATGTGATCGCTGGAGCTATTCTGGCAGGGCTCTCACCTCATTTGCCTAAGAATGTCACAAGGCATGCTGGGTGCAGAAAATCTTCGCCTTCCCCTCTCACAGTCAGTCATAGGGGAAAGTCAAGTCTCTCTCAGTCACTAGCCATGTCACACCTTTGTCAAGACAGAAGCACCCCCACCCGCTCCTTCTCTGTGATCCTGCGCTACCATGCTCAGGTTTTGGCCTTACCTGGGAGCCAGAGGTGCACCCGGTGAGGGCTTGCCCGGTATGAGCGTTTAGGAGCGTTAAGGGACATGAGTGGACTTAGGACTGGAAGTTCTGTCCATTCGAAGCAGCCAACCTTCCTGCTGCAGACAGGGGCTGTTCCCTTGGGTTTCTTTCACCTTGCTCTTGGATAAATTTGGTTGTATGCTGCAGTTGCCTGCGATGACTACAAGGTGGCCCTGCTTTCAGGTAAGAGCACAAATATGCAGAAAATGTTGGGGACTTTTGCCACATTTATCGGTGGTGGGCCTCGCACATTTTTTCCAGGGGAGAGATATTGACCTGAAACACTTTTTACTGCAGAGATGCTGCAGTTCTAAAGGCTGGTCGGGCAGAAGGGCTTAGCCGTTTCATTGCCTGCCCCCCTGCAGCCCATTTATTACCAGCAGTTGTGAGTGGTGACTGCTGTTTGTAAAATATAAAAATTTCAGGACATAGAAAGTCGCAGACGGGGCTTTTGGGATGCCTGCCTATGTCTTGGTTTATTATTTATCTAATAGCTGAGTAATCTGGTCAAGATATTTCTCTTTTTTTTAACATATTGCGTTAGAATAGCTACTGCTTTCTTAATGTATAAATATTAGCACTGCGTTGGCCGGGAATCGAACCCGGGTCAACTGCTTGGAAGGCAGCTATGCTCACCACTATACCACCAACGCTCCATGGCATATGTTTTTTTTAAGCTCTAGACATCACAACCCTGAGTTCAATGACTATATTGCACCAGTATCAGAGGTATTTTTGGTTTACAGACCAACATGAAAATCAGGAAAAAAGTTCTTGCAACTGCTAAGGAACTGGAGATTGAAACCAATGCAAAAGCTGCGCAGAAAAGGAGAAAGGGAAAGCAGCAGTTCAAATCATTGAAATAATCATTTATTGGCAGCAAGGGAAAAACAGCAGGGTAGAGAAAGAAAACACCTCCACGATATTCACAGGAGATTGATAATAGCAGGACAAAAAAAGGGAATAATAGCGTTCCAAGCAGGCTCAGAAAGAAGTGCGAGGGTCCCATCTTTTGTTAATGGTCATAACTATGCATCATTTCCTTTGAAGTGTAGGGTTGATTCTCTGACCATCTGTCTCCCTGACTTTGAGCAGAGACCGATAGTTGAGCAGTCTCTTCCCACAAAAAGCTGGCACAAGCCTGCTGTTTTCCGCTCTGGCAGCGTGGAAACGAGAGAGTGGTCCTCACAAGAAAAAAAAACAATCCATGCTAGCAGAGGATGGTTTCGATCCATCGACCTCTGGGTTATGGGCCCAGCACGCTTCCGCTGCGCCACTCTGCTTCCTGTTCAAAATGCTGTGGTTATGCAGATAAGGAGCCTTCAGAGGAGTGGCATGGGATCGCTGGAGCTATTCTGGCAGGGCTCTCACCTCATTTGCCTAAGAATGTCACAAGGCATGGTGGGTGCAGAAAATCTTTGCCTTCCCCTCTCACAGTCAGTCATAGGGGAAAGTCAAGTCCCTCTCAGTCACTAGCCATGTCACGCCTTTGTCAAGACAGAAGCACCCCCACCCGCTCCTTCTCTGTGATCCTGCGCTACCATGCTCAGGTTTTGGCCTCACCTGGGAGCCAGAGGTGCACCCGGTGAGGGCTTGCCCGGTATGAGCGTTTGGGAGCGTTTGGGACGTGAGTGGACTTAGGACTGGAAGTTCTGTCCATTCGAAGCAGCCAACCTTCCTGCTGCAGACAGGGGCTGTTCCCTTGGGTTTCTTTCACCTTGCTCTCAGATAAATTTGGTTGTATGCTGCAGTTGCCTGCGATGACTACAAGGTGGCGCTGCTTTCAGGTAAGAGCACAAATATGCAGAAAATGTTGGGGACTTTTGCCACATTTATCGGTGGTGGGTCTCGCACATTTTTTCCAGGGGAGAGATATTGACCTGAAACACTTTTTACTGCAGAGATGCTGCAGTTCTAAAGGCTGGTCGGGCAGAAGGGCTTAGCCGTTTCATTGCCTGCCCCCCTGCAGCCCATTTATTACCAGCAGTTGTGAGTGGTGACTGCTGTTTGTAAAATATAAAAATTTCAGGACATAGAAAGTAGCAGACGGGGCTTTTGGGATGCCTGCCTCTGTCTTTGTTTATTATTTATCTAATAGCTGAGTAATCTGGTCAAGATATTTCTCTTTTTTTTAACATATTGCGATAGAATAGCTACTGCTTTCTTAATGTATAAATATTAGCACTGCGTTAGCCGGGAATCAAACCCGGGTCAACTGCTTGGAAGGCAGCTATGCTCACCACTATACCACCAACGCTCCATGGCATATGTTTTTTTTAAGCTCTAGACATCACAACCCTGAGTTCAATGACTATATTGCACCAGTATCAGAGGTATTTTTGGTTTACTGACCAACATGAAAATCAGGAAAAAAGTTCTTGCAACTGCTAAGGAACTGGAGATTGAAACCAATGCAAAAGCTGCGCAGAAAAGGAGAAAGGGAAAGCAGCAGTTCAAATCATTGAAATAAGCATATATTGGCAGCAAGGGAAAAACAGCAGGGTAGAGAAAGAAAACAGCTCCACGAAATTCACAGGAGATTGATAATAGCAGGACAAAAAAAGGGAATAATAGCGTTCCAAGCAGGCTCAGAAAGAAGTGCGAGGGTCCCATCTTTCGTTAATGGTCATAACTGTGCATCATTTCCTTTGAAGTGTAGGGTTGATTCTCTGACCATCTGTCTCCCTGACTTTGAGCAGAGACCGATAGTTGAGTAGTCTCTTCCCACCAAAAGCTGGCACAAGCCTGCTGTTTTCCGCTCTGGCAGCGTGGAAACGAGAGAGTGGTCCTCATAAGAAAAATAATCAATCCATGCTAGCAGAGGATGGTTTCGATCCATCGACCTCTGGGTTATGGGCCCAGCACGCTTCCGCTGCGCCACTCTGCTTCCTGTTCAAAATGCTGTGGTTATGCAGATCAGGAGCCTTCAGAGGAGTGGCATGGGATCGCTGGAGCTATTCTGGCAGGGCTCTCACCTCATTTGCCTATGAATGTCACAAGGCATGGTGGGTGCAGAAAATCTTCGCCTTCCCCTCTCACAGTCAGTCATAGGGGAAAGTCACGTCCCTCTCAGTCACTAGCCATGTCACGCCTTTGTCAAGACAGAAGCACCCCCACCCGCTCCTTCTCTGTGATCCTGCGCTACCATGCTCAGGTTTTGGCCTTACCTGGGAGCCAGAGGTGCACCCGGTGAGGGCTTGCCCGGTATGAGCGTTTGGGACGTGAGTGGACTTAGGACTGGAAGTTCTGTCCATTCGAAGCAGCCAACCTTCCTGCTGCAGACAGGGGCTGTTCCCTTGGGTTTCTTTCACCTTGCTCTCGGATAAATTTGGTTGTATGCTGCAGTTGCCTGCGATGACTACAAGGTGGCGCTGCTTTCAGGTAAGAGCACAAATATGCAGAAAATGTTGGGGACTTTTGCCACATTTATCGGTGGTGGGTCTCGCACATTTTTTCCAGGGGAGAGATATTGACCTGAAACACTTTTTACTGCAGAGATGCTGCAGTTCTAAAGGCTGGTTGGGCAGAAGGGCTTAGCCGTTTCATTGCCTGCCCCCCTGCAGCCCATTTATTACCAGCAGTTGTGAGTGGTGACTGCTGTTTGTAAAATATAAAAATTTCAGGACATAGAAAGTCGCAGACGGGGCTTTTGGGATGCCTGCCTCTGTCTTTGTTTATTATTTATCTAATAGCTGAGTAATCTGGTGAAGATATTTCTCTTTTTTTAACATATTGCGATAGAATAGCTACTGCTTTCTTAATGTATAAATATTAGCACTGCGTTAGCCGGGAATCAAACCCGGGTCAATTGCTTGGAAGGCAGGTATGCTCACCACTATACCACCAACGCTCCATGGCATATGTCTTTTTTAAGCTCTAGACATCACAACCCTGAGTTCAATGACTATATTGCACCAGTATCAGAGGTATTTTTGGTTTACTGACCAACATGAAAATCAGGAAAAAAGTTCTTGCAACTGCTAAGGAACTGGAGATTGAAACCAATGCAAAAGCTGCGCAGAAAAGGAGAAAGGGAAAGCAGCAGTTCAAATCATTGAAATAAGCATATATTGGCAGCAAGGGAAAAACAGCAGGGTAGAGAAAGAAAACAGCTCCACGAAATTCACAGGAGATTGATAATAGCAGGACAAAAAAAGGGAATAATAGCGTTCCAAGCAGGCTCAGAAAGAAGTGCGAGGGTCCCATCTTTCGTTAATGGTCATTACTGTGCATCATTTCCTTTGAAGTGTAGGGTTGATTCTCTGACCATCTGTCTCCCTGACTTTGAGCTGAGACCGATAGTTGAGCAGTCTCTTCCCACAAAAAGCTGGCACAAGCCTTCTGTTTTCCGCTCTGGCAGCGTGGAAACGAGAGAGTGGTCCTCACAAGAAAAAAAATCAATCCATGCTAGCAGAGGATGGTTTCACTCCATCGACCTCTGGGTTATGGGCCCAGCACGCTTCCGCTGCGCCACTCTGCTTCCTGTTCAAAATGCTGTGGTTATGCAGATCAGGAGCCTTCAGAGGAGTGGCATGTGATCGCTGGAGCTATTCTGGCAGGGCTCTCACCTCATTTGCCTAAGAATGTCACAAGGCATGCTGGGTGCAGAAAATCTTCGCCTTCCCCTCTCACAGTCAGTCATAGGGGAAAGTCAAGTCCCTCTCAGTCACTAGCCATGTCACGCCTTTGTCAAGACAGAAGCACCCCCACCCGCTCCTTCTCTGTGATCCTGCGCTACCATGCTCAGGTTTTGGCCTTACCTGGGAGCCAGAGGTGCACCCGGTGAGGGCGAGCGTTTAGGAGCGTTCGGGATGTGAGTGGACTTAGGACTGGAAGTTCTGTCCATTCGAAGCAGCCAACCTTCCTGCTGCAGACAGGGGCTGTTCCCTTGGGTTTCTTTCACCTTGCTCTCGGATAAATTTGGTTGTATGCTGCAGTTGCCTGCGATGACTACAAGGTGGCGCTGCTTTCAGGTAAGAGCACAAATATGCAGAAAATGTTGGGGACTTTTGCCACATTTATCGGTGGTGGGTCTCGCACATTTTTTCCAGGGGAGAGATATTGACCTGAAACACTTTTTACTGCAGAGATGCTGCAGTTCTAAAGGCTGGTCGGGCAGAAGGGCTTAGCCGTTTCATTGCCTGCCCCCCTGCAGCCCATTTATTACCAGCAGTTGTGAGTGGTGACTGCTGTTTGTAAAATATAAAAATTTCAGGACATAGAAAGTCGCAGACGGGGCTTTTGGGATGCCTGACTATGTCTTTGTTTATTATTTATCTAATAGCTGAGTAATCTGGTCAAGATATTTCTCTTTTTTTTAACATATTGCGTTAGAATAGTTACTGCTTTCTTAATATATAAATATTAGCACTGCGTTGGCCGGGAATCGAACCCGGGTCAACTGCTTGGAAGGCAGCTATGCTCACCACTATACCACCAACGCTCCATTGCATATGTTTTTTTTAAGCTCTAGACATCACAACCCTGAGTTCAATGACTATATTGCACCAGTATCAGAGGTATTTTTGGTTTACAGACCAACATGAAAATCAGGAAAAAAGTTCTTGCAACTGCTAAGGAACTGGAGATTGAAACCAATGCAAAAGCTGCGCAGAAAAGGAGAAAGGGAAAGCAGCAGTTCAAATCATTGAAATAAGCATTTATTGGCAGCAAGGGAAAAACAGCAGGGTAGAGAAAGAAAACACCTCCACGATATTCACAGGAGATTGATAATAGCAGGACAAAAAAAGGGAATAATAGCGTTCCAAGCAGGCTCAGAAAGAAGTGCGAGGGTCCCATCTTTCGTTAATGGTCATAATTGTGCATCATTTACTTTGAAGTGTAGGGTTGATTCTCTGACCATCTGTCTCCCTGACTTTGAGCAGAGACCGATAGTTGAGCAGTCTCTTCCCACAAAAAGCTGGAACAAGCCTGCTGTTTTCCGCTCTGGCAGCGTGGAAACGAGAGAGTGGTCCTCACAAGAAAAAAAATCAATCCATGCTAGCAGAGGATGGTTTCACTCCATCGACCTCTGGGTTATGGGCCCAGCACGCTTCCGCTGCGCCACTCTGCTTCCTGTTCAAAATGCTGTGGTTATGCAGATCAGGAGCCTTCAGAGGAGTGGCATGTGATCGCTGGAGCTATTCTGGCAGGGCTCTCACCTCATTTGCCTAAGAATGTCACAAGGCATGCTGGGTGCAGAAAATCTTCGCCTTCCCCTCTCACAGTCAGTCATAGGGGAAAGTCAAGTCTCTCTCAGTCACTAGCCATGTCACGCCTTTGTCAAGACAGAAGCACCCCCACCCGCTCCTTCTCTGTGATCCTGCGCTACCATGCTCAGGTTTTGGCCTTACCTGGGAGCCAGAGGTGCACCCGGTGAGGGCTTGCCCGGTATGAGCGTTTAGGAGCGTTCGGGACGTGAGTGGACTTAGGACTGGAAGTTCTGTCCATTCGAAGCAGCCAACCTTCCTGCTGCAGACAGGGGCTGTTCCCTTGGGTTTCTTTCACCTTGCTCTTGGATAAATTTGGTTGTATGCTGCAGTTGCCTGCGATGACTACAAGGTGGCGCTGCTTTCAGGTAAGAGCACAAATATGCAGAAAATGTTGGGGACTTTTGCCACATTTATCGGTGGTGGGTCTCGCACATTTTTTCCAGGGGAGAGATATTGACCTGAAACACTTTTTACTGCAGAGATGCTGCAGTTCTAAAGGCTGGTCGGGCAGAAGGGCTTAGCCGTTTCATTGCCTGCCCCCCTGCAGCCCATTTATTACCAGCAGTTGTGAGTGGTGACTGCTGTTTGTAAAATATAAAAATTTCAGGACATAGAAAGTCGCAGACGGGGCTTTTGGGATGCCTGCCTATGTCTTTGTTTATTATTTATCTAATAGCTGAGTAATCTGGTCAAGATATTTCTCTTTTTTTTAACATATTGCGTTAGAATAGCTACTGCTTTCTTAATGTATAAAGATTAGCACTGCGTTGGCCGGGAATCGAACCCGGGTCAACTGCTTGGAAGGCAGCTATGCTCACCACTATACCACCAACGCTCCATGGCATACGTTTTTTTTAAGCTCTAGACATCACAACCCTGAGTTCAATGACTATATTGCACCAGTATCAGAGGTATTTTTGGTTTACAGACCAACATGAAAATCAGGAAAAAAGTTCTTGCAACTGCTAAGGAACTGGAGATTGAAACCAATGCAAAAGCTGCGCAGAAAAGGAGAAAGGGAAAGCAGCAGTTCAAATCATTGAAATAAGCATTTATTGGCAGCAAGGGAAAAACAGCAGGGTAGAGAAAGAAAACACCTCCACGATATTCACAGGAGATTGATAATAGCAGGACAAAAAAAGGGAATAATAGCGTTCCAAGCAGGCTCAGAAAGAAGTGCGATTGTCCCATCTTTTGTTAATGGTCATAACTGTGCATCATTTCCTTTGAAGTGTAGGGTTGATTCTCTGACCATCTGTCTCCCTGACTTTGAGCAGAGACCGATAGTTGAGCAGTCTCTTCCCACAAAAAGCTGGCACAAGCCTGCTGTTTTCCGCTCTGGCAGCGTGGAAACGAGAGAGTGGTCCTCACAAGAAAAAAAAACAATCCATGCTAGCAGAGGATGGTTTCGATCCATCGACCTATGGGTTAAGGGCCCAGCACGCTTCCGCTGCGCCACTCTGCTTCCTGTTCAAAATGCTGTGGTTATGCAGATCAGGAGCCTTCAGAGGAGTGGCATGGGATCGCTGGAGCTATTCTGGCAGGGCTCTCACCTCATTTGCCTAAGAATGTCACAAGGCATGGTGGGTGCAGAAAATCTTTGCCTTCCCCTCTCACAGTCAGTCATAGGGGAAAGTCAAGTCCCTCTCAGTCACTAGCCATGTCACGCCTTTGTCAAGACAGAAGCACCCCCACCAGCTCCTTCTCTGTGATCCTGCGCTACCATGCTCAGGTTTTGGCCTCACCTGGGAGCCAGAGGTGCACCCGGTGAGGGCTTGCCCGGTATGAGCGTTTGGGACGTGAGTGGACTTAGGACTGGAAGTTCTGTCCATTCGAAGCAGCCAACCTTCCTGCTGCAGACAGGGGCTGTTCCCTTGGGTTTCTTTCACCTTGCTCTCGGATAAATTTGGTTGTATGCTGCAGTTGCCTGCGACTACTACAAGGTGGCGCTGCTTTCAGGTAAGAGCACAAATATGCAGAAAATTTTGGGGACTTTTGCCACATTTATCGGTGGTGCGTCTCGCACACTTTTTCCAGGGGAGAGATATTGACCTGAAACACTTTTTACTGCAGAGATGCTGCAGTTCTAAAGGCTGGTCGGGCAGAAGGGCTTAGCCGTTTCATTGCCTGCCCCCCTGCAGCCCATTTATTACCAGCAGTTGTGAGTGGTGACTGCTGTTTGTAAAATATAAAAATTTCAGGACATAGAAAGTCGCAGACGGGGCTTTTGGGATGCCTGCCTCTGTCTTTGTTTATTATTTATCTAATAGCTGAGTAATCTGGTCAAGATATTTCTCTTTTTTTTAACATATTGCGATAGAATAGCTACTGCTTTCTTAATGTATAAATATTAGCACTGCGTTAGCCGGGAATCAAACCCGGGTCAACTGCTTGGAAGGCAGCTATGCTCACCACTATACCACCAACGCTCCATGGCATATGTTTTTTTTAAGCTCTAGACATCACAACCCTGAGTTCAATGACTATATTGCACCAGTATCAGAGGTATTTTTGGTTTACTGACCAACATGAAAATCAGGAAAAAAGTTCTTGCAACTGCTAAGGAACTGGAGATTGAAACCAATGCAAAAGCTGCGCAGAAAAGGAGAAAGGGAAAGCAGCAGTTCAAATCATTGAAATAAGCATATATTGGCAGCAAGGGAAAAACAGCAGGGTAGAGAAAGAAAACAGCTCCACGAAATTCACAGGAGATTGATAATAGCAGGACAAAAAAAGGGAATAATAGCGTTCCAAGAAGGCTCAGAAAGAAGTGCGAGGGTCCCATCTTTCGTTAATGGTCATAACTGTGCATCATTTCCTTTGAAGTGTAGGGTTGATTCTCTGACCATCTGTCTCCCTGACTTTGAGCAGAGACCGATAGTTGAGCAGTCTCTTCCCGCAAAAAGCTGGCACAAGCCTGCTGTTTTCCGCTCTGGCAGCGTGGAAACGAGAGAGTGGTCCTCATAAGAAAAATAATCAATCCATGCTAGCAGAGGATGGTTTCGATCCATCGACCTCTGGGTTATGGGCCCAGCACGCGTCCGCTGCGCCACTCTGCTTCCTGTTCAAAATGCTGTGGTTATGCAGATCAGGAGCCTTCAGAGGAGTGGCATGGGATCGCTGGAGCTATTCTGGCAGGGCTCTCACCTCATTTGCCTAAGAATGTCACAAGGCATGGTGGGTGCAGAAAATCTTCGCCTTCCCCTCTCACAGTCAGTCATAGGGGAAAGTCAAGTCCCTCTCAGTCACTAGCCATGTCACGCCTTTGTCAAGACAGAAGCACCCCCACCCGCTCCTTCTCTGTGATCCTGCGCTACCATGCTCAGGTTTTGGCCTTACCTGGGAGCCAGAGGTGCACCCGGTGAGGGCTTGCCCGGTATGAGCGTTTGGGACGTGAGTGGACTTAGGACTGGAAGTTCTGTCCATTCGAAGCAGCCAACCTTCCTGCTGTAGACAGGGGCTGTTCCCTTGGGTTTCTTTCACCTTGCTCTCGGATAAATTTGGTTGTATGCTGCAGTTGCCTGCGATGACTACAAGGTGGCGCTGCTTTCAGGTAAGAGCACAAATATGCAGAAAATGTTGGGGACTTTTGCCACATTTATCGGTGGTGGGTCTCGCGCATTTTTTCCAGGGGAGAGATATTGACCTGAAACACTTTTTACTGCAGAGATGCTGCAGTTCTAAAGGCTGGTCGGGCAGAAGGGCTTAGCCGTTTCATTGCCTGCCCCCCTGCAGCCCATTTATTACCAGCAGTTGTGAGTGGTGACTGCTGTTTGTAAAATATAAAAATTTCAGGACATAGAAAGTCGCAGACGGGGCTTTTGGGATGCCTGACTATGTCTTTGTTTATTATTTATCTAATAGCTGAGTAATCTGGTCAAGATATTTCTCTTTTTTTTAACATATTGCGTTAGAATAGTTCATGCTTTCTTAATGTATAAATATTAGCACTGCGTTGGCCGGGAATCGAACCCGGGTCAACTGCTTGGAAGGCAGCTATGCTCACCACTATACCACCAACGCTCCATGGCATATGTTTTTTTTAAGCTCTAGACATCACAACCCTGAGTTCAATGACTATATTGCACCAGTATCAGAGGTATTTTTGGTTTACAGACCAACATGAAAATCAGGAAAAAAGTTCTTGCAACTGCTAAGGAACTGGAGATTGAAACCAATGCAAAAGCTGCGCAGAAAAGGAGAAAGGGAAAGCAGCAGTTCAAATCATTGAAATAAGCATTTATTGGCAGCAAGGGAAAAACAGCAGGGTAGAGAAAGAAAACACCTCCACGATATTCACAGGAGATTGATAATAGCAGGACAAAAAAAGGGAATAATAGCGTTCCAAGCAGGCTCAGAAAGAAGTGCGAGGGTCCCATCTTTCGTTAATGGTCATAATTGTGCATCATTTCCTTTGAAGTGTAGGGTTGATTCTCTAACCTTCTGTCTCCCTGACTTTGAGCAGAGACCGATAGTTGAGCAGTCTCTTCCCACAAAAAGCTGGAACAAGCCTGCTGTTTTCCGCTCTGGCAGCGTGGAAACGAGAGAGTGGTCCTCACAAGAAAAAAAATCAATCCATGCTAGCAGAGGATGGTTTCACTCCATCGACCTCTTTGTTATGGGCCCAGCACGCTTCCGCTGCGCCACTCTGCTTCCTGTTCAAAATGCTGTGGTTATGCAGATCAGGAGCCTTCAGAGGAGTGGCATGTGATCGCTGGAGCTATTCTGGCAGGGCTCTCACCTCATTTGCCTAAGAATGTCACAAGGCATGCTGGGTGCAGAAAATCTTCGCCTTCCCCTCTCACAGTCAGTCATAGGGGAAAGTCAAGTCTCTCTCAGTCACTAGCCATGTCACGCCTTTGTCAAGACAGAAGCACCCCCACCCGCTCCTTCTCTGTGATCCTGCGCTACCATGCTCAGGTTTTGGCCTTACCTGGGAGCCAGAGGTGCACCCGGTGAGGGCTTGCCCGGTATGAGCGTTTAGGAGCGTTCGGGACGTGAGTGGACTTAGGACTGGAAGTTCTGTCCATTCGAAGCAGCCAACCTTCCTGCTGCAGACAGGGGCTGTTCCCTTGGGTTTCTTTCACCTTGCTCTTGGATAAATTTGGTTGTATGCTGCAGTTGCCTGCGATGACTACAAGGTGGCGCTGCTTTCAGGTAAGAGCACAAATATGCAGAAAATGTTGGGGACTTTTGCCACATTTATCGGTGGTGGGTCTCGCACATTTTTTCCAGGGGAGAGATATTGACCTGAAACACTTTTTACTGCAGAGATGCTGCAGTTCTAAAGGCTGGTCGGGCAGAAGGGCTTAGCCGTTTCATTGCCTGCCCCCCTGCAGCCCATTTATTACCAGCAGTTGTGAGTGGTGACTGCTGTTTGTAAAATATAAACATTTCAGGACATAGAAAGTCGCAGACGGGGCTTTTGGGATGCCTGCCTATGTCTTTGTTTATTATTTATCTAATAGCTGAGTAATCTGGTCAAGATATTTCTCTTTTTTTTAACATATTGCGTTAGAATAGCTACTGCTTTCTTAATGTATAAATATTAGCACTGCGTTGGCCGGGAATCGAACCCGGGTCAACTGCTTGGAAGGCAGCTATGCTCACCACTATACCACCAATGCTCCATGGCATATGTTTTTTTTAAGCTCTAGACATCACAACCCTGAGTTCAATGACTATATTGCACCAGTATCAGAGGTATTTTTGGTTTACAGACCAACATGAAAATCAGGAAAAAAGTTCTTGCAACTGCTAAGGAACTGGAGATTGAAACCAATGCAAAAGCTGCGCAGAAAAGGAGAAAGGGAAAGCAGCAGTTCAAATCATTGAAATAAGCATTTATTGGCAGCAAGGGAAAAACAGCAGGGTAGAGAAAGAAAACACCTCCACGATATTCACAGGAGATTGATAATAGCAGGACAAAAAAAGGGAATAATAGCGTTCCAAGCAGGCTCAGAAAGAAGTGCGAGGGTCCCATCTTTTGTTAATGGTCATAACTGTGCATCATTTCCTTTGAAGTGTAGGGTTGATTCTCTGACCATCTGTCTCCCTGACTTTGAGCAGAGACCGATAGTTGAGCAGTCTCTTCCCACAAAAAGCTGGCACAAGCCTGCTGTTTTCCGCTCTGGCAGCGTTTAAACGAGAGAGTGGTCCTCACAAGAAAAAAAAACAATCCATGCTAGCAGAGGATGGTTTAGATCCATCGACCTATGGGTTATGGGCCCAGCACGCTTCTGCTGCGCCACTCTGCTTCCTGTTCAAAATGCTGTGGTTATGCAGATCAGGAGCCTTCAAAGGAGTGGCATTGGATCGCTGGAGCTATTCTGGCAGGGCTCTCACCTCATTTGCCTAAGAATGTCACAAGGCATGCTGGGTGCAGAAAATCTTCGCCTTCCCCTCTCACAGTCAGTCATAGGGGAAAGTCAAGGCCCTCTCAGTCACTAGCCATGTCACGCCTTTGTCAAGACAGAAGCACCCCCACCCGCTCCTTCTCTGTGATCCTGCGCTACCATGCTCAGGTTTTGGCCTTACCTGGGAGCCAAAGGTGCACCCGGTATGAGCGTTTGGGAGCGTTCGGGACTTGAGTGGACTTAGGACTGGAAGTTCTGTCCATTCGAAGCAGCCAACCTTCCTGCTGCAGACAGGGGCTGTTCCCTTGGGTTTCTTTAACCTTGCTCTCGGATAAATTTGGTTGTATGCTGCAGTTGCATGCGATGACTACAAGGTGGCGCTGCTTTCAGGTAAGAGCACAAATATGCAGCAAATTTTGGGGACTTTTGCCACATTTATCGGTGGTGGGTCTCGCACATTTTTTCCAGGGGAGAGATATTGACCTGAAACACTTTTTACTGCAGAGATGCTGCAGTTCTAAAGGCTGGTCGGGCAGAAGGGCTTAGCCGTTTCATTGCCTGCCCCCCTGCAGCCCATTTATTACCAGCAGTTGTGAGTGGTGACTGCTGTTTGTAAAATATAAAAATTTCAGGACATAGAAAGTCGCAGACGGGGCTTTTGGGATGCCTGCCTCTGTCTTTGTTTATTATTTATCTAATAGCTGAGTAATCTGGTCAAGATATTTCTCTTTTTTTTAACATATTGCGATAGAATAGCTACTGCTTTCTTAATGTATAAATATTAGCACTGCGTTAGCCGGGAATCAAACCCGGGTCAACTGCTTGGAAGGCAGCTATGCTCACCACTATACCACCAACGCTCCATGGCATATGTTTTTTTTAAGCTCTAGACATCACAACCCTGAGTTCAATGACTATATTGCACCAGTATCAGAGGTATTTTTGGTTTACAGACCAACATGAAAATCAGGAAAAAAGTTCTTGCAACTGCTAAGGAACTGGAGATTGAAACCAATGCAAAAGCTGCGCAGAAAAGGAGAAAGGGAAAGCAGCAGTTCAAATCATTGAAATAAGCATATATTGGCAGCAAGGGAAAAACTGCAGGGTAGAGAAAGAAAACAGCTCCACGAAATTCACAGGAGATTGATAATAGCAGGACAAAAAAAGGGAATAATAGCGTTCCAAGCAGGCTCAGAAAGAAGTGCGAGGGTCCCATCTTTCGTTAATGGTCATTACTGTGCATCATTTCCTTTGAAGTGTAGGGTTGATTCTCTGACCATCTGTCTCCCTGACTTTGAGCAGAGACCGATAGTTGAGCAGTCTCTTCCCACAAAAAGCTGGCACAAGCCTTCTGTTTTCCGCTCTG
This sequence comes from Pleurodeles waltl, assembly GCF_031143425.1. Classification (NCBI taxonomy): domain Eukaryota; kingdom Metazoa; phylum Chordata; class Amphibia; order Caudata; family Salamandridae; genus Pleurodeles; species Pleurodeles waltl. Next base: position 64,102 of record NW_027149841.1, on the reverse strand, counting down.
GCAGCGTGGAAACGAGAGAGTGGTCCTCACAAGAAAAAAAATCAATCCATGCTAGCAGAGGATGGTTTCACTCCATCGACCTCTGGGTTATGGGCCCAGCACGCTTCCGCTGCGCCACTCTGCTTCCTGTTCAAAATGCTGTGGTTATGCAGATCAGGAGCCTTCAGAGGAGTGGCATGTGATCGCTGGAGCTATTCTGGCAGGGCTCTCACCTCATTTGCCTAAGAATGTCACAAGGCATGCTGGGTGCAGAAAATCTTCGCCTTCCCCTCTCACAGTCAGTCATAGGGGAAAGTCAAGTCCCTCTCAGTCACTAGCCATGTCACGCCTTTGTCAAGACAGAAGCACCCCCACCCGCTCCTTCTCTGTGATCCTGCGCTACCATGCTCAGGTTTTGGCCTTACCTGGGAGCCAGAGGTGCACCCGGTGAGGGCTTGCCCGGTATGAGCGTTTAGGAGCGTTCGGGATGTGAGTGGACTTAGGACTGGAAGTTCTGTCCATTCGAAGCAGCCAACCTTCCTGCTGCAGACAGGGGCTGTTCCCTTGGGTTTCTTTCACCTTTCTCTCGGATAAATTTGGTTGTATGCTGCAGTTGCCTGCGATGACTACAAGGTGGCGCTGCTTTCAGGTAAGAGCACAAATATGCAGAAAATGTTGGGGACTTTTGCCACATTTATCGGTGGTGGGTCTCGCACATTTTTTCCAGGGGAGAGATATTGACCTGAAACACTTTTTACTGCAGAGATGCTGCAGTTCTAAAGGCTGGTCGGGCAGAAGGGCTTAGCCGTTTCATTGCCTGCCCCCCTGCAGCCCATTTATTACCAGCAGTTGTGAGTGGTGACTGCTGTTTGTAAAATATAAAAATTTCAGGACATAGAAAGTCGCAGACGGGGCTTTTGGGATGCCTGCCTCTGTCTTTGTTTATTATTTATCTAATAGCTGAGTAATCTGGTCAAGATATTTCTCTTTTTTTTAACATATTGCGATAGAATAGCTACTGCTTTCTTAATGTATAAATATTAGCACTGCGTTAGCCGGGAATCAAACCCGGGTCAATTGCTTGGAAGGCAGGTATGCTCACCACTATACCACCAACGCTCCATGGTGTATGTCTTTTTTAAGCTCTAGACATCACAACCCTGAGTTCAATGACTATATTGCACCAGTATCAGAGGTATTTTTGGTTTACTGACCAACATCAAAATCAGGAAAAAAGTTCTTGCAACTGCTAAGGAATTGGAGATTGAAACCAATGCAAAAGCTGCGCAGAAAAGGAGAAAGGGAAAGCAGCAGTTCAAATCATTGAAATAAGCATATATTGGCAGCAAGGGAAAAACAGCAGGGTAGAGAAAGAAAACAGCTCCACGAAATTCACAGGAGATTGATAATAGCAGGACAAAAAAAGGGAATAATAGCGATCCAAGCAGGCTCAGAAAGAAGTGCGAGGGTCCCATCTTTCGTTAATGGTCATAACTGTGCATCATTTCCTTTGAAGTGTAGGGTTGATTCTCTGACCATCTGTCACCCTGACTTTGAGCAGAGACCCATAGTTGAGCAGTCTCTTCCCACAAAAAGCTGGCACAAGCCTGCTGTTTTCTGCTCTGGCAGCGTGGAAACGAGAGATTAGTCCTCACAAGAAAAAAAATCAATCCATGCTAGCAGAGGATGGTTTCGATCCATCAACCTCTGGGTTATGGGCCCAGCACGCTTCCGCTGCGCCACTCTGCTTCCTGTTCAAAATTTTATGGTTATGCATATCAGGAGCCTTCAGAGGAGTGGCAGGGGATCGCTGGAGCTATTCTGGCAGGGCTCTCACCTCATTTGCCTAAGAATGTCACAAGGCATGCTGGGTGCAGAAAATCTTCGCCTTCCCCTCTCACAGTCAGTCATAGGGGAAAGTCAAGTCCCTCTCAGTCACTAGCCATGTCACGCCTTTGTCAAGACAGAAGCACCCCCAGCCGCTCCTTCTCTGTGATCCTGCGCTACCATGCTCAGGTTTTGGCCTTACCTGGGAGCCAGAGGTGCACCCGGTTAGGGCTTGCCCGGTATGAGCGTTCGGGACGTGAGTGGACTTAGGACTGGAAGTTCTGTCCATTCGAAGCAGCCAACCTTCCTGCTGCAGACAGGGGCTGTTCCCTTGGGTTTCTTTCACCTTGCTCTCGGATAAATTTGGTTGTATGCTGCAGTTGCCTGCGATGACTACAAGGTGGCGCTGCTTTCAGGTAAGAGCACAAATATGCAGAAAATGTTGGGGACTTTTGCCACATTTATCGGTGGTGGGTCTCGCACATTTTTTCCAGGGGAGAGATATTGACCTGAAACACTTTTTACTGCAGAGATGCTGCAGTTCTAAAGGCTGGTCGGGCAGAAGGGCTTAGCTGTTTCATTGCCTGCCCCCCTGCAGCCCATTTATTACCAGCAGTTGTGAGTGGTGACTGCTGTTTGTAAAATATAAAAATTTCAGGACATAGAAAGTCGCAGACGGGGCTTTTGGGATGCCTGCCTATGTCTTTGTTTATTATTTATCTAATAGCTGAGTAATCTGGTCTAGATATTTCTCCTTTTTTTAACATATTGCGTTAGAATAGCTACAGCTTGCTTAATGTATAAATATTAGCACTGCGTTGGCAGGGAATCAAACCCGGGTCAACTGCTTGGAAGGCAGCTATGCTCACCACTATACCACCAACGCTCCGTGGCATATGTTTTTTTTAAACTCTAGACATCACAACCCTGAGTTCAATGACTATATTGCACCAGTATCAGAGGTATTTTTGGTTTACAGACCAACATGAAAATCAGGAAAAAAGTTCTTGCAACTGCTAAGGAACTGGAGATTGAAACCAATGCAAAAGCTGCGCAGAAAAGGAGAAAGGGAAAGCAGCAGTTCAAATCATTGAAATAAGCATATATTGGCAGCAAGGGAAAAACAGCAGGGTAGAGAAAGAAAACATCTCCACGAAATTCACAGGAGATTGATAATAGCAGGACAAAAAAAGGGAATAATAGCGTTCCAAGCAGGCTCAGAAAGAAGTGCGAGGGTCCCATCTTTTGTTAATGGTCATAACTGTGCATCATTTCCTTTGAAGTGTAGGGTTGATTCTCTGACCATCTGTCTCCCTGACTTTGAGCAGAGACCTATAGTTGAGCAGTCTCTTCCCACAAAAAGCTGGCACAAGCCTGCTGTTTTCCGCTCTGGCAGCGTTTAAACGAGAGAGTGGTCCTCACAAGAAAAAAAATCAATCCATACTAGCAGAGGATGGTTTAGATCCATCGACCTCTGGGTTATGGACCCAGCACGCTTCCGCTGCGCCACTCTGCTTCCTGTTTAAAATGCTGTGGTTATGCAGATCAGGAGCCTTCAGAGGAGTGGCATGGGATCGCTGGACCTATTCTGGCAGGGCTCTCACCTCATTTGCCTAAGAATGTCACAAGGCATGCTGGGTGCAGAAAATCTTCGCCTTCCCCTCTCACAGTCAGTCATAGGGGAAAGTCAAGGCCCTCTCAGTCACTAGCCATGTCACGCCTTTGTCAAGACAGAAGCACCCCCACCCGCTCCTTCTCTGTGATCCTGCGCTACCATGCTCAGGTTTTGGCCTTACCTGGGAGCCAAAGGTGCACCCGGTGAGGGCTTGCCCGGTATGAGCGTTTGGGAGCGTTCGGGACTTGAGTGGACTTAGGACTGGAAGTTCTGTCCATTCGAAGCAGCCAACCTTCCTGCTGCAGACAGGGGCTGTTCCCTTGGGTTTCTTTAACCTTGCTCTCGGATAAATTTGGTTGTATGCTGCAGTTGCCTGCGATGACTACAAGGTGGCGCTGCTTTCAGGTAAGAGCACAAATATGCAGAAAATGTTGGGGACTTTTGCCACATTTATCGGTGGTGGGTCTCGCACATTTTTTCCAGGGGAGAGATATTGACCTGAAACACTTTTTACTGCAGAGATACTGCAGTTCTAAAGGCTGGTCGGGCAGAAGGGCTTAGCCGTTTCATTGCCTGCCCCCCTGCATCCCATTTATTACCAGCAGTTGTGAGTGGTGACTGCTGTTTGTAAAATATAAAAATTTCAGGACATAGAAAGTCGCAGATGGGGCTTTTGGGATGCCTGCCTATGTCTTTGTTTATTACTTATCTAATAGCTGAGTAATCTGGTCAAGATATTTTTCTTTTTTTTAACATATTGCGTTAGAATAGCTACTGCTTTCTTAATGTATAGATATTAGAACTGCGTTGGCCGGGAACCAAACCCGGGTCAACTGCTTGGAAGGCAGCTATGCTCACCACTATACCACCAACGCTCCATGGTATATTTTTTTTTAAGCTCTAGACATCACAACCCTGAGTTCAATTACTATATTGCACCAGTATCAGAGGTATTTTTGGTTTACAGACCAACATGAAAATCAGGAAAAAAGTTCTTGCAACTGCTAAGGAACTGGAGATTGAAACCCATGCAAAAGCTGCGCAGAAAAGGAGAAAGGGAAAGCAGCAGTTCAAATCATTGAAATAAGCATATATTGGCAGCAAGGGAAAAACAGCAGGGTAGAGAAAGAAAACAGCTCCACGAAATTCACAGGAGATTGATAATAGTAGGAGAAAAAAAGGGAATAATAGCGTTCCAAGCAGGCTCAGAAAGAAGTGCGAGGGTCCCATCTTTCGTTAATGGTCATAACTGTGCATCATTTCCTTTGAAGTGCAGGGTTGATTCTCTGACCATCTGTCTCCCTGACTTTGAGCAGAGACCGATAGTTGAGCAGTCTCTTCCCACAAAAAGCTGGCACAAGCCTGCTGTTTTCCGCTCTGGCAGCGTGGAAACGAGAGAGTGGTCCTCACAAGAAAAAAAAATCAATCCATGCTAGCAGAGGATGGTTTCAATCCATCGACCTCTGGGTTATGGGCCCAGCACGCTTCCGCTGCGCCACTCTGCTTCCTGTTCAAAATGCTGTGGTTATGCAGATCAGAAGCCTTCAGAGGAGTGGCATGGGATCGCTGGAGCTATTCTGGCAGGGCTCTCACCTCATTTGCCTAAGAATGTCACAAGGCATGCTGGGTGCAGAAAATCTTCGCCTTCCCCTCTCACAGTCAGTCATAGGGGAAAGTCAAGGCCCTCTCAGTCACTAGCCATGTCACGCCTTTGTCAAGACAGAAGCACCCCCACCCGCTCCTTCTCTTTGATCCTGCGCTACCATGCTCAGGTTTTGGCCTTACCTGGGAGCCAGAGGTGCACCCAGTGAGGGCTTGCCCGGTATGAGCGTTTGGGAGTGTTCGGGACGTGAGTGGACTTAGGACTGGAAGTTCTGACCATTCGAATCAGCCAACCTTCCTGCTGCAGACAGGGGCTGTTCCCTTGGGTTTCTTTCACCTTGCTCTCGGATAAATTTGGTTGTATGCTGCAGTTGCCTGCGATGACTACAAGGTGGCGCTGATTTCAGGTAAGAGCACAAATATGCAGAAAATGTTGGGGACTTTTGCCACATTTATCGGTGGTGGGTCTCGCACATTTTTTCCAGGGGAGAGATATTGACCTGAAACACTTTTTACTGCAGAGATGCTGCAGTTCTAAAGGCTGGTCATTGCCTGCCCCCCTGCAGCCCATTTATTACCAGCAGTTGTGAGTGGTGACTGCTGTTTGTAAAATATAAAAATTTCAGGACATAGAAAGTCGCAGACGGGGCTTTTGGGATGCCTGCCTATGTCTTTGTTTATTATTTATCTAATAGCTGAGTAATCTGGTCTAGATATTTCTCCTTTTTTTAACATATTGCGTTAGAATAGCTACAGCTTGCTTAATGTATAAATATTAGCACTGCGTTGGCCGGGAATCAAACCCGGGTCAACTGCTTGGAAGGCAGCTATGCTCACCACTATACCACCAACGCTCCATGGCATATGTTTCTTTTAAGCTCTAGACATCACAACCCTGAGTTCAATTACTATATTGCACCAGTATCAGAGGTATTTTTGGTTTACAGACCAACATGAAAATCAGGAAAAGAGTTCTTGCAACTGCTAAGGAACTGGAGATTGAAACCCATGCAAAAGCTGCGCAGAAAAGGAGAAAGGGAAAGCAGCTGTTCAAATCATTGAAATAAGCATATATTGGCAGCAAGGGAAAAACAGCAGGGTAGAGAAAGAAAACAGCTCCACGAAATTCACAGGAGATTGATAATAGCAGGACAAAAAAAGGGAATAATAGCGTTCCAAGCAGGCTCAGAAAGAAGTGCGAGGGTCCCATCTTTCGTTAATGGTCATAACTGTGCATCATTTCCTTTGAAGTGTAGGGTTGATTCTCTGACCATCTGTCTCCCTGACTTTGAGCAGAGACCGATAGTTGAGCAGTCTCTTCCCACAAAAAGCTGGCACAAGCCTGCTGTTTTCCGCTCTGGCAGCGTGGAAACGAGAGAGTGGTCCTCATAAGAAAAATAATCAATCCATGCTAGCAGAGGATGGTTTCGATCCATCGACCTCTGGGTTATGGGCCCTGCACGCTTCCGCTGCGCCACTCTGCTTCCTGTTCAAAATGCTGTGGTTATGCAGATCAGGAGCCTTCAGAGGAGTGGCATGGGATCGCTGGAGCTATTCTGGCAGGGCTCTCACCTCATTTGCCTAAGAATGTCACAAGGCATGGTGGGTGCAGAAAATCTTCGCCTTCCCCTCTCACAGTCAGTCATAGGGGAAAGTCAAGTCCCTCTCAGTCACTAGCCATGTCACGCCTTTGTCAAGACAGAAGCACCCCCACCCGCTCCTTCTCTGTGATCCTGCGCTACCATGCTCAGGTTTTGGCCTTACCTGGGAGCCAGAGGTGCACCCGGTGAGGGCTTGCCCGGTATGAGCGTTTGGGACGTGAGTGGACTTAGGACTGGAAGTTCTGTCCATTCGAAGCAGCCAACCTTCCTGCTGCAGACAGGGGCTGTTCCCTTGGGTTTCTTTCACCTTTCTCTCGGATAAATTTGGTTGTATGCTGCAGTTGCCTGCGATGACTACAAGGTGGCGCTGCTTTCAGGTAAGAGCACAAATATGCAGAAAATGTTGGGGACTTTTGCCACATTTATCGGTGGTGGGTCTCGCACATTTTTTCCAGGGGAGAGATATTGACCTGAAACACTTTTTACTGCAGAGATGCTGCAGTTCTAAAGGCTGGTCGGGCAGAAGGGCTTAGCCGTTTCATTGTCTGCCCCCCTGCAGCCCATTTATTACCAGCAGTTGTGAGTGGTGACTGCTGTTTGTAAAATATAAAAATTTCAGGACATAGAAAGTCGCAGACGGGGCTTTTGGGATGCCTGCCTCTGTCTTTGTTTATTATTTATCTAATAGCTGAGTAATCTGGTCAAGATATTTCTCTTTTTTTTAACATATTGCGATAGAATAGCTACTGCTTTCTTAATGTATAAATATTAGCACTGCGTTAGCCGGGAATCAAACCCGGGTCAATTGCTTGGAAGGCAGGTATGCTCACCACTATACCACCAACGCTCCATGGCATATGTTTTTTTTAAGCTCGAGACATCACAACCCTGAGTTCAATGACTATATTGCACCAGTATCAGAGGTATTTTTGGTTTACTGACCAACATGAAAATCAGGAAAAAAGTTCTTGCAACTGCTAAGGAACTGGAGATTGAATCCAATGCAAAAGCTGCGCAGAAAAGGAGAAAGGGAAAGCAGCAGTTCAAATCATTGAAATAAGCATATATTGGCAGCAAGGGAAAAACAGCAGGGTAGAGAAAGAAAACAGCTCCACGAAATTCACAGGAGATTGATAATAGCAGGACAAAAAAAGGGAATAATAGCGTTCCAAGCAGGCCCAGAAAGAAGTGCGAGGGTCCCATCTTTCGTTAATGGTCATAACTGTGCATCATTTCCTTTGAAGTGTAGGGTTGATTCTCTGACCATCTGTCACCCTGACTTTCAGCAGAGACCGATAGTTGAGCAGTCTCTTCCCACAAAAAGCTGGCACAAGCCTGCTGTTTTCTGCTCTGGCAGCGTGGAAACGAGAGAGTGGTCCTCACAAGAAAAAAAAATCAATCCATGCTAGCAGAGGATGGTTTCGATCTATCGACCTCTGGGTTATGGGCCCAGCACGCTTCCGCTGCGCCACTCTGCTTCCTATTCAAAATGCTGTGGTTATGCAGATCAGGAGCCTTCAGAGGAGTGGCCTGGGATCGCTGGAGCTATTCTGGCAGGGCTCTCACCTCATTTGCCTAAGAATGTCACAAGGCATGCTGGGTGCAGAAAATCTTCGCCTTCCCCTCTCACAGTCAGTCATAGGGGAAAGTCAAGTCCCTCTCAGTCACTAGCCATGTCACGCCTTTGTCAAGACAGAAGCACCCCCACCCGCTCCTTCTCTGTGATCCTGCGCTACCATGCTCAGGTTTTGGCCTTACCTGGGAGCCAGATGTGCACCCGGTGAGAGCTTGCCCGGTAGGAGCGTTTGGGAGCGTTCGGGACGTGAGTGGACTTAGGACTGGAAGTTCAGTCCATTCGAAGCAGCCAACCTTCCTGCTGCAGACAGGGGCTGTTCCCTTGGGTTTCTTTCACCTTGCTCTCGGATAAATTTGGTTGTATGCTGCAGTTGCCTGCAATGACTACAAGGTGGCGCTGCTTTCAGGTAAGAGCACAAATATGCAGAAAACGTTGGGGACTTTTGCCACATTTATCGGTGGTGGGTCTCGCACATTTTTTCCAGGGGAGAGATATTGACCTGAAACACTTTTTACTGCAGAGATGCTGCAGTTCTAAAGGCTGGTCGGGCAGAAGGGCTTAGCCGTTTCATTGCCTGCCCCCCTGCAGCCCATTTATTACCAGCAGTTGTGATGGTGACTGCTGTTTGTAAAATATAAAAATTTCAGGACATAGAAAGTCGCAGACGGGGCTTTTGGGATGCCTGCCAATGTCTTTGTTTATTATTTATCTAATAGCTGAGTAATCTGGTCAAGATATTTCTCTTTTTTTTAACATATTGCGTTAGAATAGTTACTGCTTTCTTAATGTATAAATATTAGCACTGCGTTGGCCGGGAATCGAACCCGGGTCAACTGCTTGGAAGGCAGCTATGCTCACCACTATACCACCAACGATCCATGGGATATGTTTTTTTTAAGCTCTAGACATCACAACCGTGAGTTCAATGACTATATTGCACCAGTATCAGAGGTATTTTTGGTTTACAGACCAACATGAAAATCAGGAAAAAAGTTCTTGCAACTGCTAAGGAACTGGAGATTGAAACCAATGCAAAAGCTGCGCAGAAAAGGAGAAAGGGAAAGCAGCAGTTCAAATCATTGAAATAAGCATTTATTGGCAGCAAGGGAAAAACAGCAGGGTAGAGAAAGAAAACACCTCCACGATATTCACAGGAGATTGATAATAGCAGGACAAAAAAAGGGAATAATAGCATTCCAAGCAGGCTCAGAAAGAAGTGCGAGGGTCCCATCTTTCGTTAATGGTCATAACTGTGCATCATTTCCTTTGAAGTGTAGGGTTGATTCTCTGACCATCTGTCTCCCTGACTTTGAGCAGAGACCGATAGTTGAGCTGTCTCTTCCCACAAAAAGCTGGCACAAGCCTGCTGTTTTCCGCTCTGGCAGCGTGGAAACGAGAGAGTGGTCCTCACAAGAAAAAAAATCAATCCATGCTAGCAGAGGATGGTTTCACTCCATCGACCTCTGGGTTATGGGCCCAGCACGCTTACGCTGCGCCACTTTGCTTCCTGTTCAAAATGCTGTGGTTATTCAGATCAGGAGCCTTCAGAGGAGTGGCATGTGATCGCTGGAGCTATTCTGGCAGGGCTCTCACCTCATTTGCCTAAGAATGTCACAAGGCATGCTGGGTGCAGAAAATCTTCGCCTTCCCCTCTCACAGTCAGTCATAGGGGAAAGTCAAGTCTCTCTCAGTCACTAGCCATGTCACGCCTTTGTCAAGACAGAAGCACCCCCACCCGCTCCTTCTCTGTGATCCTGCGCTACCATGCTCAGGTTTTGGCCTTACCTGGGAGCCAGAGGTGCACCCGGTGAGGGCTTGCCCGGTATGAGCGTTTGGGACGTGAGTGGACTTAGGACTGGAAGTTCTGTCCATTCGAAGCAGCCAACCTTCCTGCTGCAGACAGGGGCTGTTCCCTTGGGTTTCTTTCACCTTTCTCTCGGATAAATTTGGTTGTATGCTGCAGTTGCCTGCGATGACTACAAGGTGGCGCTGCTTTCAGGTAAGAGCACAAATATGCAGAAAATGTTGGGGACTTTTGCCACATTTATCGGTGGTGGGTCTCGCACATTTTTTCCTGGGGAGAGATATTGACCTGAAACACTTTTTACTGCAGAGATGCTGCAGTTCTAAAGGCTGGTCGGGCAGAAGGGCTTAGCCGTTTCATTGCCTGCCCCCCTGCAGCCCATTTATTACCAGCAGTTGTGAGTGGTGACTGCTGTTTGTAAAATATAAAAATTTCAGGACATAGAAAGTCGCAGACGGGGCTTTTGGGATGCCTGCCTATGTCTTTGTTTATTATTTATCTAATAGCTGAGTAATCTGGTCAAGATATTTTTCTTTTTTTTAACATATTGCGTTAGAATAGCTACTGCTTTCTTAATGTATAGATATTAGAACTGCGTTGGCCGGGAACCAAACCCGGGTCAACTGCTTGGAAGGCAGCTATGCTCACCACTATACCACCAACGCTCCATGGTATATTTTTTTTTAAGCTCTAGACATCACAACCCTGAGTTCAATTACTATATTGCACCAGTATCAGAGGTATTTTTGGTTTACAGACCAACATGAAAATCAGGAAAAAAGTTCTTGCAACTGCTAAGGAACTGGAGATTGAAACCCATGCAAAAGCTGCGCAGAAAAGGAGAAAGGGAAAGCAGCAGTTCAAATCATTGAAATAAGCATATATTGGCAGCAAGGGAAAAACAGCAGGGTAGAGAAAGAAAACAGCTCCACGAAATTCACAGGAGATTGATAATAGTAGGAGAAAAAAAGGGAATAATAGCGTTCCAAGCAGGCTCAGAAAGAAGTGCGAGGGTCCCATCTTTCGTTAATGGTCATAACTGTGCATCATTTCCTTTGAAGTGCAGGGTTGATTCTCTGACCATCTGTCTCCCTGACTTTGAGCAGAGACCGATAGTTGAGCAGTCTCTTCCCACAAAAAGCTGGCACAAGCCTGCTGTTTTCCGCTCTGGCAGCGTGGAAACGAGAGAGTGGTCCTCACAAGAAAAAAAAATCAATCCATGCTAGCAGAGGATGGTTTCAATCCATCGACCTCTGGGTTATGGGCCCAGCACGCTTCCGCTGCGCCACTCTGCTTCCTGTTCAAAATGCTGTGGTTATGCAGATCAGGAGCCTTCAGAGGAGTGGCATGGGATCGCTGGAGCTATTCTGGCAGGGCTCTCACCTCATTTGCCTAAGAATGTCACAAGGCATGCTGGGTGCAGAAAATCTTCGCCTTCCCCTCTCACAGTCAGTCATAGGGGAAAGTCAAGGCCCTCTCAGTCACTAGCCATGTCACGCCTTTGTCAAGACAGAAGCACCCCCACCCGCTCCTTCTCTTTGATCCTGCGCTACCATGCTCAGGTTTTGGCCTTACCTGGGAGCCAGAGGTGCACCCAGTGAGGGCTTGCCCGGTATGAGCGTTTGGGAGTGTTCAGGACGTGAGTGGACTTAGGACTGGAAGTTCTGACCATTCGAATCAGCCAACCTTCCTGCTGCAGACAGGGGCTGTTCCCTTGGGTTTCTTTCACCTTGCTCTCGGATAAATTTGGTTGTATGCTGCAGTTGCCTGCGATGACTACAAGGTGGCGCTGCTTTCAGGTAAGAGCACAAATATGCAGAAAATGTTGGGGACTTTTGCCACATTTATCGGTGGTGGGTCTCGCACATTTTTTCCAGGGGAGAGATATTGACCTGGAACACTTTTTACTGCAGAGATGCTGCAGTTCTAAAGGCTGGTCATTGCCTGCCCCCCTGCAGCCCATTTATTACCAGCAGTTGTGAGTGGTGACTGCTGTTTGTAAAATATAAAAATTTCAGGACATAGAAAGTCGCAGACGGGGATTTTGGGATGCCTGCCTATGTCTTTGTTTATTATTTATCTAATAGCTGAGTAATCTGGTCAAGATATTTCTCTTTTTTTTAACATATTGCGTTAGAATAGCTACTGCTTTCTTAATGTATAAATATTAGCACTGCGTTGGCCGGGAATCGAACCCGGGTCAACTGCTTGGAAGGCAGCTATGCTCACCACTATACCACCAACGCTCCATGGCATATGTTTCTTTTAAGCTCTAGACATCACAACCCTGAGTTCAATTACTATATTGCACCAGTATCAGAGGTATTTTTGGTTTACAGACCAACATGAAAATCAGGAAAAGAGTTCTTGCAACTGCTAAGGAACTGGAGATTGAAACCCATGCAAAAGCTGCGCAGAAAAGGAGAAAGGGAAAGCAGCAGTTCAAATCATTGAAATAAGCATATATTGGCAGCAAGGGAAAAACAGCAGGGTAGAGAAAGAAAACAGCTACACGAAATTCACAGGAGATTGATAATAGCAGGACAAAAAAAGGTAATAATAGCGTTCCAAGCAGGCTCAGAAAGAAGTGCGAGGGTCCCATCTTTCGTTAATGATCATAACTGTGCATCATTTCCTTTGAAGTGTAGGGTTGATTCTCTGACCATCTGTCTCCCTGACTTTGAGCAGAGACCGATAGTTGAGCAGTCTCTTCCCACAAAAAGCTGGCACAAGCCTGCTGTTTTCCGCTCTGGCAGCGTGGAAACGAGAGAGTGGTCCTCACAAGAAAAAAAAATCAATCCATGCTAGCAGAGGATGGTTTCAATCCATCGACCTCTGGGTTATGGGCCCAGCACGCTTCCGCTGCGCGACTCTGCTTCCTGTTCAAAATGCTGTGGTTATGCAGATCAGGAGCCTTCAGAGGAGTGGCATGGGATCGCTGGAGCTATTCTGGCAGGGCTCTCACCTCATTTGCCTAAGAATGTCACAAGGCATGCTGGGTGCAGAAAATCTTCGCCTTCCCCTCTCACAGTCAGTCATAGGGGAAAGTCAAGGCCCTCTCTGTCACTAGCCATGTCACGCCTTTGTCAAGACAGAAGCACCCCCACCCGCTCCTTCTCTGTGATCCTGCGCTACCATGCTCAGGTTTTGGCCTTACCTGGGAGCCAGAGGTGCACCCAGTGAGGGCTTGCCCGGTATGAGCGTTTGGGAGCGTTCGGGACGTGAGTGGACTTAGGACTGGAAGTTCTGTCCATTCGAAGCAGCCAACCTTCCTGCTGCAGACAGGGGCTGTTCCCTTGGGTTTCTTTCACCTTGCTCTCGGATAAATTTGGTTGTATGCTGCAGTTGCCTGCGATGACTACAAGGTGGCGCTGCTTTCAGGTAAGAGCACAAATATGCAGAAAATGTTGGGGACTTTTGCCACATTTATGGTGGTGGGTCTCGCACATTTTTTCCAGGGGAGAGATATTGACCTGAAACACTTTTTACTGCAGAGATGCTGCAGTTCTAAAGGCTGGTCGGGCAGAAGGGCTTAGCCGTTTCATTGCCTGCCCCCCTGCAGCCTATTTATTACCAGCAGTTGTGAGTGGTGACTGCTGTTTGTAAAATATAAAAATTTCAGGACATAGAAAGTCGCAGACGGGGCTTTTGGGATGTCTGCCTATGTCTTTGTTTATTATTTATCTAATAGCTGAGTAATCTGGTCAAGATATTTTTCTTTTTTTTAACATATTGCGTTAGAATAGCTACTGCTTTCTTAATGTATAAATATTAGCACTGCGTTGGCCGGGAATCAAACCCAGGTCAACTGCTCGGAAGGCAGCTATGCTTACCACTATACCACCAACGCTCCATGGTATATATTTTTTTAAGCTCTAGACATCACAACCCTGAGTTCAATTACTATATTGCACCAGTATCACAGGTATTTTTGGTTTACAGACCAACATGAAAATCAGGAAAAAAGTTCTTGCAACTGCTAAGGAACTGGAGATTGAAACCTATGCAAAAGCTGCGCAGAAAAGGAGAAAGGGAAAGCAGCTGTTCAAATCATTGAAATAAGCATATATTGGCAGCAAGGGAAAAACAGCAGGGTAGAGAAAGAAAACAGCTCCACGAAATTCACAGGAGATTGATAATAGCAGGACAAAAAAAGGGAATAATAGCGTTCCAAGCAGGCTCAGAAAGAAGTGCGAGGGTCCCATCTTTCGTTAATGGTCATAACTGTGCATCATTTCCTTTGAAGTGTAGGGTTGATTCTCTGACCATCTGTCTCCCTGACTTTGAGCAGAGACCGATAGTTGAGCAGTCTCTTCCCACAAAAAGCTGGCACAAGCCTGCTGTTTTCCGCTCTGGCAGCGTGGAAACGAGAGAGTGGTCCTCATAAGAAAAATAATCAATCCATGCTAGCAGAGGATGGTTTCGATCCATCGACCTCTGGGTTATGGGCCCAGCACGCTTCCGCTGCGCCACTCTGCTTCCTGTTCAAAATGCTGTGGTTATGCAGATCAGGAGCCTTCAGAGGAGTGGCATGGGATCGCTGGAGCTATTCTGGCAGGGCTCTCACCTCATTTGCCTAAGAATGTCACAAGGCATGGTGGGTGCAGAAAATCTTGGCCTTCCCCTCTCACAGTCAGTCATAGGGGAAAGTCAAGTCCCTCTCAGTCACTAGCCATGTCACGCCTTTGTCAAGACAGAAGCACCCCCACCCGCTCCTTCTCTGTGATCCTGCGCTACCATACTCAGGTTTTGGCCTTACCTGGGAGCCAGAGGTGCACCCGGTGAGGGCTTGCCCGGTATGAGCGTTTGGGACGTGAGTGGACTTAGGACTGGAAGTTCTGTCCATTCGAAGCAGCCAACCTTCCTGCTGCAGACAGGGGCTGTTCCCTTGGGTTTCTTTCACCTTGCTCTCCGATAAATTTGGTTGTATGCTGCAGTTGCCTGCGATGACTACAAGGTGGCGCTGCTTTCAGGTAAGAGCACAAATATGCAGAAAATGTTGGGGACTTTTGCCACATTTATCGGTGGTGGGTCTCGCACATTTTTTCCAGGGGAGAGATATTGACCTGAAACACTTTTTACTGCAGAGATGCTGCAGTTCTAAAGGCTGGTCGGGCAGAAGGGCTTAGCCGTTTCATTGTCTGCCCCCCTGCAGCCCATTTATTACCAGCAGTTGTGAGTGGTGACTGCTGTTTGTAAAATATAAAAATTTCAGGACATAGAAAGTCGCAGACGGGGCTTTTGGGATGCCTGCCTCTGTCTTTGTTTATTATTTATCTAATAGCTGAGTAATCTGGTCAAGATATTTCTCTTTTTTTTAACATATTGCGATAGAATAGCTACTGCTTTCTTAATGTATAAATATTAGCACTGCGTTAGCCGGGAATCAAACCCGGGTCAATTGCTTGGAAGGCAGGTATGCTCACCACTATACCACCAACGCTCCATGGCATATGTCTTTTTTAAGCTCGAGACATCACAACCCTGAGTTCAATGACTATATTGCACCAGTATCAGAGGTATTTTTGGTTTACTGACCAACATGAAAATCAGGAAAAAAGTTCTTGCAACTGCTAAGGAACTGGAGATTGAAACCAATGCAAAAGCTGCGCAGAAAAGGAGAAAGGGAAAGCAGCAGTTCAAATCATTGAAATAAGCATATATTGGCAGCAAGGGAAAAACAGCAGGGTAGAGAAAGAAAACAGCTCCACGAAATTCACAGGAGATTGATAATAGCAGGACAAAAAAAGGGAATAATAGCGTTCCAAGCAGGCTCAGAAAGAAGTGCGAGGGTCTCATCTTTCGTTAATGGTCATAACTGTGCATCATTTCCTTTGAAGTGTAGGGTTGATTCTCTGACCATCTGTCACCCTGACTTTGAGCAGAGACCGATAGTTGAGCAGTCTCTTCCCACAAAAAGCTGGCACAAGCCTGCTGTTTTCTGCTCTGGCAGCGTGGAAACGAGAGAGTGGTCCTCACAAGAAAAAAAAATCAATCCATGCTAGCAGAGGATGGTTTCGATCTATCGACCTCTGGGTTATGGGCCCAGCACGCTTCCGCTGCGCCACTCTGCTTCCTGTTCAAAATGCTGTGGTTATGCAGATCAGGAGCCTTCAGAGGAGTGGCCTGGGATCGCTGGAGCTATTCTGGCAGGGCTCTCACCTCATTTGCCTAAGAATGTCACAAGGCATGCTGGGTGCAGAAAATCTTCGCCTTCCCCTCTCACAGTCAGTCATAGGGGAAAGTCAAGTCCCTCTCAGTCACTAGCCATGTCACGCCTTTGTCAAGACAGAAGCACCCCCACCCGCTCCTTCTCTGTGATCCTGCGCTACCATGCTCAGGTTTTGGCCTTACCTGGGAGCCAGAGGTGCACCCGGTGAGAGCTTGTCCGGTAGGAGCGTTTGGGAGCGTTCGGGACGTGAGTGGACTTAGGACTGGAAGTTCTGTCCATTCGAAGCAGCCAACCTTCCTGCTGCAGACAGGGGCTGTTCCCTTGGGTTTCTTTCACCTTGCTCTCGGATAAATTTGGTTGTATACTGCAGTTGCCTGCAATGACTACAAGGTGGCGCTGCTTTCAGGTAAGAGCACAAATATGCAGAAAACGTTGGGGACTTTTGCCACATTTATCGGTGGTGGGTCTCGCACATTTTTTCCAGGGGAGAGATATTGACCTGAAACACTTTTTACTGCAGAGATGCTGCAGTTCTAAAGGCTGGTCGGGCAGAAGGGCTTAGCCGTTTCATTGCCTGCCCCCCTGCAGCCCATTTATTACCAGCAGTTGTGAGTGGTGACTGCTGTTTGTAAAATATAAAAATTTCAGGACATAGAAAGTCGCAGACGGGGCTTTTGGGATGCCTGCCTCTGTCTTTGTTTATTATTTATCTAATAGCTGAGTAATCTGGTCAAGATATTTCTCTTTTTTTTAACATATTGCGATAGAATAGCTACTGCTTTCTTAATGTATAAATATTAGCACTGCGTTAGCCGGGAATCAAACCCGGGTCATCTGCTTGGAAGGCAGCTATGCTCACCACTATACCACCAACGCTCCATGGCATATGCTTTTTTTAAGCTCTAGACATCACAACCCTGAGTTCAATGACTATATTGCACCAGTATCAGAGGTATTTTTGGTTTACTGACCAACATGAAAATCAGGAAAAAAGTTCTTGCAACTGCTAAGGAACTGGAGATTGAAACCAATGCAAAAGCTGCGCAGAAAAGGAGAAAGGGAAAGCAGCAGTTCAAATCATTGAAATAAGCATATATTGGCAGCAAGGGAAAAACAGCAGGGTAGAGAAAGAAAACAGCTCCACGAAATTCACAGGAGATTGATAATAGCAGGACAAAAAAAGGGAATAATAGCGTTCCAAGCAGGCTCAGAAAGAAGTGCGAGGGTCCCATCTTTCGTTAATGGTCATAACTGTGCATCATTTCCTTTGAAGTGTAGGGTTGATTCTCTGACCATCTGTCTCCCTGACTTTGAGCAGAGACCGATAATTGAGCAGTCTCTTCCCACAAAAAGCTGGCACAAGCCTGCTGTTTTCCGCTCTGGCAGCGTGGAAACAAGAGAGTGGTCCTCACAAGAAAAAAAAATCAATCCATGCTAGCAGGGGATGGTTTCGATCCATCGACCTCTGGGTTATGGGCCCAGCACGCTTCCGCTGCGCCACTCTGCTTCCTGTTCATAATGCTGTGGTTATGCAGATCAGGAGCCTTCAGAGGAGTGGCATGGGATCGCTGGAGCTATTCTGGCAGGGCTCTCACCTCATTTGCCTAAGAATGTCACAAGGCATGCTGGGTGCAGAAAATCTTCGCCTTCCCCTCTCACAGTCAGTCATAGGGGAAAGTCAAGGCCCTCTCTGTCACTAGCCATGTCATGCCTTTGTCAAGACAGAAGCACCCCCACCCGCTCCTTCTCTGTGATCCTGCGCTACCATGCTCAGGTTTTGGCCTTACCTGGGAGCCAGAGGTGCACCCGGTGAGGGCTTGCCCGGTATGAGCGTTTGGGAGCGTTCGGGACGTGAGTGGACTTAGGACTGGAAGTTCTGTCCATTCGAAGCAGCCAACCTTCCTGCTGCAGACAGGGGCTGTTCCCTTGGGTTTCTTTCACCTTGCTCTCGGATAAATTTGGTTGTATGCTGCAGTTGCCTGCGATGACTACAAGGTGGCGCTGCTTTCAGGTAAGAGCACAAATATGCAGAAAATGTTGGGGACTTTTGCCACATTTATCGGTGGTGGGTCTCGCACATTTTTTCCAGGGGAGAGATATTGACCTGAAACACTTTTTACTGCAGAGATGCTGCAGTTCTAAAGGCTGGTCGGGCAGAAGGGCTTAGCCGTTTCATTGCCTGCCCCCCTGCAGCCTATTTATTACCAGCAGTTGTGAGTGGTGACTGCTGTTTGTAAAATATAAAAATTTCAGGACATAGAAAGTCGCAGACGGGGCTTTTGGGATGTCTGCCTATGTCTTTGTTTATTATTTATCTAATAGCTGAGTAATCTGGTCAAGATATTTTTCTTTTTTTTAACATATTGCGTTAGAATAGCTACTGCTTTCTTAATGTATAAATATTAGCACTGCGTTGGCCGGGAATCGAACCCAGGTCAACTGCTCGGAAGGCAGCTATGCTTACCACTATACCACCAACGCTCCATGGTATATATTTTTTTAAGCTCTAGACATCACAACCCTGAGTTCAATTACTATATTGCACCAGTATCACAGGTATTTTTGGTTTACAGACCAACATGAAAATCAGGAAAAAAGTTCTTGCAACTGCTAAGGAACTGGAGATTGAAACCCATGCAAAAGCTGCGCAGAAAAGGAGAAAGGGAAAGCAGCAGTTCAAATCATTGAAATAAGCATATATTGGCAGCAAGGGAAAAACAGCAGGGTAGAGAAAGAAAACAGCTCCACGAAATTCACAGGAGATTGATAATAGTAGGAGAAAAAAAGGGAATAATAGCGTTCCAAGCAGGCTCAGAAAGAAGTGCGAGGGTCCCATCTTTCGTTAATGGTCATAACTGTGCATCATTTCCTTTGAAGAGTAGGGTTGATTCTCTGACCATCTGTCTCCCTGACTTTGAGCAGAGACCGATAGTTGAGCAGTCTCTTCCCACAAAAAGCTGGCACAAGCCTGCTGTTTTCCGCACTGGCAGCGTGGAAACGAGAGAGTGGTCCTCACAAGAAAAAAAAATCAATCCATGCTAGCAGAGGATGGTTTCGATCCATCGACCTCTGGGTTATGGGCCCAGCACGCTTCCGCTGCGCCACTCTGCTTCCTGTTCAAAATGCTGTGGTTATGCAGATCAGGAGCCTTCAGAGGAGTGGCATGGGATCGCTGGAGCTATTCTGGCAGGGCTCTCACCTCATTTGCCTAAGAATGTCACAAGGCATGCTGGGTGCAGAAAATCTTCGCCTTCCCCTCTCACAGTCAGTCATAGGGGAAAGTCAAGGCCCTCTCAGTCACTAGCCATGTCACGCCTTTGTCAAGACAGAAGCACCCCCACCCGCTCCTTCTCTGTGATCCTGCGCTACCATGCTCAGGTTTTGGCCTTACCTGGGAGCCAGAGGTGCAGCCGGTGAGGGCTTGTCCGGTATGAGCGTTTGGGAGCGTTCGGGACGTGAGTGGACTTAGGACTGGAAGTTCTGTCCATTCGAAGCAGCCAACCTTCCTGCTGCAGACAGGGGCTGTTCCCTTGGGTGTCTTTCACCTTGCTCTCGGATAAATTTGGTTGTATGCTGCCGTTGCCTGCGATGACTACAAGGTGGCGCTGCTTTCAGGTAAGAGCACAAATATGCAGAAAATGTTGGGGACTTTTGCCACATTTATCGGTGGTGGGTCTCGCACATTTTTTCCAGGGGAGAGATATTGACCTGAAACACTTTTTACTGCAGAGATGCTGCAGTTCTAAAGGCTGGTCGGCAGAAGGGCTTAGCCGTTTCATTGCCTGCCCCCCTGCAGCCCATTTATTACCAGCAGTTGTGAGTGGTGACTGCTGTTTGTAAAATATAAAAATTTCAGGACATAGAAAGTCGCAGACGGGGCTTTTGGGATGCCTGCCTATGTCTTTGTTTATTATTTATCTAATAGCTGAGTAATCTGGTCAAGATATTTCTCTTTTTTTTAACATATTGCGTTAGAATAGCTACTGCTTTCTTAATGTATAAATATTAGCACTGCGTTGGCCGGGAATCGAACCCGGGTCAACTGCTTGGAAGGCAGCTATGCTCACCACTATACCACCAACGCTCCATGGCATATGTTTTTTTTAATCTCTAGACATCACAACCCTGAGTTCAATTACTATATTGCACCAGTATCAGAGGTATTTTTGGTTTACAGACCAACATGAAAATCAGGAAAAAAGTTCTTGCAACTGCTAAGGAACTGGAGATTGAAACCAATGCAAAAGCTGCGCAGAAAAGGAGAAAGGGAAAGCAGCAGTTCAAATCATTGAAATAAGCATATATTGGCAGCAAGGGAAAAACAGCAGGGTAGAGAAAGAAAACAGCTCCACGAAATTCACAGGAGATTGATAATAGCAGGATAAAAAAAGGGAATAATAGCGTTCCAAGCAGGCTCAGAAAGAAGTGCGAGGGTCCCATCTTTCGTTAATGGTCATAACTGTGCATCATTTCCTTTGAAGTGTAGGGTTGCTTCCCTGACCATCTGTCTCCCTGACTTTGAGCAGAGACCGATAGTTGAGCAGTCTCTTCCCACAAAAAGCTGGCACAAGCCTGCTGTTTTCCGCTCTGGCAGCGTGGAAACGAGAGAGTGGTCCTCACAAGAAAAAAAAATCAATCCATGCTAGCAGAGGATGGTTTCGATCCATCGACCTCTGGGTTATGGGCCCAGCACGCTTCCGCTGCGCCACTCTGCTTCCTGTTCAAAATGCTTTGGTTATGCAGATCAGGAGCCTTCAGAGGAGTGGCATGGGATCGCTGGAGCTATTCTGGCAGGGCTCTCACCTCATTTGCCTAAGAATGTCACAAGGCATGCTGGGTGCAGAAAATCTTCGCCTTCCCCTCCCACAGTCAGTCATAGGGGAAAGTCAAGTCCCTCTCTGTCACTAGCCATGTAATGCCTTTGTCAAGACAGAAGCACCCCCACCCGCTCCTTCTCTGTGATCCTGCGCTACCATGCTCAGGTTTTGGCCTTACCTGGGAGCCAGAGGTGCACCCGGTGAGGGCTTGCCCGGTATGAGAGTTTGGGAGCGTTCGGGACGTGAGTGGACTTAGGACTGGAAGTTCTGTCCATTCGAAGCAGCCAACCTTCCTGCTGCAGACAGGGGCTGTTCCCTTGGGTTTCTTTCACCTTGCTCTCGGATAAATTTGGTTGTATGCTGCAGTTGCCTGCGATGACTACAAGGTGGCGCTGCTTTCAGGTAAGAGCACAAATATGCAGAAAATGTTGGGGACTTTTGCCACATTTATCGGTGGTGGGTCTCGCACATTTTTTCCAGGGGACAGATATTGACCTGAAACACTTTTTACTGCAGAGATGCTGCAGTTCTAAAGGCTGGTCGGGCAGAAGGGCTTAGCCGTTTCATTGCCTGCCCCCCTGCAGCCTATTTATTACCAGCAGTTGTGAGTGGTGACTGCTGTTTGTAAAATATAAAAATTTCAGGACATAGAAAGTCGCAGACGGGGCTTTTGGGATGTCTGCCTATGTCTTTGTTTATTATTTATCTAATAGCTGAGTAATCTGGTCAAGATATTTTTCTTTTTTTTAACATATTGCGTTAGAATAGCTACTGCTTTCTTAATGTATAAATATTAGCACTGCATTGGCCGGGAATCGAACCCAGGTCAACTGCTCGGAAGGCAGCTATGCTCACCACTATACCACCAACGCTCCAGGGTATATTTTTTTTTAAGCTCTAGACATCACAACCCTGAGTTCAATTACTATATTGCACCAGTATCACAGGTATTTTTGGTTTACAGACCAACATGAAAATCAGGAAAAAAGTTCTTGCAACTGCTAAGGAACTGGAGATTGAAACCCATGCAAAAGCTGCGCAGAAAAGGAGAAAGGGAAAGCAGCAGTTCAAATCATTGAAATAAGCATATATTGGCAGCAAGGGAAAAACAGCAGGGTAGAGAAAGAAAACAGCTCCACGAAATTCACAGGAGATTGATAATAGTAGGAGAAAAAAAGGGAATAATAGCGTTCCAAGCAGGCTCAGAAAGAAGTGCGAGGGTCCCATCTTTCGTTAATGGTCATAACTGTGCATCATTTCCTTTGAAGAGTAGGGTTGATTCTCTGACCATCTGTCTCCCTGACTTTGAGCAGAGACCGATAGTTGAGCAGTCTCTTCCCACAAAAAGCTGGCACAAGCCTGCTGTTTTCCGCTCTGGCAGCGTGGAAACAAGAGAGTGGTCCTCACAAGAAAAAAAAATCAATCCATGCTAGCAGAGGATGGTTTCGATCCATCGACCTCTGGGTTATGGGCCCAGCACGCTTCCACTGCGCCACTCTGCTTCCTGTTCAAAATGCTGTGGTTATGCAGATCAGGAGCCTTCAGAGGAGTGGCATGGGATCGCTGGAGCTATTCTGGCAGGGCTCTCACCTCATTTGCCTAAGAATGTCACAAGGCATGCTGGGTGCAGAAAATCTTCGCCTTCCCCTCTCACAGTCAGTCATAGGGGAAAGTCAAGGCCCTCTCAGTCACTAGCCATGTCACGCCTTTGTCAAGACAGAAGCACCCCCACCCGCTCCTTCTCTGTGATCCTGCGCTACCATGCTCAGGTTTTGGCCTTACCTGGGAGCCAGAGGTGCACCCGGGGAGGGCTTGTCCGGTATGAGCGTTTGGGAGCGTTCGGGTTGTGAGTGCACTTAGGACTGGAAGTTCTGTCCATTCGAAGCAGCCAACCTTCCTGCTGCAAACAGGGGCTGTTCCCTTGGGTTTCTTTCACCTTGCTCTCGGATAAATTTGGTTGTATGCTGCAGTTGCCTGCGATGACTACAAGGTGGCGCTGCTTTCAGGTAAGAGCACAAATATGCAGAAAATGTTGGGGACTTTTGCCACATTTATCGGTGGTGGGTCTCGCACATGTTTTCCAGGGGAGAGATATTGACCTGAAACACTTTTTACTGCAGAGATGCTGCAGTTCTAAAGGCTGGTCGGGCAGAAGGGCTTAGCCGTTTCATTGCCTGCCCCCCTGCAGCCCATTTATTACCAGCAGTTGTGAGTGGTGACTGCTGTTTGTAAAATATAAAAATTTCAGGACATAGAAAGTCGCAGACGGGGCTTTTGGGATGCCTGCCTATGTCTTTGTTTATTATTTATCTAATAGCTGAGTAATCTGGTCAAGATATTTCTCTTTTTTTTAACATATTGCGTTAGAATAGCTACTGCTTTCTTAATGTATAAATATTAGCACTGCGTTGGCCGGGAATCGAACCCGGGTCAACTGCTTGGAAGGCAGCTATGCTCACCACTATACCACCAACGCTCCATGGCATATGTTTTTTTTAATCTCTAGACATCACAACCCTGAGTTCAATTACTATATTGCACCAGTATCAGAGGTATTTTTGGTTTACAGACCAACATGAAAATCAGGAAAAAAGTTCTTGCAACTGCTAAGGAACTGGAGATTGAAACCAATGCAAAAGCTGCGCAGGAAAGGAGAAAGGGAAAGCAGCAGTTCAAATCATTGAAATAAGCATATATTGGCAGCAAGGGAAAAACAGCAGGGTAGAGAAAGAAAACAGCTCCACGAAATTCACAGGAGATTGATAATAGCAGGACAAAAAAAGGGAATAATAGCGTTCCAAGCAGGCTCAGAAAGAAGTGCGAGGGTCCCATCTTTCGTTAATGGTCATAACTGTGCATCATTTCCTTTGAAGTGTAGGGTTGATTCTCTGACCATCTGTCTCCCTGACTTTGAGCAGAGTCCGATAGTTGAGCAGTCTCTTCCCACAAAAAGCTGGCACAAGCCTGCTGTTTTCCGCTCTGGCAGCGTGGAAACGAGAGAGTGGTCCTCACAAGAAAAAAAAATCAATCCATGCTAGCAGAGGATGGTTTCGATCCATCGACCTCTGGGTTATGGGCCCAGCACACTTCCGCTGCGCCACTCTGCTTCCTGTTCAAAATGCTGTGGTTATGCAGATCAGGAGCCTTCAGAGGAGTGGCATGGGATCGCTGGAGCTTTTCTGGCAGGGCTCTCACTTCATTTGCCTAAGAATGTCACAAGGCATGCTGGGTGCAGAAAATCTTCGCCTTCCACTCTCACAGTCAGTCATAGGGGAAAGTCAAGGCCCTCTCAGTCACTAGCCATGTCACGCCTTTGTCAAGACAGAAGCACCCCCACCCGCTCCTTCTCTGTGATCCTGCGCTACCATGCTCAGGTTTTGGCCTTACCTGGGAGCCAGAGGTGCACCCGGTGAGGGCTTGTCCGGTATGAGCGTTTGGGAGCGTTCGGGACGTGAGTGGACTTAGGACTGGAAGTTCTGTCCATTCGAAGCAGCCAACCTTCCTGCTGCAGACAGGGGCTGTTCCCTTGGGTTTCTTTCACCTTGCTCTCGGATAAATTTGGTTGTATGCTGCAGTTGCCTGCGATGACTACAAGGTGGCGCTGCTTTCAGGTAAGAGCACAAATATGCAGAAAATGTTGGGGACTTTTGCCACATTTATCGGTGGTGGGTCTCGCACATTTTTTCCAGGGGAGAGATATTGACCTGAAACACTTTTTACTGCAGAGATGCTGCAGTTCTAAAGGCTGGTCGGGCAGAAGGGCTTAGCCGTTTCATTGCCTGCCCCCCTGCAGCCCATTTATTACCAGCAGTTGTGAGTGGTGACTGCTGTTTGTAAAATATAAAAATTTCAGGACATAGAAAGTCGCAGACGGGGCTTTTGGGATGCCTGCCTATGTCTTTGTTTATTATTTATCTAATAGCTGAGTAATCTGGTCAAGATATTTCTCTTTTTTTTAACATATTGCGTTAGAATAGCTACTGCTTTCTTAATGTATAAATATTAGCACTGCGTTGGCCGGGAATCGAACCCGGGTCAACTGCTTGGAAGGCAGCTATGCGCACCACTATACCACCAACACTCTATGGCATATGTTTTTTTTAAGCTCTAGACATCACAACCCTGAGTTCAATGACTATATTGCACCAGTATCAGAGGTATTTTTGGTTTACAGACCAACATGAAAATCAGGAAAAAAGTTCTTGCAACTGCTAAGGAACTGGAGATTGAAACCCATGCAAAAGCTGCGCAGAAAAGGAGAAAGGGAAAGCAGCAGTTCAAATCATTGAAATAAGCATATATTGGCAGCAAGGGAAAAACAGCAGGGTAGAGAAAGAAAACAGCTCCACGAAATTCACAGGAGATTGATAATAGCAGGACAAAAAAAGGGAATAATAGCGTTCCAAGCAGGCTCAGAAAGAAGTGCGAGGGTCCCATCTTTCGTTAATGGTCATAACTGTGCATCATTTCCTTTGAAGTGTAGGGTTGATTCTCTGACCATCTGTCTCCCTGACTTTGAGCAGAGACCGATAGTTGAGCAGTCTCTTCCCACAAAAAGCTGGCACAAGCCTGCTGTTTTCCGCTCTGGCAGCGTGGAAACAAGAGAGTGGTCCTCACAAGAAAAAAAAATCAATCCATGCTAGCAGAGGATGGTTTCAATCCATCGACCTCTGGGTTATGGGCCCAGCACGCTTCCGCTGCGCCACTCTGCTTCCTGTTCAAAATGCTGTGGTTATGCAGATCAGGAGCCTTCAGAGGAGTGGCATGGGATCGCTGGAGCTATTCTGGCAGGGCTCTCACCTCATTTGCCTAAGAATGTCACAAGGCATGCTGGGTGCAGAAAATCTTCGCCTTCCCCTCTCACAGTCAGTCATAGGGGAAAGTCAAGGCCCTCTCAGTCACTAGCCATGTCACGCCTTTGTCAAGACAGAAGCACCCCCACCCGCTCCTTCTCTGTGATCCTGCGCTACCATGCTCAGGTTTTGGCCTTACCTGGGAGCCAGAGGTGCACCCGGGGAGGGCTTGTCCGGTATGAGCGTTTGGGAGCGTTCGGGTCGTGAGTGGACTTAGGACTGGAAGTTCTGTCCATTCGAAGCAGCCAACCTTCCTGCTGCAAACAGGGGCTGTTTCCTTGGGTTTCTTTCACCTTGCTCTCGGATAAATTTGGTTGTATGCTGCAGTTGCCTGCGATGACTACAAGGTGGCGCTGCTTTCAGGTAAGAGCACAAATATGCAGAAAATGTTGGGGACTTTTGCCACATTTATCGGTGGTGGGTCTCGCACATTTTTTCCAGGGGAGAGATATTGACCTGAAACACTTTTTACTGCAGAGATGCTGCAGTTCTAAAGGCTGGTCGGGCAGAAGGGCTTAGCCGTTTCATTGCCTGCCCCCCTGCAGCCCATTTATTACCAGCAGTTGTGAGTGGTGACTGCTGTTTGTAAAATATAAAAATTTCAGGACATAGAAAGTCGCAGACGGGGCTTTTGGGATGCCTGCCTATGTCTTTGTTTATTATTTATCTAATAGCTGAGTAATCTGGTCAAGATATTTCTCTTTTTTTTAACATATTGCGTTAGAATAGCTACTGCTTTCTTAATGTATAAATATTAGCACTGCGTTGTCCGGGAATCGAACCCGGGTCAACTGCTTGGAAGGCAGCTATGCTCACCACTATACCACCAACGCTCCATGGCATATGTTTTTTTTAAGCTCTAGACATCACAACCCTGAGTTCAATTACTATATTGCACCAGTATCAGAGGTATTTTTGGTTTACAGACCAACATGAAAATCAGGAAAAAAGTTCTTGCAACTGCTAAGGAACTGGAGATTGAAACCAATGCAAAAGCTGCGCAGGAAAGGAGAAAGGGAAAGCAGCAGTTCAAATCATTGAAATAAGCATATATTGGCAGCAAGGGAAAAACAGCAGGGTAGAGAAAGAAAACAGCTCCACGAAATTCACAGGAGATTGATAATAGCAGGACAAAAAAAGGGAATAATAGCGTTCCAAGCAGGCTCAGAAAGAAGTGCGAGGGTCCCATCTTTCGTTAATGGTCATAACTGTGCATCATTTCCTTTGAAGTGTAGGGTTGATTCTCTGACCATCTGTCTCCCTGACTTTGAGCAGAGACCGATAGTTGAGCAGTCTCTTCCCACAAAAAGCTGGCACAAGCCTGCTGTTTTCCGCTCTGGCAGCGTGGAAACGAGAGAGTGGTCCTCACAAGAAAAAAAATCAATCCATGCTAGCAGAGGATGGTTTCGATCCATCGACCTCTGGGTTATGGGCCCAGCACGCTTCCGCTGCGCCACTCTGCTTCCTGCTCAAAATGCTGTGGTTATGCAGATCAGGAGCCTTCAGAGGAGTGGCATGGGATCGCTGGAGCTATTCTGGCAGGGCTCTCACCTCATTTGCCTAAGAATGTCACAAGGCATGCTGGGTGCAGAAAATCTTCGCCTTCCCCTCTCACAGTCAGTCATAGGGGAAAGTCAAGGCCCTCTCAGTCACTAGCCATGTCACGCCTTTGTCAAGACAAAAGCACCCCCACCCGCTCCTTCTCTTTGATCCTGCGCTACCATGCTCAGGTTTTGGCCTTACCTGGGAGCCAGAGGTGCACCCAGTGAGGGCTTGCCCGGTATGAGCGTTTGGGAGTGTTCAGGACGTGAGTGGACTTAGGACTGGAAGTTCTGACCATTCGAATCAGCCAACCTTCCTGCTGCAGACAGGGGCTGTTCCCTTGGGTTTCTTTCACCTTGCTCTCGGATAAATTTGGTTGTATGCTGCAGTTGCCTGCGATGACTACAAGGTGGCGCTGCTTTCAGGTAAGAGCACAAATATGCAGAAAATGTTGGGGACTTTTGCCACATTTATCGGTGGTGGGTCTCGCACATTTTTTCCAGGGGAGAGATATTGACCTGGAACACTTTTTACTGCAGAGATGCTGCAGTTCTAAAGGCTGGTCATTGCCTGCCCCCCTGCAGCCCATTTATTACCAGCAGTTGTGAGTGGTGACTGCTGTTTGTAAAATATAAAAATTTCAGGACATAGAAAGTCGCAGACGGGGCTTTTGGGATGCCTGCCTATGTCTTTGTTTATTATTTATCTAATAGCTGAGTAATCTGGTCAAGATATTTCTCTTTTTTTTAACATATTGCGTTAGAATAGCTACTGCTTTCTTAATGTATAAATATTAGCACTGCGTTGTCCGGGAATCGAACCCGGGTCAACTGCTTGGAAGGCAGCTATGCTCACCACTATACCACCAACGCTCCATGGCATATGTTTTTTTTAAGCTCTAGACATCACAACCCTGAGTTCAATTACTATATTGCACCAGTATCAGAGGTATTTTTGGTTTACAGACCAACATGAAAATCAGGAAAAAAGTTCTTGCAACTGCTAAGGAACTGGAGATTGAAACCAATGCAAAAGCTGCGCAGGAAAGGAGAAAGGGAAAGCAGCAGTTCAAATCATTGAAATAAGCATATATTGGCAGCAAGGGAAAAACAGCAGGGTAGAGAAAGAAAACAGCTCCACGAAATTCACAGGAGATTGATAATAGCAGGACAAAAAAAGGGAATAATAGCGTTCCAAGCAGGCTCAGAAAGAAGTGCGAGGGTCCCATCTTTCGTTAATGGTCATAACTGTGCATCATTTCCTTTGAAGTGTAGGGTTGATTCTCTGACCATCTGTCTCCCTGACTTTGAGCAGAGACCGATAGTTGAGCAGTCTCTTCCCACAAAAAGCTGGCACAAGCCTGCTGTTTTCCGCTCTGGCAGCGTGGAAACGAGAGAGTGGTCCTCACAAGAAAAAAAATCAATCCATGCTAGCAGAGGATGGTTTCGATCCATCGACCTCTGGGTTATGGGCCCAGCACGCTTCCGCTGCGCCACTCTGCTTCCTGCTCAAAATGCTGTGGTTATGCAGATCAGGAGCCTTCAGAGGAGTGGCATGGGATCGCTGGAGCTATTCTGGCAGGGCTCTCACCTCATTTGCCTAAGAATGTCACAAGGCATGCTGGGTGCAGAAAATCTTCGCCTTCCCCTCTCACAGTCAGTCATAGGGGAAAGTCAAGGCCCTCTCAGTCACTAGCCATGTCACGCCTTTGTCAAGACAAAAGCACCCCCACCCGCTCCTTCTCTTTGATCCTGCGCTACCATGCTCAGGTTTTGGCCTTACCTGGGAGCCAGAGGTGCACCCAGTGAGGGCTTGCCCGGTATGAGCGTTTGGGAGTGTTCAGGACGTGAGTGGACTTAGGACTGGAAGTTCTGACCATTCGAATCAGCCAACCTTCCTGCTGCAGACAGGGGCTGTTCCCTTGGGTTTCTTTCACCTTGCTCTCGGATAAATTTGGTTGTATGCTGCAGTTGCCTGCGATGACTACAAGGTGGCGCTGCTTTCAGGTAAGAGCACAAATATGCAGAAAATGTTGGGGACTTTTGCCACATTTATCGGTGGTGGGTCTCGCACATTTTTTCCAGGGGAGAGATATTGACCTGGAACACTTTTTACTGCAGAGATGCTGCAGTTCTAAAGGCTGGTCATTGCCTGCCCCCCTGCAGCCCATTTATTACCAGCAGTTGTGAGTGGTGACTGCTGTTTGTAAAATATAAAAATTTC
Organism: Pleurodeles waltl; assembly: GCF_031143425.1. Classification (NCBI taxonomy): domain Eukaryota; kingdom Metazoa; phylum Chordata; class Amphibia; order Caudata; family Salamandridae; genus Pleurodeles; species Pleurodeles waltl. The sequence continues at coordinate 34,491 of NW_027149841.1, read as the reverse complement.
AGGACATAGAAAGTCGCAGACGGGGATTTTGGGATGCCTGCCTATGTCTTTGTTTATTATTTATCTAATAGCTGAGTAATCTGGTCAAGATATTTCTCTTTTTTTTAACATATTGCGTTAGAATAGCTACTGCTTTCTTAATGTATAAATATTAGCACTGCGTTGGCCGGGAATCGAACCCGGGTCAACTGCTTGGAAGGCAGCTATGCTCACCACTATACCACCAACGCTCCATAGCATATGTTTCTTTTAAGCTCTAGACATCACAACCCTGAGTTCAATTACTATATTGCACCAGTATCAGAGGTATTTTTGGTTTACAGACCAACATGAAAATCAGGAAAAGAGTTCTTGCAACTGCTAAGGAACTGGAGATTGAAACCCATGCAAAAGCTGCGCAGAAAAGGAGAAAGGGAAAGCAGCAGTTCAAATCATTGAAATAAGCATATATTGGCAGCAAGGGAAAAACAGCAGGGTAGAGAAAGAAAACAGCTACACGAAATTCACAGGAGATTGATAATAGCAGGACAAAAAAAGGTAATAATAGCGTTCCAAGCAGGCTCAGAAAGAAGTGCGAGGGTCCCATCTTTCGTTAATGATCATAACTGTGCATCATTTCCTTTGAAGTGTAGGGTTGATTCTCTGACCATCTGTCTCCCTGACTTTGAGCAGAGACCGATAGTTGAGCAGTCTCTTCCCACAAAAAGCTGGCACAAGCCTGCTGTTTTCCGCTCTGGCAGCGTGGAAACGAGAGAGTGGTCCTCACAAGAAAAAAAAATCAATCCATGCTAGCAGAGGATGGTTTCAATCCATCGACCTCTGGGTTATGGGCCCAGCACGCTTCCGCTGCGCGACTCTGCTTCCTGTTCAAAATGCTGTGGTTATGCAGATCAGGAGCCTTCAGAGGAGTGGCATGGGATCGCTGGAGCTATTCTGGCAGGGCTCTCACCTCATTTGCCTAAGAATGTCACAAGGCATGCTGGGTGCAGAAAATCTTCGCCTTCCCCTCTCACAGTCAGTCATAGGGGAAAGTCAAGGCCCTCTCTGTCACTAGCCATGTCACGCCTTTGTCAAGACAGAAGCACCCCCACCCGCTCCTTCTCTGTGATCCTGCGCTACCATGCTCAGGTTTTGGCCTTACCTGGGAGCCAGAGGTGCACCCAGTGAGGGCTTGCCCGGTATGAGCGTTTGGGAGCGTTCGGGACGTGAGTGGACTTAGGACTGGAAGTTCTGTCCATTCGAAGCAGCCAACCTTCCTGCTGCAGACAGGGGCTGTTCCCTTGGGTTTCTTTCACCTTGCTCTCGGATAAATTTGGTTGTATGCTGCAGTTGCCTGCGATGACTACAAGGTGGCGCTGCTTTCAGGTAAGAGCACAAATATGCAGAAAATGTTGGGGACTTTTGCCACATTTATGGTGGTGGGTCTCGCACATTTTTTCCAGGGGAGAGATATTGACCTGAAACACTTTTTACTGCAGAGATGCTGCAGTTCTAAAGGCTGGTCGGGCAGAAGGGCTTAGCCGTTTCATTGCCTGCCCCCCTGCAGCCTATTTATTACCAGCAGTTGTGAGTGGTGACTGCTGTTTGTAAAATATAAAAATTTCAGGACATAGAAAGTCGCAGACGGGGCTTTTGGGATGTCTGCCTATGTCTTTGTTTATTATTTATCTAATAGCTGAGTAATCTGGTCAAGATATTTTTCTTTTTTTTAACATATTGCGTTAGAATAGCTACTGCTTTCTTAATGTATAAATATTAGCACTGCGTTGGCCGGGAATCGAACCCAGGTCAACTGCTCGGAAGGCAGCTATGCTTACCACTATACCACCAACGCTCCATGGTATATATTTTTTTAAGCTCTAGACATCACAACCCTGAGTTCAATTACTATATTGCACCAGTATCACAGGTATTTTTGGTTTACAGACCAACATGAAAATCAGGAAAAAAGTTCTTGCAACTGCTAAGGAACTGGAGATTGAAACCTATGCAAAAGCTGCGCAGAAAAGGAGAAAGGGAAAGCAGCTGTTCAAATCATTGAAATAAGCATATATTGGCAGCAAGGGAAAAACAGCAGGGTAGAGAAAGAAAACAGCTCCACGAAATTCACAGGAGATTGATAATAGCAGGACAAAAAAAGGGAATAATAGCGTTCCAAGCAGGCTCAGAAAGAAGTGCGAGGGTCCCATCTTTCGTTAATGGTCATAACTGTGCATCATTTCCTTTGAAGTGTAGGGTTGATTCTCTGACCATCTGTCTCCCTGACTTTGAGCAGAGACCGATAGTTGAGCAGTCTCTTCCCACAAAAAGCTGGCACAAGCCTGCTGTTTTCCGCTCTGGCAGCGTGGAAACGAGAGAGTGGTCCTCATAAGAAAAATAATCAATCCATGCTAGCAGAGGATGGTTTCGATCCATCGACCTCTGGGTTATGGGCCCAGCACGCTTCCGCTGCGCCACTCTGCTTCCTGTTCAAAATGCTGTGGTTATGCAGATCAGGAGCCTTCAGAGGAGTGGCATGGGATCGCTGGAGTTATTCTGGCAGGGCTCTCACCTCATTTGCCTAAGAATGTCACAAGGCATGGTGGGTGCAGAAAATCTTGGCCTTCCCCTCTCACAGTCAGTCATAGGGGAAAGTCAAGTCCCTCTCAGTCACTAGCCATGTCACGCCTTTGTCAAGACAGAAGCACCCCCACCCGCTCCTTCTCTGTGATCCTGCGCTACCATACTCAGGTTTTGGCCTTACCTGGGAGCCAGAGGTGCACCCGGTGAGGGCTTGCCCGGTATGAGCGTTTGGGACGTGAGTGGACTTAGGACTGGAAGTTCTGTCCATTCGAAGCAGCCAACCTTCCTGCTGCAGACAGGGGCTGTTCCCTTGGGTTTCTTTCACCTTGCTCTCCGATAAATTTGGTTGTATGCTGCAGTTGCCTGCGATGACTACAAGGTGGCGCTGCTTTCAGGTAAGAGCACAAATATGCAGAAAATGTTGGGGACTTTTGCCACATTTATCGGTGGTGGGTCTCGCACATTTTTTCCAGGGGAGAGATATTGACCTGAAACACTTTTTACTGCAGAGATGCTGCAGTTCTAAAGGCTGGTCGGGCAGAAGGGCTTAGCCGTTTCATTGTCTGCCCCCCTGCAGCCCATTTATTACCAGCAGTTGTGAGTGGTGACTGCTGTTTGTAAAATATAAAAATTTCAGGACATAGAAAGTCGCAGACGGGGCTTTTGGGATGCCTGCCTCTGTCTTTGTTTATTATTTATCTAATAGCTGAGTAATCTGGTCAAGATATTTCTCTTTTTTTTAACATATTGCGATAGAATAGCTACTGCTTTCTTAATGTATAAATATTAGCACTGCGTTAGCCGGGAATCAATCCCGGGTCAATTGCTTGGAAGGCAGGTATGCTCACCACTATACCACCAACGCTCCATGGCATATGTCTTTTTTAAGCTCGAGACATCACAACCCTGAGTTCAATGACTATATTGCACCAGTATCAGAGGTATTTTTGGTTTACTGACCAACATGAAAATCAGGAAAAAAGTTCTTGCAACTGCTAAGGAACTGGAGATTGAAACCAATGCAAAAGCTGCGCAGAAAAGGAGAAAGGGAAAGCAGCAGTTCAAATCATTGAAATAAGCATATATTGGCAGCAAGGGAAAAACAGCAGGGTAGAGAAAGAAAACAGCTCCACGAAATTCACAGGAGATTGATAATAGCAGGACAAAAAAAGGGAATAATAGCGTTCCAAGCAGGCTCAGAAAGAAGTGCGAGGGTCTCATCTTTCGTTAATGGTCATAACTGTGCATCATTTCCTTTGAAGTGTAGGGTTGATTCTCTGACCATCTGTCACCCTGACTTTGAGCAGAGACCGATAGTTGAGCAGTCTCTTCCCACAAAAAGCTGGCACAAGCCTGCTGTTTTCTGCTCTGGCAGCGTGGAAACGAGAGAGTGGTCCTCACAAGAAAAAAAAATCAATCCATGCTAGCAGAGGATGGTTTCGATCTATCGACCTCTGGGTTATGGGCCCAGCACGCTTCCGCTGCGCCACTCTGCTTCCTGTTCAAAATGCTGTGGTTATGCAGATCAGGAGCCTTCAGAGGAGTGGCCTGGGATCGCTGGAGCTATTCTGGCAGGGCTCTCACCTCATTTGCCTAAGAATGTCACAAGGCATGCTGGGTGCAGAAAATCTTCGCCTTCCCCTCTCACAGTCAGTCATAGGGGAAAGTCAAGTCCCTCTCAGTCACTAGCCATGTCACGCCTTTGTCAAGACAGAAGCACCCCCACCCGCTCCTTCTCTGTGATCCTGCGCTACCATGCTCAGGTTTTGGCCTTACCTGGGAGCCAGAGGTGCACCCGGTGAGAGCTTGTCCGGTAGGAGCGTTTGGGAGCGTTCGGGACATGAGTGGACTTAGGACTGGAAGTTCTGTCCATTCGAAGCAGCCAACCTTCCTGCTGCAGACAGGGGCTGTTCCCTTGGGTTTCTTTCACCTTGCTCTCGGATAAATTTGGTTGTATACTGCAGTTGCCTGCAATGACTACAAGGTGGCGCTGCTTTCAGGTAAGAGCACAAATATGCAGAAAACGTTGGGGACTTTTGCCACATTTATCGGTGGTGGGTCTCGCACATTTTTTCCAGGGGAGAGATATTGACCTGAAACACTTTTTACTGCAGAGATGCTGCAGTTCTAAAGGCTGGTCGGGCAGAAGGGCTTAGCCGTTTCATTGCCTGCCCCCCTGCAGCCCATTTATTACCAGCAGTTGTGAGTGGTGACTGCTGTTTGTAAAATATAAAAATTTCAGGACATAGAAAGTCGCAGACGGGGCTTTTGGGATGCCTGCCTCTGTCTTTGTTTATTATTTATCTAATAGCTGAGTAATCTGGTCAAGATATTTCTCTTTTTTTTAACATATTGCGATAGAATAGCTACTGCTTTCTTAATGTATAAATATTAGCACTGCGTTAGCCGGGAATCAAACCCGGGTCATCTGCTTGGAAGGCAGCTATGCTCACCACTATACCACCAACGCTCCATGGCATATGCTTTTTTTAAGCTCTAGACATCACAACCCTGAGTTCAATGACTATATTGCACCAGTATCAGAGGTATTTTTGGTTTACTGACCAACATGAAAATCAGGAAAAAAGTTCTTGCAACTGCTAAGGAACTGGAGATTGAAACCAATGCAAAAGCTGCACAGAAAAGGAGAAAGGGAAAGCAGCAGTTCAAATCATTGAAATAAGCATATATTGGCAGCAAGGGAAAAACAGCAGGGTAGAGAAAGAAAACAGCTCCACGAAATTCACAGGAGATTGATAATAGCAGGACAAAAAAAGGGAATAATAGCGTTCCAAGCAGGCTCAGAAAGAAGTGCGAGGGTCCCATCTTTCGTTAATGGTCATAACTGTGCATCATTTCCTTTGAAGTGTAGGGTTGATTCTCTGACCATCTGTCTCCCTGACTTTGAGCAGAGACCGATAATTGAGCAGTCTCTTCCCACAAAAAGCTGGCACAAGCCTGCTGTTTTCCGCTCTGGCAGCGTGGAAACAAGAGAGTGGTCCTCACAAGAAAAAAAAGTCAATCCATGCTAGCAGGGGATGGTTTCGATCCATCGACCTCTGGGTTATGGGCCCAGCACGCTTCCGCTGCGCCACTCTGCTTCCTGTTCATAATGCTGTGGTTATGCAGATCAGGAGCCTTCAGAGGAGTGGCATGGGATCGCTGGAGCTATTCTGGCAGGGCTCTCACCTCATTTGCCTAAGAATGTCACAAGGCATGCTGGGTGCAGAAAATCTTCGCCTTCCCCTCTCACAGTCAGTCATAGGGGAAAGTCAAGGCCCTCTCTGTCACTAGCCATGTCATGCCTTTGTCAAGACAGAAGCACCCCCACCCGCTCCTTCTCTGTGATCCTGCGCTACCATGCTCAGGTTTTGGCCTTACCTGGGAGCCAGAGGTGCACCCGGTGAGGGCTTGCCCGGTATGAGCGTTTGGGAGCGTTCGGGACGTGAGTGGACTTAGGACTGGAAGTTCTGTCCATTCGAAGCAGCCAACCTTCCTGCTGCAGACAGGGGCTGTTCCCTTGGGTTTCTTTCACCTTGCTCTCGGATAAATTTGGTTGTATGCTGCAGTTGCCTGCGATGACTACAAGGTGGCGCTGCTTTCAGGTAAGAGCACAAATATGCAGAAAATGTTGGGGACTTTTGCCACATTTATCGGTGGTGGGTCTCGCACATTTTTTCCAGGGGAGAGATATTGACCTGAAACACTTTTTACTGCAGAGATGCTGCAGTTCTAAAGGCTGGTCGGGCAGAAGGGCTTAGCCGTTTCATTGCCTGCCCCCCTGCAGCCTATTTATTACCAGCAGTTGTGAGTGGTGACTGCTGTTTGTAAAATATAAAAATTTCAGGACATAGAAAGTCGCAGACGGGGCTTTTGGGATGTCTGCCTATGTCTTTGTTTATTATTTATCTAATAGCTGAGTAATCTGGTCAAGATATTTTTCTTTTTTTTAACATATTGCGTTAGAATAGCTACTGCTTTCTTAATGTATAAATATTAGCACTGCGTTGGCCGGGAATCGAACCCAGGTCAACTGCTCGGAAGGCAGCTATGCTTACCACTATACCACCAACGCTCCATGGTATATATTTTTTTAAGCTCTAGACATCACAACCCTGAGTTCAATTACTATATTGCACCAGTATCACAGGTATTTTTGGTTTACAGACCAACATGAAAATCAGGAAAAAAGTTCTTGCAACTGCTAAGGAACTGGAGATTGAAACCCATGCAAAAGCTGCGCAGAAAAGGAGAAAGGGAAAGCAGCAGTTCAAATCATTGAAATAAGCATATATTGGCAGCAAGGGAAAAACAGCAGGGTAGAGAAAGAAAACAGCTCCACGAAATTCACAGGAGATTGATAATAGTAGGAGAAAAAAAGGGAATAATAGCGTTCCAAGCAGGCTCAGAAAGAAGTGCGAGGGTCCCATCTTTCGTTAATGGTCATAACTGTGCATCATTTCCTTTGAAGAGTAGGGTTGATTCTCTGACCATCTGTCTCCCTGACTTTGAGCAGAGACCGATAGTTGAGCAGTCTCTTCCCACAAAAAGCTGGCACAAGCCTGCTGTTTTCCGCACTGGCAGCGTGGAAACGAGAGAGTGGTCCTCACAAGAAAAAAAAATCAATCCATGCTAGCAGAGGATGGTTTCGATCCATCGACCTCTGGGTTATGGGCCCAGCACGCTTCCGCTGCGCCACTCTGCTTCCTGTTCAAAATGCTGTGGTTATGCAGATCAGGAGCCTTCAGAGGAGTGGCATGGGATCGCTGGAGCTATTCTGGCAGGGCTCTCACCTCATTTGCCTAAGAATGTCACAAGGCATGCTGGGTGCAGAAAATCTTCGCCTTCCCCTCTCACAGTCAGTCATAGGGGAAAGTCAAGGCCCTCTCAGTCACTAGCCATGTCACGCCTTTGTCAAGACAGAAGCACCCCCACCCGCTCCTTCTCTGTGATCCTGCGCTACCATGCTCAGGTTTTGGCCTTACCTGGGAGCCAGAGGTGCAGCCGGTGAGGGCTTGTCCGGTATGAGCGTTTGGGAGCGTTCGGGACGTGAGTGGACTTAGGACTGGAAGTTCTGTCCATTCGAAGCAGCCAACCTTCCTGCTGCAGACAGGGGCTGTTCCCTTGGGTGTCTTTCACCTTGCTCTCGGATAAATTTGGTTGTATGCTGCCGTTGCCTGCGATGACTACAAGGTGGCGCTGCTTTCAGGTAAGAGCACAAATATGCAGAAAATGTTGGGGACTTTTGCCACATTTATCGGTGGTGGGTCTCGCACATTTTTTCCAGGGGAGAGATATTGACCTGAAACACTTTTTACTGCAGAGATGCTGCAGTTCTAAAGGCTGGTCGGCAGAAGGGCTTAGCCGTTTCATTGCCTGCCCCCCTGCAGCCCATTTATTACCAGCAGTTGTGAGTGGTGACTGCTGTTTGTAAAATATAAAAATTTCAGGACATAGAAAGTCGCAGACGGGGCTTTTGGGATGCCTGCCTATGTCTTTGTTTATTATTTATCTAATAGCTGAGTAATCTGGTCAAGATATTTCTCTTTTTTTTAACATATTGCGTTAGAATAGCTACTGCTTTCTTAATGTATAAATATTAGCACTGCGTTGGCCGGGAATCGAACCCGGGTCAACTGCTTGGAAGGCAGCTATGCTCACCACTATACCACCAACGCTCCATGGCATATGTTTTTTTTAATCTCTAGACATCACAACCCTGAGTTCAATTACTATATTGCACCAGTATCAGAGGTATTTTTGGTTTACAGACCAACATGAAAATCAGGAAAAAAGTTCTTGCAACTGCTAAGGAACTGGAGATTGAAACCAATGCAAAAGCTGCGCAGAAAAGGAGAAAGGGAAAGCAGCAGTTCAAATCATTGAAATAAGCATATATTGGCAGCAAGGGAAAAACAGCAGGGTAGAGAAAGAAAACAGCTCCACGAAATTCACAGGAGATTGATAATAGCAGGATAAAAAAAGGGAATAATAGCGTTCCAAGCAGGCTCAGAAAGAAGTGCGAGGGTCCCATCTTTCGTTAATGGTCATAACTGTGCATCATTTCCTTTGAAGTGTAGGGTTGCTTCTCTGACCATCTGTCTCCCTGACTTTGAGCAGAGACCGATAGTTGAGCAGTCTCTTCCCACAAAAAGCTGGCACAAGCCTGCTGTTTTCCGCTCTGGCAGCGTGGAAACGAGAGAGTGGTCCTCACAAGAAAAAAAAATCAATCCATGCTAGCAGAGGATGGTTTCGATCCATCGACCTCTGGGTTATGGGCCCAGCACGCTTCCGCTGCGCCACTCTGCTTCCTGTTCAAAATGCTTTGGTTATGCAGATCAGGAGCCTTCAGAGGAGTGGCATGGGATCGCTGGAGCTATTCTGGCAGGGCTCTCACCTCATTTGCCTAAGAATGTCACAAGGCATGCTGGGTGCAGAAAATCTTCGCCTTCCCCTCCCACAGTCAGTCATAGGGGAAAGTCAAGTCCCTCTCTGTCACTAGCCATGTAATGCCTTTGTCAAGACAGAAGCACCCCCACCCGCTCCTTCTCTGTGATCCTGCGCTACCATGCTCAGGTTTTGGCCTTACCTGGGAGCCAGAGGTGCACCCGGTGAGGGCTTGCCCGGTATGAGAGTTTGGGAGCGTTCGGGACGTGAGTGGACTTAGGACTGGAAGTTCTGTCCATTCGAAGCAGCCAACCTTCCTGCTGCAGACAGGGGCTGTTCCCTTGGGTTTCTTTCACCTTGCTCTCGGATAAATTTGGTTGTATGCTGCAGTTGCCTGCGATGACTACAAGGTGGCGCTGCTTTCAGGTAAGAGCACAAATATGCAGAAAATGTTGGGGACTTTTGCCACATTTATCGGTGGTGGGTCTCGCACATTTTTTCCAGGGGACAGATATTGACCTGAAACACTTTTTACTGCAGAGATGCTGCAGTTCTAAAGGCTGGTCGGGCAGAAGGGCTTAGCCGTTTCATTGCCTGCCCCCCTGCAGCCTATTTATTACCAGCAGTTGTGAGTGGTGACTGCTGTTTGTAAAATATAAAAATTTCAGGACATAGAAAGTCGCAGACGGGGCTTTTGGGATGTCTGCCTATGTCTTTGTTTATTATTTATCTAATAGCTGAGTAATCTGGTCAAGATATTTTTCTTTTTTTTAACATATTGCGTTAGAATAGCTACTGCTTTCTTAATGTATAAATATTAGCACTGCATTGGCCGGGAATCGAACCCAGGTCAACTGCTCGGAAGGCAGCTATGCTCACCACTATACCACCAACGCTCCAGGGTATATTTTTTTTTAAGCTCTAGACATCACAACCCTGAGTTCAATTACTATATTGCACCAGTATCACAGGTATTTTTGGTTTACAGACCAACATGAAAATCAGGAAAAAAGTTCTTGCAACTGCTAAGGAACTGGAGATTGAAACCCATGCAAAAGCTGCGCAGAAAAGGAGAAAGGGAAAGCAGCAGTTCAAATCATTGAAATAAGCATATATTGGCAGCAAGGGAAAAACAGCAGGGTAGAGAAAGAAAACAGCTCCACGAAATTCACAGGAGATTGATAATAGTAGGAGAAAAAAAGGGAATAATAGCGTTCCAAGCAGGCTCAGAAAGAAGTGCGAGGGTCCCATCTTTCGTTAATGGTCATAACTGTGCATCATTTCCTTTGAAGAGTAGGGTTGATTCTCTGACCATCTGTCTCCCTGACTTTGAGCAGAGACCGATAGTTGAGCAGTCTCTTCCCACAAAAAGCTGGCACAAGCCTGCTGTTTTCCGCTCTGGCAGCGTGGAAACAAGAGAGTGGTCCTCACAAGAAAAAAAAATCAATCCATGCTAGCAGAGGATGGTTTCGATCCATCGACCTCTGGGTTATGGGCCCAGCACGCTTCCACTGCGCCACTCTGCTTCCTGTTCAAAATGCTGTGGTTATGCAGATCAGGAGCCTTCAGAGGAGTGGCATGGGATCGCTGGAGCTATTCTGGCAGGGCTCTCACCTCATTTGCCTAAGAATGTCACAAGGCATGCTGGGTGCAGAAAATCTTCGCCTTCCCCTCTCACAGTCAGTCATAGGGGAAAGTCAAGGCCCTCTCAGTCACTAGCCATGTCACGCCTTTGTCAAGACAGAAGCACCCCCACCCGCTCCTTCTCTGTGATCCTGCGCTACCATGCTCAGGTTTTGGCCTTACCTGGGAGCCAGAGGTGCACCCGGGGAGGGCTTGTCCGGTATGAGCGTTTGGGAGCGTTCGGGTTGTGAGTGCACTTAGGACTGGAAGTTCTGTCCATTCGAAGCAGCCAACCTTCCTGCTGCAAACAGGGGCTGTTCCCTTGGGTTTCTTTCACCTTGCTCTCGGATAAATTTGGTTGTATGCTGCAGTTGCCTGCGATGACTACAAGGTGGCGCTGCTTTCAGGTAAGAGCACAAATATGCAGAAAATGTTGGGGACTTTTGCCACATTTATCGGTGGTGGGTCTCGCACATGTTTTCCAGGGGAGAGATATTGACCTGAAACACTTTTTACTGCAGAGATGCTGCAGTTCTAAAGGCTGGTCGGGCAGAAGGGCTTAGCCGTTTCATTGCCTGCCCCCCTGCAGCCCATTTATTACCAGCAGTTGTGAGTGGTGACTGCTGTTTGTAAAATATAAAAATTTCAGGACATAGAAAGTCGCAGACGGGGCTTTTGGGATGCCTGCCTATGTCTTTGTTTATTATTTATCTAATAGCTGAGTAATCTGGTCAAGATATTTCTCTTTTTTTTAACATATTGCGTTAGAATAGCTACTGCTTTCTTAATGTATAAATATTAGCACTGCGTTGGCCGGGAATCGAACCCGGGTCAACTGCTTGGAAGGCAGCTATGCTCACCACTATACCACCAACGCTCCATGGCATATGTTTTTTTTAATCTCTAGACATCACAACCCTGAGTTCAATTACTATATTGCACCAGTATCAGAGGTATTTTTGGTTTACAGACCAACATGAAAATCAGGAAAAAAGTTCTTGCAACTGCTAAGGAACTGGAGATTGAAACCAATGCAAAAGCTGCGCAGGAAAGGAGAAAGGGAAAGCAGCAGTTCAAATCATTGAAATAAGCATATATTGGCAGCAAGGGAAAAACAGCAGGGTAGAGAAAGAAAACAGCTCCACGAAATTCACAGGAGATTGATAATAGCAGGACAAAAAAAGGGAATAATAGCGTTCCAAGCAGGCTCAGAAAGAAGTGCGAGGGTCCCATCTTTCGTTAATGGTCATAACTGTGCATCATTTCCTTTGAAGTGTAGGGTTGATTCTCTGACCATCTGTCTCCCTGACTTTGAGCAGAGTCCGATAGTTGAGCAGTCTCTTCCCACAAAAAGCTGGCACAAGCCTGCTGTTTTCCGCTCTGGCAGCGTGGAAACGAGAGAGTGGTCCTCACAAGAAAAAAAAATCAATCCATGCTAGCAGAGGATGGTTTCGATCCATCGACCTCTGGGTTATGGGCCCAGCACACTTCCGCTGCGCCACTCTGCTTCCTGTTCAAAATGCTGTGGTTATGCAGATCAGGAGCCTTCAGAGGAGTGGCATGGGATCGCTGGAGCTTTTCTGGCAGGGCTCTCACTTCATTTGCCTAAGAATGTCACAAGGCATGCTGGGTGCAGAAAATCTTCGCCTTCCACTCTCACAGTCAGTCATAGGGGAAAGTCAAGGCCCTCTCAGTCACTAGCCATGTCACGCCTTTGTCAAGACAGAAGCACCCCCACCCGCTCCTTCTCTGTGATCCTGCGCTACCATGCTCAGGTTTTGGCCTTACCTGGGAGCCAGAGGTGCACCCGGTGAGGGCTTGTCCGGTATGAGCGTTTGGGAGCGTTCGGGACGTGAGTGGACTTAGGACTGGAAGTTCTGTCCATTCGAAGCAGCCAACCTTCCTGCTGCAGACAGGGGCTGTTCCCTTGGGTTTCTTTCACCTTGCTCTCGGATAAATTTGGTTGTATGCTGCAGTTGCCTGCGATGACTACAAGGTGGCGCTGCTTTCAGGTAAGAGCACAAATATGCAGAAAATGTTGGGGACTTTTGCCACATTTATCGGTGGTGGGTCTCGCACATTTTTTCCAGGGGAGAGATATTGACCTGAAACACTTTTTACTGCAGAGATGCTGCAGTTCTAAAGGCTGGTCGGGCAGAAGGGCTTAGCCGTTTCATTGCCTGCCCCCCTGCAGCCCATTTATTACCAGCAGTTGTGAGTGGTGACTGCTGTTTGTAAAATATAAAAATTTCAGGACATAGAAAGTCGCAGACGGGGCTTTTGGGATGCCTGCCTATGTCTTTGTTTATTATTTATCTAATAGCTGAGTAATCTGGTCAAGATATTTCTCTTTTTTTTAACATATTGCGTTAGAATAGCTACTGCTTTCTTAATGTATAAATATTAGCACTGCGTTGGCCGGGAATCGAACCCGGGTCAACTGCTTGGAAGGCAGCTATGCGCACCACTATACCACCAACACTCTATGGCATATGTTTTTTTTAAGCTCTAGACATCACAACCCTGAGTTCAATGACTATATTGCACCAGTATCAGAGGTATTTTTGGTTTACAGACCAACATGAAAATCAGGAAAAAAGTTCTTGCAACTGCTAAGGAACTGGAGATTGAAACCCATGCAAAAGCTGCGCAGAAAAGGAGAAAGGGAAAGCAGCAGTTCAAATCATTGAAATAAGCATATATTGGCAGCAAGGGAAAAACAGCAGGGTAGAGAAAGAAAACAGCTCCACGAAATTCACAGGAGATTGATAATAGCAGGACAAAAAAAGGGAATAATAGCGTTCCAAGCAGGCTCAGAAAGAAGTGCGAGGGTCCCATCTTTCGTTAATGGTCATAACTGTGCATCATTTCCTTTGAAGAGTAGGGTTGATTCTCTGACCATCTGTCTCCCTGACTTTGAGCAGAGACCGATAGTTGAGCAGTCTCTTCCCACAAAAAGCTGGCACAAGCCTGCTGTTTTCCGCTCTGGCAGCGTGGAAACAAGAGAGTGGTCCTCACAAGAAAAAAAAATCAATCCATGCTAGCAGAGGATGGTTTCGATCCATCGACCTCTGGGTTATGGGCCCAGCACGCTTCCGCTGCGCCACTCTGCTTCCTGTTCAAAATGCTGTGGTTATGCAGATCAGGAGCCTTCAGAGGAGTGGCATGGGATCGCTGGAGCTATTCTGGCAGGGCTCTCACCTCATTTGCCTAAGAATGTCACAAGGCATGCTGGGTGCAGAAAATCTTCGCCTTCCCCTCTCACAGTCAGTCATAGGGGAAAGTCAAGGCCCTCTCAGTCACTAGCCATGTCACGCCTTTGTCAAGACAGAAGCACCCCCACCCGCTCCTTCTCTGTGATCCTGCGCTACCATGCTCAGGTTTTGGCCTTACCTGGGAGCCAGAGGTGCACCCGGGGAGGGCTTGTCCGGTATGAGCGTTTGGGAGCGTTCGGGTCGTGAGTGGACTTAGGACTGGAAGTTCTGTCCATTCGAAGCAGCCAACCTTCCTGCTGCAAACAGGGGCTGTTCCCTTGGGTTTCTTTCACCTTGCTCTCGGATAAATTTGGTTGTATGCTGCAGTTGCCTGCGATGACTACAAGGTGGCGCTGCTTTCAGGTAAGAGCACAAATATGCAGAAAATGTTGGGGACTTTTGCCACATTTATCGGTGGTGGGTCTCGCACATTTTTTCCAGGGGAGAGATATTGACCTGAAACACTTTTTACTGCAGAGATGCTGCAGTTCTAAAGGCTGGTCGGGCAGAAGGGCTTAGCCGTTTCATTGCCTGCCCCCCTGCAGCCCATTTATTACCAGCAGTTGTGAGTGGTGACTGCTGTTTGTAAAATATAAAAATTTCAGGACATAGAAAGTCGCAGACGGGGCTTTTGGGATGCCTGCCTATGTCTTTGTTTATTATTTATCTAATAGCTGAGTAATCTGGTCAAGATATTTCTCTTTTTTTTAACATATTGCGTTAGAATAGCTACTGCTTTCTTAATGTATAAATATTAGCACTGCGTTGTCCGGGAATCGAACCCGGGTCAACTGTTTGGAAGGCAGCTATGCTCACCACTATACCACCAACGCTCCATGGCATATGTTTTTTTTAAGCTCTAGACATCACAACCCTGAGTTCAATTACTATATTGCACCAGTATCAGAGGTATTTTTGGTTTACAGACCAACATGAAAATCAGGAAAAAAGTTCTTGCAACTGCTAAGGAACTGGAGATTGAAACCAATGCAAAAGCTGCGCAGGAAAGGAGAAAGGGAAAGCAGCAGTTCAAATCATTGAAATAAGCATATATTGGCAGCAAGGGAAAAACAGCAGGGTAGAGAAAGAAAACAGCTCCACGAAATTCACAGGAGATTGATAATAGCAGGACAAAAAAAGGGAATAATAGCGTTCCAAGCAGGCTCAGAAAGAAGTGCGAGGGTCCCATCTTTCGTTAATGGTCATAACTGTGCATCATTTCCTTTGAAGTGTAGGGTTGATTCTCTGACCATCTGTCTCCCTGACTTTGAGCAGAGACCGATAGTTGAGCAGTCTCTTCCCACAAAAAGCTGGCACAAGCCTGCTGTTTTCCGCTCTGGCAGCGTGGAAACGAGAGAGTGGTCCTCACAAGAAAAAAAAATCAATCCATGCTAGCAGAGGATGGTTTCGATCCATCGACCTCTGGGTTATGGGCCCAGCACACTTCCGCTGCGCCACTCTGCTTCCTGTTCAAAATGCTGTGGTTATGCAGATCAGGAGCCTTCAGAGGAGTGGCATGGGATCGCTGGAGCTTTTCTGGCAGGGCTCTCACTTCATTTGCCTAAGAATGTCACAAGGCATGCTGGGTGCAGAAAATCTTCGCCTTCCCCTCTCACAGTCAGTCATAGGGGAAAGTCAAGGCCCTCTCAGTCACTAGCCATGTCACGCCTTTGTCAAGACAGAAGCACCCCCACCCGCTCCTTCTCTGTGATCCTGCGCTACCATGCTCAGGTTTTGGCCTTACCTGGGAGCCAGAGGTGCACCCGGTGAGGGCTTGTCCGGTATGAGCGTTTGGGAGCATTCGGGACGTGAGTGGACTTAGGACTGGAAGTTCTGTCCATTCGAAGCAGCCAACCTTCCTGCTGCAGACAGGGGCTGTTCCCTTGGGTTTCTTTCACCTTGCTCTCGGATAAATTTGGTTGTATGCTGCAGTTGCCTGCGATGACTACAAGGTGGCGCTGCTTTCAGGTAAGAGCACAAATATGCAGAAAATGTTGGGGACTTTTGCCACATTTATCGGTGGTGGGTCTCGCACATTTTTTCCAGGGGAGAGATATTGACCTGAAACACTTTTTACTGCAGAGATGCTGCAGTTCTAAAGGCTGGTCGGGCAGAAGGGCTTAGCCGTTTCATTGCCTGCCCCCCTGCAGCCCATTTATTACCAGCAGTTGTGAGTGGTGACTGCTGTTTGTAAAATATAAAAATTTCAGGACATAGAAAGTCGCAGACGGGGCTTTTGGGATGCCTGCCTATGTCTTTGTTTATTATTTATCTAATAGCTGAGTAATCTGGTCAAGATATTTCTCTTTTTTTTAACATATTGCGTTAGAATAGCTACTGCTTTCTTAATGTATAAATATTAGCACTGCGTTGGCCGGGAATCGAACCCGGGTCAACTGCTTGGAAGGCAGCTATGCGCACCACTATACCACCAACACTCTATGGCATATGTTTTTTTTAAGCTCTAGACATCACAACCCTGAGTTCAATGACTATATTGCACCAGTATCAGAGGTATTTTTGGTTTACAGACCAACATGAAAATCAGGAAAAAAGTTCTTGCAACTGCTAAGGAACTGGAGATTGAAACCCATGCAAAAGCTGCGCAGAAAAGGAGAAAGGGAAAGCAGCAGTTCAAATCATTGAAATAAGCATATATTGGCAGCAAGGGAAAAACAGCAGGGTAGAGAAAGAAAACAGCTCCACGAAATTCACAGGAGATTGATAATAGCAGGACAAAAAAAGGGAATAATAGCGTTCCAAGCAGGCTCAGAAAGAAGTGCGAGGGTCCCATCTTTCGTTAATGGTCATAACTGTGCATCATTTCCTTTGAAGAGTAGGGTTGATTCTCTGACCATCTGTCTCCCTGACTTTGAGCAGAGACCGATAGTTGAGCAGTCTCTTCCCACAAAAAGCTGGCACAAGCCTGCTGTTTTCCGCTCTGGCAGCGTGGAAACAAGAGAGTGGTCCTCACAAGAAAAAAAAATCAATCCATGCTAGCAGAGGATGGTTTCGATCCATCGACCTCTGGGTTATGGGCCCAGCACGCTTCCGCTGCGCCACTCTGCTTCCTGTTCAAAATGCTGTGGTTATGCAGATCAGGAGCCTTCAGAGGAGTGGCATGGGATCGCTGGAGCTATTCTGGCAGGGCTCTCACCTCATTTGCCTAAGAATGTCACAAGGCATGCTGGGTGCAGAAAATCTTCGCCTTCCCCTCTCACAGTCAGTCATAGGGGAAAGTCAAGGCCCTCTCAGTCACTAGCCATGTCACGCCTTTGTCAAGACAGAAGCACCCCCACCCGCTCCTTCTCTGTGATCCTGCGCTACCATGCTCAGGTTTTGGCCTTACCTGGGAGCCAGAGGTGCACCCGGGGAGGGCTTGTCCGGTATGAGCGTTTGGGAGCGTTCGGGTCGTGAGTGGACTTAGGACTGGAAGTTCTGTCCATTCGAAGCAGCCAACCTTCCTGCTGCAAACAGGGGCTGTTCCCTTGGGTTTCTTTCACCTTGCTCTCGGATAAATTTGGTTGTATGCTGCAGTTGCCTGCGATGACTACAAGGTGGCGCTGCTTTCAGGTAAGAGCACAAATATGCAGAAAATGTTGGGGACTTTTGCCACATTTATCGGTGGTGGGTCTCGCACATTTTTTCCAGGGGAGAGATATTGACCTGAAACACTTTTTACTGCAGAGATGCTGCAGTTCTAAAGGCTGGTCGGGCAGAAGGGCTTAGCCGTTTCATTGCCTGCCCTCCTGCAGCCCATTTATTACCAGCAGTTGTGAGTGGTGACTGCTGTTTGTAAAATATAAAAATTTCAGGACATAGAAAGTCGCAGACGGGGCTTTTGGGATGCCTGCCTATGTCTTTGTTTATTATTTATCTAATAGCTGAGTAATCTGGTCAAGATATTTCTCTTTTTTTTAACATATTGCGTTAGAATAGCTACTGCTTTCTTAATGTATAAATATTAGCACTGCGTTGGCCGGGAATCGAACCCGGGTCAACTGCTTGGAAGGCAGCTATGCTCACCACTATACCACCAACGCTCCATGGCATATGTTTTTTTTAAGCTCTAGACATCACAACCCTGAGTTCAATTACTATATTGCACCAGTATCAGAGGTATTTTTGGTTTACAGACCAACATGAAAATCAGGAAAAAAGTTCTTGCAACTGCTAAGGAACTGGAGATTGAAACCAATGCAAAAGCTGCGCAGGAAAGGAGAAAGGGAAAGCAGCAGTTCAAATCATTGAAATAAGCATATATTGGCAGCAAGGGAAAAACAGCAGGGTAGAGAAAGAAAACAGCTCCACGAAATTCACAGGAGATTGATAATAGCAGGACAAAAAAAGGGAATAATAGCGTTCCAAGCAGGCTCAGAAAGAAGTGCGAGGGTCCCATCTTTCGTTAATGGTCATAACTGTGCATCATTTCCTTTGAAGTGTAGGGTTGATTCTCTGACCATCTGTCTCCCTGACGTTGAGCAGAGACCGATAGTTGAGCAGTCTCTTCCCACAAAAAGCTGGCACAAGCCTGCTGTTTTCCGCTCTGGCAGCGTGGAAACGAGAGAGTGGTCCTCACAAGAAAAAAAAATCAATCCATGCTAGCAGAGGATGGTTTCGATCCATCGACCTCTGGGTTATGGGCCCAGCACGCTTCCGCTGCGCCACTCTGCTTCCTGTTCAAAATGCTGTGGTTATGCAGATCAGGAGCCTTCAGAGGAGTGGCATGGGATCGCTGGAGCTATTCTGGCAGGGCTCTCACCTCATTTGCCTAAGAATGTCACAAGGCATGCTGGGTGCAGAAAATCTTCGCCTTCCCCTCTCACAGTCAGTCATAGGGGAAAGTCAAGGCCCTCTCAGTCACTAGCCATGTCACGCCTTTGTCAAGACAGAAGCACCCCCACCCGCTCCTTCTCTGTGATCCTGCGCTACCATGCTCAGGTTTTGGCCTTACCTGGGAGCCAGAGGTGCACCCGGTGAGGGCTTGTCCGGTATGAGCGTTTGGGAGCGTTCGGGACGTGAGTGGACTTAGGACTGGAAGTTCTGTCCATTCGAAGCAGCCAACCTTCCTGCTGCAGACAGGGGCTGTTCCCTTGGGTTTCTTTCACCTTGCTCTCGGATAAATTTGGTTGTATGCTGCCGTTGCCTGCGATGACTACAAGGTGGCGCTGCTTTCAGGTAAGAGCACAAATATGCAGAAAATGTTGGGGACTTTTGCCACATTTATCGGTGGTGGGTCTCGCACATTTTTTCCAGGGGAGAGATATTGACCTGAAACACTTTTTACTGCAGAGATGCTGCAGTTATAAAGGCTGGTCGGCAGAAGGGCTTAGCCGTTTCATTGCCTGCCCCCCTGCAGCCCATTTATTACCAGCAGTTGTGAGTGGTGACTGCTGTTTGTAAAATATAAAAATTTCAGGACATAGAAAGTCGCAGACGGGGCTTTTGGGATGCCTGCCTATGTCTTTGTTTATTATTTATCTAATAGCTGAGTAATCTGGTCAAGATATTTCTCTTTTTTTTAACATATTGCGTTAGAATAGCTACTGCTTTCTTAATGTATAAATATTAGCACTGCGTTGGCCGGGAATCGAACCCGGGTCAACTGCTTGGAAGGCAGCTATGCTCACCACTATACCACCAACGCTCCATGGCATATGTTTTTTTTAATCTCTAGACATCACAACCCTGAGTTCAATGACTATATTGCACCAGTATCAGAGGTATTTTTGGTTTACAGACCAACATGAAAATCAGGAAAAAAGTTCTTGCAACTGCTAAGGAACTGGAGATTGAAACCAATGCAAAAGCTGCGCAGAAAAGGAGAAAGGGAAAGCAGCAGTTCAAATCATTGAAATAAGCATATATTGGCAGCAAGGGAAAAACAGCAGGGTAGAGAAAGAAAACAGCTCCACGAAATTCACAGGAGATTGATAATAGCAGGACAAAAAAAGGGAATAATAGCGTTCCAAGCAGGCTCAGAAAGAAGTGCGAGGGTCCCGTCTTTCGTTAATGGTCATAACTGTGCATCATTTCCTTTGAAGTGTAGGGTTGATTCTCTGACCATCTGTCTCCCTGACTTTGAGCAGAGACCGATAGTTGAGCAGTCTCTTCCCACAAAAAGCTGGCACAAGCCTGCTGTTTTCCGCTCTGGCAGCGTGGAAACGAGAGAGTGGTCCTCACAAGAAAAAAAAATCAATCCATGCTAGCAGAGGGTGGTTTCGATCCATCGACCTCTGGGTTATGGGCCCAGCACGCTTCCGCTGCTCCACTCTGCTTCCTGTTCAAAATGCTGTGGTTATGCAGATCAGGAGCCTTCAGAGGAGTGGCATGGGATCGCTGGAGCTATTCTGGCAGGGCTCTCACCTCATTTGCCTAAGAATGTCACAAGGCATGCTGGGTGCAGAAAATCTTCGCCTTCCCCTCTCACAGTCAGTCATAGGGGAAAATCAAGTCCCTCTCTGTCACTAGCCATGTAATGCCTTTGTCAAGACAGAAGCACCCCCACCCGCACCTTCTCTGTGATCCTGCGCTACCATGCTCAGGTTTTGGCCTTACCTGGGAGCCAGAGGTGCACCCGGTGAGGGCTTGCCCGGTATGAGAGTTTGGGAGCGTTCGGGACGTGAGTGGACTTAGGACTGGAAGTTCTGTCCATTCGAAGCAGCCAACCTTCCTGCTGCAGACAAGGGCTGTTCCCTTGGGTTTCTTTCACCTTGCTCTCGGATAAATTTGGTTGTATGCTGCAGTTGCCTGCGATGACTACAAGGTGGCGCTGCTTTCAGGTAAGAGCACAAATATGCAGAAAATGTTGGGGACTTTTGCCACATTTATCGGTGGTGGGTCTCGCACATTTTTTCCAGGGGAGAGATATTGACCTGAAACACTTTTTACTGCAGAGATGCTGCAGTTCTAAAGGCTGGTCGGGCAGAAGGGCTTACCCGTTTCATTGCCTGCCCCCCTGCAGCCCATTTATTACCAGCAGTTGTGAGTGGTGACTGCTGTTTGTAAAATATAAAAATTTCAGGACATAGAAAGTCTCAGACAGGGCTTTTGGGATGCCTGCCTATGTCTTTGTTTATTATTTATCTAATAGCTGAGTAATCTGGTCAAGATATTTCTCTTTTTTTTAACATATTGCGTTAGAATAGCTACTGCTTTCTTAATGTATAAATATTAGCACTGCGTTGGCCGGGAATCGAACCCGGGTCAACTGCTTGGAAGGCAGCTATGCTCACCACTATACCACCAACGCTCCATGGCATATGTTTTTTTTAAGCTCTAGACATCACAACCCTGAGTTCAATTACTATATTGCACCAGTATCAGAGGTATTTTTGGTTTACAGACCAACATGAAAATCAGGAAAAAAGTTCTTGCAACTGCTAAGGAACTGGAGATTGAAACCCATGCAAAAGCTGCGCAGAAAAGGAGAAAGGGAAAGCAGCAGTTCAAATCATTGAAATAAGCATATATTGGCAGGAAGGGAAAAACAGCAGGGTAGAGAAAGAAAACAGCTCGACGAAATTCACAGGAGATTGATAATAGCAGGACAAAAAAAGGGAATAATAGCGTTCCAAGCAGGCTCAGAAAGAAGTGCGAGGGTCCCATCTTTCGTTAATGGTCATAACTGTGCATCATTTCCTTTGAAGTGTAGGGTTGATTCTCTGACCATCTGTCAACCTGACTTTGAGCAGAGACCGATAGTTGAGCAGTCTCTTCCCACAAAAAGCTGGCACAAGCCTGCTGTTTTCCGCTCTGGCAGCGTGGAAACGAGAGAGTGGTCCTCACAAGAAAAAAAAATCAATCCATGCTAGCAGAGGATGGTTTCGATCCATCGACCTCTGGGTTATGGGCCCAGCACGCTTCCGCTGCACCACTCTGCTTCCTGTTCAAAATGCTGTGGTTATGCAGATCAGGAGCCTTCAGAGGAGTGGCATGGGATCGCTGGAGCTATTCTGGCAGGGCTCTCACCTCATTTGCCTAAGAATGTCACAAGGCATGCTGGGTGCAGAAAATCTTCGCCTTCCCCTCTCACAGTCAGTCATAGGGGAAAGTCAAGTCCCTCTCAGTCACTAGCCATGTCACGCCTTTGTCAAGACAGAAGCACCCCCACCCGCTCCTTCTCTGTGATCCTGCGCTACCATGCTCAGGTTTTGGCCTTACCTGGGAGCCAGAGGTGCACCCGGTGAGGGCTTGCCCGGTATGAGCGTTTGGCAGCGTTCGGGACGTGAGTGGACTTAGGACTGGAAGTTCTGTCCATTCAAAGCAGCCAACCTTCCTGCTGCAGACAGGGGCTGTTCCCTTGGGTTTCTTTCACCTTGCTCTCGGATAAATTTGGTTGTATGCTGCAGTTGCCTGCGATGACTACAAGGTGGCGCTGCTTTCAGGTAAGAGCACAAATATGCAGAAAATGTTGGGGACTTTTGCCACATTTATCGGTGGTGGGTCTCGCACATTTTTTCCAGGGGAGAGATATTGACCTGAAACACTTTTTACTGCAGAGATGCTGCAGTTCTAAAGGCTGGTCGGGCAGAAGGGCTTAGCCGTTTCATTGCCTGCCCCCCTGCAGCCCATTTATTACCAGCAGTTGTGAGTGGTGACTGCTGTTTGTAAAATATAAAAATTTCAGGACATAGAAAGTCGCAGACGGGGCTTTTGGGATGCCTGCCTATGTTTATTATTTATCTAATAGCTGAGTAATCTGGTCAAGATATTTCTCTTTTTTTTAACATATTGCGTTAGAATAGCTACTGCTTTCTTAATGTGTAAATATTAGCACTGCGTTGGCCGGGAATCGAGCCCGGGTCAACTGCTTGGAAGGCAGCTATGCTCACCACTATACCACCAACGCTCCATGGCATATGTTTTTTTTAAGCTCTAGACATCACAACCCTGAGTTCAATGACTATATTGCACCAGTATCAGAGGTATTTTTGGTTTACAGACCAACATGAAAATCAGGAAAAAAGTTCTTGCAACTGCTAAGGAACTGGAGATTGAAACCAATGCAAAAGCTGCGCAGAAAAGGAGAAAGGGAAAGCAGCAGTTCAAATCATTGAAATAAGCATATATTGGCAGCAAGGGAAAAACAGCAGGGTAGAGAAAGAAAACAGCTCCACGAAATTCACAGGAGATTGATAATAGCAGGACAAAAAAAGGGAATATTAGCGTTCCAAGCAGGCTCAGAAAGAAGTGCGAGGGTCCCATCTTTTGTTAATGGTCATAACTGTGCATCATTTCCTTTGAAGTGTAGGGTTGATTCTCTGACCATCTGTCTCCCTGACTTTGAGCAGAGACCTATAGTTGAGCAGTCTCTTCCCACAAAAAGCTGGCACAAGCCTGCTGTTTTCCGCTCTGGCAGCGTTTAAACGAGAGAGTGGTCCTCACAAGAAAAAAAATCAATCCATACTAGCAGAGGATGGTTTAGATCCATCGACCTCTGGGTTATGGGCCCAGCACGCTTCCGCTGCGCCACTCTGCTTCCTGTTCAATATGCTGTGGTTATGCAGATCAGGAGCCTTCAGAGGAGTGGCATGGGATCGCTGGACCTATTCTGGCAGGGCTCTCACCTCATTTGCCTAAGAATGTCACAAGGCATGCTGGGTGCAGAAAATCTTCGCCTTCCCCTCTCACAGTCAGTCATAGGGGAAAGTCAAGGCCCTCTCAGTCACTAGCCATGTCACGCCTTTGTCAAGACAGAAGCACCCCCACCCGCTCCTTCTCTTTGATCCTGCGCTACCATGCTCAGGTTTTGGCCTTACCTGGGAGCCAGAGGTGCACCCGGTGAGGGCTTGCCCGGTATGAGCGTTTGGGAGTGTTCGGGACGTGAGTGGACTTAGGACTGGAAGTTCTGACCATTCGAATCAGCCAACCTTCCTGCTGCAGACAGGGGCTGTTCCCTTGGGTTTCTTTCACCTTGCTCTCGGATAAATTTGGTTGTATGCTGCAGTTGCCTGCGATGACTACAAGGTGGCGCTGCTTTCAGGTAAGAGCACAAATATGCAGAAAATGTTGGGGACTTTTGCCACATTTATCGGTGGTGGGTCTCGCACATTTTTTCCAGGGGAGAGATATTGACCTGAAACACTTTTTACTGCAGAGATGCTGCAGTTCTAAAGGCTGGTCATTGCCTGCCCCCCTGCAGCCCATTTATTACCAGCAGTTGTGAGTGGTGACTGCTGTTTGTAAAATATAAAAATTTCAGGACATAGAAAGTCGCAGACGGGGCTTTTGGGATGCCTGCCTATGTCTTTGTTTATTATTTATCTAATAGCTGAGTAATCTGATCAAGATATTTCTCTTTTTTTTAACATATTGCGTTAGAATAGCTACTGCTTTCTTAATGTATAAATATTAGCACTGCGTTGGCCGGGAATCGAACCCGGGTCAACTGCTTGGAAGGCAGCTATGCTCACCACTATACCACCAACGCTCCATGGCATATGTTTTTTTTAAGCTCTAGACATCACAACCCTTAGTTCAATTACTATATTGCACCAGTATCAGAGGTATTTTTGGTTTACAGACCAACATGAAAATCAGGAAAAAAGTTCTTGCAACTGCTAAGGAACTGGAGATTGAAACCCATGCAAAAGCTGCGCAGAAAAGGAGAAAGGGAAAGCAGCAGTTCAAATCATTGAAATAAGCATATATTGGCAGCAAGGGAAAAACAGCAGGGTAGAGAAAGAAAACAGCTCCACGAAATTCACAGGAGATTGATAATAGCAGGACAAAAAAAGGGAATAATAGCGTTCCAAGCAGGCTCAGAAAGAAGTGCGAGGGTCCCATCTTTCGTTAATGGTCATAACTGTGCATCATTTCCTTTGAAGTGTAGGGTTGATTCTCTGACCATCTGTCTCCCTGACTTTGAGCAGAGACCGATAGTTGAGCAGTGTCTTCCCACAAAAAGCTGGCACAAGCCTGCTGTTTTCCGCTCTGGCAGCGTGGAAACGAGAGAGTGGTCCTCACAAGAAAACAAAATCAATCCATGCTAGCAGAGGATGGTTTCAATCCATCGACCTCTGGGTTATGGGCCCAGCACGCTTCCGCTGCGCGACTCTGCTTCCTGTTCAAAATGCTGTGGTTATGCAGATCAGGAGCCTTCAGAGGGGTGGCATGGGATCGCTGGAGCTATTCTGGCAGGGCTCTCACCTCATTTGCCTAAGAATGTCACAAGGCATGATGGGTGCAGTAAATCTTCGCCTTCCCCTCTCACAGTCAGTCATAGGGGAAAGTCAAGGCCCTCTCTGTCACTAGCCATGTCACGCCTTTGTCAAGACAGAAGCACCCCCACCCGCTCCTTCTCTGTGATCCTGCGCTACCATGCTCAGGTTTTGGCCTTACTTGGGAGCCAGAGGTGCACCCGGTGAGGGCTTGCCCGGTATGAGCGTTTGGGAGCGTTCGGGACGGGAGTGGACTTAGGACTGGAAGTTCTGTCCATTCGAAGCAGCCAACCTTCCTGCTGCAGACAGGGGCTGTTCCCTTGGGTTTCTTTCACCTTGCTCTCGGATAAATTTGGTTGTATGCTGCAGTTGCCTGCGATGACTACAAGGTGGCGCTGCTTTCAGGTAAGAGCACAAATATGCAGAAAATGTTGGGGACTTTTGCCACATTTATCGGTGGTGGGTCTCGCACATTTTTTCCAGGGGAGAGATATTGACCTGAAACACTTTTTACTGCAGAGATGCTGCAGTTCTAAAGGCTGGTCGGGCAGAAGGGCTTAGCCGTTTCATTGCCTGCCCCCCTGCAGCCCATTTATTACCAGCAGTTGTGAGTGGTGACTGCTGTTTGTAAAATATAAAAATTTCAGGACATAGAAAGTCGCAGACGGGGCTTTTGGGATGCCTGCCTATGTCTTTGTTTATTATTTATCTAATAGCTGAGTAATCTGGTCAAGATATTTCTCTTTTTTTTAACATATTGCGTTAGAATAGCTACTGCTTTCTTAATGTATAAATATTAGCACTGCGTTGGCCGGGAATCGAACCCGGGTCAACTGCTTGGAAGGCAGCTATGCTCACCACTATACCACCAACGCTCCATGGCATATGTTTTTTTTAAGCTCTAGACATCACAACCCTGAGTTCAATTACTATATTGCACCAGTATCAGAAGTATTTTTGGTTTACAGACCAACATGAAAATCATGAAAAAAGTTCTTGCAACTGCTAAGGAACTGGAGATTGAAACCCATGCAAAAGCTGCGCAGAAAAGGAGAAAGGGAAAGCAGCAGTTCAAATCATTGAAATAAGCATATATTGGCAGCAAGGGAAAAACAGCAGGGTAGAGAAAGAAAACAGCTCCACGAAATTCACAGGAGATTGATAATAGTAGGAGAAAAAAAGGGAATAATAGCGTTCCAAGCAGGCTCAGAAAGAAGTGCGAGGGTCCCATCTTTCGTTAATGGTCATAACTGTGCATCATTTCCTTTGAAGTGCAGGGTTGATTCTCTGACCATCTGTCTCCCTGACTTTGAGCAGAGACCGATAGTTGAGCAGTCTCTTCCCACAAAAAGCTGGCACAAGCCTGCTGTTTTCCGCTCTGGCAGCGTGGAAACGAGAGAGTGGTCCTCACAAGAAAAAAAAATCAATCCATGCTAGCAGAGGATGGTTTCAATCCATCGACCTCTGGGTTATGGGCCCAGCACGCTTCCGCTGCGCCACTCTGCTTCCTGTTCAAAATGCTGTGGTTATGCAGATCAGGAGCCTTCAGAGGAGTGGCATGGGATCGCTGGAGCTATTCTGGCAGGGCTCTCACATCATTTGCCTAAGAATGTCACAAGGCATGCTGGGTGCCGAAAATCTTCGCCTTCCCCTCTCACAGTCAGTCATAGGGGAAAGTCAAGGCCCTCTCAGTCACTAGCCATGTCACGCCTTTGTCAAGACAGAAGCACCCCCACCCGCTCCTTCTCTTTGATCCTGCGCTACCATGCTCAGGTTTTGGCCTTACCTGGGAGCCAGAGGTGCACCCGGTGAGGGCTTGCCCGGTATGAGCGTTTGGGAGTGTTCGGGACGTGAGTGGACTTAGGACTGGAAGTACTGACCATTCGAATCAGCCAACCTTCCTGCTGCAGACAGGGGCTGTTCCCTTGGGTTTCTTTCACCTTGCTCTCGGATAAATTTGGTTGTATGCTGCAGTTGCCTGCGATGACTACAAGGTGGCGCTGCTTTCAGGTAAGAGCACAAATATGCAGAAAATGTTGGGGACTTTTGCCACATTTACCGGTGGTGGGTCTCGCACATTTTTTCCAGGGGAGAGATATTGACCTGAAACACTTTTTACTGCAGAGATGCTGCAGTTCTAAAGGCTGGTCGGGCAGAAGGGCTTAGCCGTTTCATTGCCTGCCCCCCTGCAGCCCATTTATTACCAGCAGTTGTGAGTGGTGACTGCTGTTTGTAAAATATAAAAATTTCAGGACATAGAAAGTCGCAGACGGGGCTTTTGGGATGCCTGCCTATGTCTTTGTTTATTATTTATCTAATAGCTGAGTAATCTGGTCAAGATATTTCTCTTTTTTTTAACATATTGCGTTAGAATAGCTACTGCTTTCTTAATGTATAAATACTAGCACTGCGTTGGCCGGGAATCGAACCCGGGTCAACTGATTGGAAGGCAGCTATGCTCACCACTATACCACCAACGCTCCATGGCATATGTTTTTTTTAAGCTCTAGACATCACAACCCTGAGTTCAATTACTATATTGCACCAGTATCAGAGGTATTTTTGGTTTACAGACCAACATGAAAATCAGGAAAAAAGTTCTTGCAACTGCTAAGGAACTGGAGATTGAAACCCATGCAAAAGCTGCGCAGAAAAGGAGAAAGGGAAAGCAGCAGTTCAAATCATTGAAATAAGCATATATTGGCAGCAAGGGAAAAACAGCAGGGTAGAGAAAGAAAACAGCTCCACGAAATTCACAGGAGATTGATAATAGCAGGACAAAAAAAGGGAATAATAGCGTTCCAAGCAGGCTCAGAAAGAAGTGCGAGGGTCCCATCTTTCGTTAATGGTCATAACTGTGCATCATTTCCTTTGAAGTGTAGGGTTGATTCTCTGACCATCTGTCAACCTGACTTTGAGCAGAGACCGATAGTTGAGCAGTCTCTTCCCACAAAAAGCTGGCACAAGCCTGCTGTTTTCCGCTCTGGCAGCGTGGAAACGAGAGAGTGGTCCTCACAAGAAAAAAAAATCAATCCATGCTAGCAGAGGATGGTTTCGATCCATCGACCTCTGGGTTATGGGCCCAGCAAGCTTCCGCTGCGCCACTCTGCTTCCTGTTCAAAATGCTGTGGTTATGCAGATCAGGAGCCTTCAGAGGAGTGGCATGGGATCGCTGGAGCTATTCTGGCAGGGCTCTCACCTCATTTGCCTAAGAATGTCACAAGGCATGCTGGGTGCAGAAAATCTTCGCCTTCCCCTCTCACAGTCAGTCATAGGGGAAAGTCAAGGCCCTCTCAGTCACTAGCCATGTCACGCCTTTGTCAAGACAGAAGCACCCCCACCCGCTCCTTCTCTGTGATCCTGCGCTACCATGCTCAGGTTTTGGCCTTACCTGGGAGCCAGAGGTGCACCCGATGAGGGCTTGCCCGGTATGAGCGTTTGGGAGTGTTCGGGACGTGAGTGGACTTAGGACTGGAAGTTCTGACCATTCGAATCAGCCAACCTTCCTGCTGCAGACAGGGGCTGTTCCCTTGGGTTTCTTTCACCTTGCTCTCGGATAAATTTGGTTGTATGCTGCAGTTGCCTGCGATGACTACAAGGTGGCGCTGCTTTCAGGTAAGAGCACAAATATGCAGAAAATGTTGGGGACTTTTGCCACATTTATCGGTGGTGGGTCTCGCACATTTTTTCCAGGGGAGAGATATTGACCTGAAACACTTTTTACTGCAGAGATGCTGCAGTTCTAAAGGCTGGTCGGGCAGAAGGGCTTAGCCGTTTCATTGCCTGCCCCCCTGCAGCCTATTTATTACCAGCAGTTGTGAGTGGTGACTGCTGTTTGTAAAATATAAAAATTTCAGGACATAGAAAGTCGCAGACGGGGCTTTTGGGATGTCTGCCTATGTCTTTGTTTATTATTTATCTAATAGCTGAGTAATCTGGTCAAGATATTTTTCTTTTTTTTAACATATTGCGTTAGAATAGCTACTGCTTTCTTAATGTATAAATATTAGCACTGCGTTGGCCGGGAATCGAACCCAGGTCAACTGCTCGGAAGGCAGCTATGCTTACCACTATACCACCAACGCTCCATGGTATATATTTTTTTAAGCTCTAGACATCACAACCCTGAGTTCAATTACTATATTGCACCAGTATCACAGGTATTTTTGGTTTACAGACCAACATGAAAATCAGGAAAAAAGTTCTTGCAACTGCTAAGGAACTGGAGATTGAAACCCATGCAAAAGCTGCGCAGAAAAGGAGAAAGGGAAAGCAGCAGTTCAAATCATTGAAATAAGCATATATTGGCAGCAAGGGAAAAACAGCAGGGTAGAGAAAGAAAACAGCTCCACGAAATTCACAGGAGATTGATAATAGTAGGAGAAAAAAAGGGAATAATAGCGTTCCAAGCAGGCTCAGAAAGAAGTGCAAGGGTCCCATCTTTCGTTAATGGTCATAACTGTGCATCATTTCCTTTGAAGAGTAGGGTTGATTCTCTGACCATCTGTCTCCCTGACTTTGAGCAGAGACCGATAGTTGAGCAGTCTCTTCCCACAAAATCTGGCACAAGCCTGCTGTTTTCCGCTCTGGCAGCGTGGAAACGAGAGAGTGGTCCTCACAAGGAAAAAAAATCAATCCATGCTAGCAGAGGATGGTTTCGATCCATCGACCTCTGGGTTATGGGCCCAGCACGCTTCCGCTGCGCCACTCT
The DNA here is from genome assembly GCF_031143425.1 of Pleurodeles waltl. NCBI lineage: Eukaryota > Metazoa > Chordata > Amphibia > Caudata > Salamandridae > Pleurodeles > Pleurodeles waltl. Next base: position 4,792 of record NW_027149841.1, on the reverse strand, counting down.
GCTTCCTTTTCAAAATGCTGTGGTTATGCAGATCAGGAGCCTTCAGAGGAGTGGCATGGGATCGCTGGGGCTATTCTGGCAGGGCTCTCACCTCATTTGCCTAAGAATGTCACAAGGCATGCTGGGTGCAGAAAATCTTCGCCTTCCCCTCTCACAGTCAGTCATAGGGGAAAGTCAAGGCCCTCTCAGTCACTAGCCATGTCACGTCTTTGTCAAGACAGAAGCACCCCCACCCGCTCCTTCTCTGTGATCCTGCGCTACCATGCTCAGGTTTTGGCCTTACCTGGGAGCCAGAGGTGCACCCGGTGAGAGCTTGTCCGGTATGAGCGTTTGGGAGCGTTCGGGAAGTGAGTGGACTTAGGACTGGAAGTTCTGTCCATTTGAAGCAGCCAACCTTCCTGCTGCAGACAGGGGCTGTTCCCTTGGGTTTCTTTCACTTTGCTCTCGGATAAATTTGGTTGTATGCTGCAGTTGCCTGCGATGACTACAAGGTGGCGCTGCTTTCAGGTAAGAGCACAAATATGCAGAAAATGTTGGGGACTTTTGCCACATTTATCGGTGGTGGGTCTCGCACATTTTTTCCTGGGGAGAGATATTGACCTGAAACACTTTTTACTGCAGAGATGCTGCAGTTCTAAAGGCTGGTCGGGCAGAAGGGCTTAGCCGTTTCATTGCCTGCCCCCCTGCAGCCTATTTATTACCAGCAGTTGTGAGTGGTGACTGCTGTTTGTAAAATATAAAAATTTCAGGACATAGAAAGTCGCAGACGGGGCTTTTGGGATGTCTCCCTATGTCTTTGTTTATTATTTATCTAATAGCTGAGTAATCTGGTCAAGATATTTTTCTTTTTTTTAACATATTGCGTTAGAATAGCTACTGCTTTCTTAATGTATAAATATTAGCACTGCGTTGACCGGGAATCGAACCCAGGTCAACTGCTCGGAAGGCAGCTATGCTCACCACTATACCACCAACGCTCCATGGTATTTTTTTTTTTAAGCTCTAGACATCACAACCCTGAGTTCAATTACTATATTGCACCAGTATCACAGGTATTTTTGGTTTACAGACCAACATGAAAATCAGGAAAAAAGTTCTTGCAACTGCTAAGGAACTGGAGATTGAAACCCATGCAAAAGCTGCGCAGAAAAGGAGAAAGGGAAAGCAGCAGTTCAAATCATTGAAATAAGCATATATTGGCAGCAAGGGAAAAACAGCAGGGTAGAGAAAGAAAACAGCTCCACGAAATTCACAGGAGATTGATAATAGTAGGAGAAAAAAAGGGAATAATAGCGTTCCAAGCAGGCTCAGAAAGAAGTGCGAGGGTCCCATCTTTCGTTAATGGTCATAACTGTGCGTCATTTCCTTTGAAGAGTAGGGTTGATTCTCTGACCATCTGTCTCCCTGACTTTGAGCAGAGACCGATAGTTGAGCAGTCTCTTCCCACAAAAAGCTGGCACAAGCCTGCTGTTTTCCGCTCTGGCAGCGTGGAAACAAGAGAGTGGTCCTCACAAGAAAAAAAAATCAATCCATGCTAGCAGAGGATGGTTTCGATCCATCAACCTCTGGGTTATGGGCCCAGCACACTTCCGCTGCGCCACTCTGCTTCCTGTTCAAAATGCTGTGGTTATGCAGATCAGGAGCCTTCAGAGGAGTGGCATGGGATCGCTGGAGCTATTCTGGCAGGGCTCTCACCTCATTTGCCTAAGAATGTCACAAGGCATGCTGGGTGCAGAAAATCTTCGCCTTCCCCTCTCACAGTCAGTCATAGGGGAAAGTCAAGGCCCTCTCAGTCACTAGCCATGTCACGCCTTTGTCAAGACAGAAGCACCCCCACCCGCTCCTTCTCTGTGATCCTGCGCTACCATGCTCAGGTTTTGGCCTTACCTGGGAGCCAGAGGTGCACCCGGTGAGGGCTTGTCCGGTATGAGCGTTTGGGAGCGTTCGGGACGTGAGTGGACTTAGGACTGGAAGTTCTGTCCATTCGAAGCAGCCAACCTTCCTGCTGCAGACAGGGGCTGTTCCCTTGGGTTTCTTTCACCTTGCTCTCGGATAAATTTGGTTGTATGCTGCAGTTGCCTGCGATGACTACAAGGTGGCGCTGCTTTCAGGTAAGAGCACAAATATGCAGAAAATGTTGGGGACTTTTGCCACATTTATCGGTGGTGGGTCTCGCACATTTTTTCCTGGGGAGAGATATTGACCTGAAACACTTTTTACTGCAGAGATGCTGCAGTTCTAAAGGCTGGTCGGGCAGAAGGGCTTAGCCGTTTCATTGCCTGCCCCCCTGCAGCCTATTTATTACCAGCAGTTGTGAGTGGTGACTGCTGTTTGTAAAATATAAAAATTTCAGGACATAGAAAGTCGCAGACGGAGCTTTTGGGATGCCTGCCTATGTCTTTGTTTATTATTTATCTAATAGCTGAGTAATCTGGTCAAGATATTTCTCTTTTTTTTAACATATTGCGTTAGAATAGTTACTGCTTTCTTAGTGTATAAATATTAGCACTGCGTTGGCCGGGAATCGAACCCGGGTCAACTGCTTGGAAGGCAGCTATGCTCACCACTATACCACCAACGCTCCATGGCATATGTTTTTTTTAAGCTCTAGACATCACAACCCTGAGTTCAATTACTATATTGCACCAGTATCAGAGGTATTTTTGGTTTACAGACCAACATGAAAATCAGGAAAAAAGTTCTTGCAACTGCTAAGGAACTGGAGATTGAAACCAATGCAAAAGCTGCGCAGAAAAGGAGAAAGGGAAAGCAGCAGTTCAAATCATTGAAATAAGCATATATTGGCAGCAAGGGAAAAACAGCAGGGTAGAGAAAGAAAACAGCTCCACGAAATTCACAGGAGATTGATAATAGCAGGACAAAAAAAGGGAATAATAGCGTTCCAAGCAGGCTCAGAAAGAAGTGCGAGGGTCCCATCTTTCGTTAATGGTCATAACTGTGCATCATTTCCTTTGAAGTGTAGGGTTGATTCTCTGACCATCTGTCTCCCTGACTTTGAGCAGAGACCGATAGTTGAGCAGTCTCTTCCCACAAAAAGCTGGCACAAGCCTGCTGTTTTCCGCTCTGGCAGCGTGGAAACGAGAGAGTGGTCCTCACAAGAAAAAAAAAATCAATCCATGCTAGCAGAGGATGGTTTCGATCCATCGACCTCGGGGTTATGGGCCCAGCACACTTCCGCTGCGCCACTCTGCTTCCTGTTCAAAATGCTGTTGTTATGCAGATCAGGAGCCTTCAGAGGAGTGGCATGGGATTGCTGGAGCTATTCTGGCAGGGCTCTCACCTCATTTGCCTAAGAATGTCACAAGGCATGCTGGGTGCAGAAAATCTTCGCCTTCCCCTCTCACAGTCAGTCATAGGGGAAAGTCAAGTCCCTCTCTGTCACTAGCCATGTCATGCCTTTGTCAAGACAGAAGCACCCCCACCCGCTCCTTCTCTGTGATCCTGCGCTACCATGCTCAGGTTTTGGCCTTACCTGGGAGCCAGAGGTGCACCCGGTGAGGGCTTGCCCGGTATGAGCGTTTGGGAGCGTTCGGGACGTGAGTGGACTTAGGACTGGAAGTTCTGTCCATTCGAAGCAGCCACCCTTCCTGCTGCAGACAGGGGCTGTTCCCTTGGGTTTCTTTCACCTTGCTCTCGGATAAATTTGGTTGTATGCTGCAGTTGCCTGCGATGACTACAAGGTGGCGCTGCTTTCAGGTAAGAGCACAAATATGCAGAAAATGTTGGGGACTTTTGCCACATTTATCGGTGGTGGGTCTCGCACATTTTTTCCAGGGGAGAGATATTGACCTGAAACACTTTTTACTGCAGAGATGCTGCAGTTCTAAAGGCTGGTCGGGCAGAAGGGCTTAGCCGTTTCATTGCCTGCCCCCCTGCAGCCTATTTATTACCAGCAGTTGTGAGTGGTGACTGCTGTTTGTAAAATATAAAAATTTCAGGACATAGAAAGTCGCAGACGGGGCTTTTGGGATGTCTGCCTATGTCTTTGTTTATTATTTATCTAATAGCTGAGTAATCTGGTCAAGATATTTTTCTTTTTTTTAACATATTGCGTTAGAATAGCTACTGCTTTCTTAATGTATAAATATTAGCACTGCGTTGGCCGGGAATCGAACCCAGGTCAACTGCTCGGAAGGCAGCTATGCTCACCACTATACCACCAACGCTCCATGGTATTTTTTTTTTTAAGCTCTAGACATCACAACCCTGAGTTCAATTACTATATTGCACCAGTATCACAGGTATTTTTGGTTTACAGACCAACATGAAAATCAGGAAAAAAGTTCTTGCAACTGCTAAGGAACTGGAGATTGAAACCCATGCAAAAGCTGCGCAGAAAAGGAGAAAGGGAAAGCAGCAGTTCAAATCATTGAAATAAGCATATATTGGCAGCAAGGGAAAAACAGCAGGGTAGAGAAAGAAAACAGCTCCACAAAATTCACAGGAGATTGATAATAGTAGGAGAAAAAAAGGGAATAATAGCGTTCCAAGCAGGCTCAGAAAGAAGTGCGAGGGTCCCATCTTTCGTTAATGGTCATAACTGTGCATCATTTCCTTTGAAGAGTAGGGTTGATTCTCTGACCATCTGTCTCCCTGACTTTGAGCAGAGACCGATAGTTGAGCAGTCTCTTCCCACAAAAAGCTGGCACAAGCCTGCTGTTTTCCGCTCTGGCAGCGTGGAAACGAGAGAGTGGTCCTCACAAGAAAAAAAAATCAATCCATGCTAGCAGAGGATATTTCGATCCATCGACCTCTGGGTTATGGGCCCAGC